>NW_006408524.1:32439716-32463533 GCF_000296735.1 Chrysochloris asiatica | reverse complement strand
GTAGAAGAATTGATGCCTTTGAGTTGTGGTGTTGGAGGAGAATACTGAAAGTGCCATGGACTGCCAAAAGAACCAATAGATCTGTTTTGGAAGAAGTACAACCAGAGTGCTCCTTGGAGGCCAAGATGGCTAAGCTTCATCTCTCCTACTTTGGACACATTGTCCAGAGGAAACAGTTGCTGGAGAAGGATGTCATGCTGAGTAAGGTGAAGGGTCAGAGAAAAAGAGGAAGACCCCCAACGAGATGGATCAACCAGGTGGTGTCATTGATGGCGTCAAGTGTGGCGGCGGTATTGAGGTTGGCCCAGGATCGGACATTGTTTCGTTCTGCTGTGCATGGGGTCGCTATGAGTCAGTGCCAACTCAATGGCACCTGACAACAACAACAAAGAAGACAAACTCAGTGTCCCATAATCCTGACTCCTCTGCCTATTAGTGTTTCACCTTGGGCTTAGGTCTCTCATCTGAAAGATGGGAAATCTCAGAGGTTGATTGGAAGATGGGTTGATAAAAGATGAGATCCACGCATGCAAGCACAATATGAAACATGTCAGTTACATCTTGTGTGATAGACTGATGAATATAAACTTGAAGTGAATTTGGAATTGGGTCAGAAAAAATGACTAATCCTAATGTCATCCCAGAACCTACAAGTTTCTGTTTTGACTTCCTTCTTTGACTCAAGCTGTTGTTTTTAAGTGCAGTCAAGTCAGTTCCAACCCATAGCAACCCTGTATAGGGTTTCTGAGTAGTGACTGGTGAGCTTGAACTGCCACCCTTGCAGTTCAAACCAACTTTGCAGTCCAGCGCATTAATTCACAGCACCACACTTAATCACCCATTGTTCCAGACTTCTCTGTCAAGTATATACATAATTTTAAGTTAGGTAAAGCTCTGTCTTTTTACATGCTAATGTTATTCAACCAAAGGTAAGACTAGTGTCTTCAGTTAATATGGGATTCAGAAACAAGAAATTAGAATTACTTGTAATTCTTAGAAATTTCCCAAATCATAAATTATTCTTAAGATATTTGCAACATGAGACTTGGACCCTCTGACACTGCTGATGTGGTTGTTACATGGTTCAACCACTGTAGAAAATGGTATGGCGCTTTTTCAAAAAATTAGAAATACCATATGGCCCAGCTATCTCTCTACTTGGTATGTCTCCTCAAGAACTAAAAGTGGTGACATGAATAGATACATGCACACCCATGTTCACTGCAGCACTACTCACAATAGCCAAAATATGGAGACAGCATAAGTGCCCATCAACAGAATAATGGTTAAACAAACTTTGGTACATATATGCAATGGAATACTATACAACGTTGAAGACTAACAATGAATCTGCCAAACACCTCACAACATGGATGAACCTGGAGGACATTGTGCTGAGTGAAATTAGTCAGTCACAAAAGGACAAATATTATATGAGACCACTGCTATAAAAAGTTAAGAAAAGGTTTTCTTGATAAATGAAACATTCTATGGTGGTTAAGGAGAGAGGCGTAGGAAATTACTCATGAGCTAGAAAGTAGACACATGTTAAACATGGGTAATGGGGCAGGCAATCTACATCAAGAGGGAGGTTGACACAAGAAAGATTACGGTAGCAGGAGACACAGGGAGGAGTGCAAGCATTAAAGTAAGTAGAGGTAAATACTGGTAACTGATGGTATATGGCGGGGATTGCAATCATTGTAACAAAGCAAAGTATATGGTTTGTTGAAAGTAAAACTGATGATCTGCTCTGTAAACCTTCACTTAATTCACTATAAAAAGTTAAAAAAAAACCAACAACAACAGATTTCCAACACTTTCATACGCTTTACTCGTTTTTGTAACTAGTTTTTTAAAAGTTGCTGCTCTTTTTAGTTGTTATCAAGCTGCTTCTGATTCATTGCAACTGACATACAATTGTTTAAGTCAATTCCTTGTCTTGAATCACGTTCATGATCATAGATTTGTTTGGGTCCATTGTTGGAATAATGTGTAAAAACGTTTTGCATATAAAAAATATTAAGTTTGTAAGTAGAAAGTACTTTGTAACTATGAAAGTATAAAAAATTTTACAAATAGCATTTATAAGGAACCGAAGCCTATAAGGAATATTGAAACACCTTGTGTTTGTGGCACATATACTTTTGTAAGATTCAGATCTTCTAGAAAGGTTAACAATACTACACAGAATCACATGTTGAAATTGTTAAGATCTTGTTTTGCTTCCAAACTTGTTATTTCATAGGATTTGTCTAAAGCACAGGGACTCTGAGTGGATAAAACCATTAACACACTTGGCTACTAACCAAAAAGTTGGAGATTTGGATGTTCTTTGTCTTAAAGATTGTTCTCAAATTTTACAATAAGCTCCAGGTCCCACAATATCTAGATCCATTGATGGACACAATGGGAACGAAAAGAAGACGACCCTCCCTCAATTACATGGATTGACATAGTGGCTGCAACAATGGGCTCAAACATAGGAATGTTTGTGAGGATGGCACAAGACTGGGCAGCATTTTGTACTTTGGGAAGAAAGGTTGGGTGATCTACTTCTAAAAAATTAAAATTCAATCATTGGAAACCCCAGGGACTACAGTTCTACTCGAGCAGATACAGGTTGCTATGAGTAGGAATATACTCTGTGACAACTGATGGTAGTAGTGATGATATAAAATATACTATTCATATAAACACTGATATTTAGCTGCAGATATGGCAACAAACACACATATGAGAGGGTTTCTAAAAAGTCATTGAAAAAATCCATTATCTTTCAATACCATTTTCCCATGAACTTGTGTTAAGCCTCCTTGTAGAAACAAAGCCATTTAATTAGTTTCCACTCTGCTCCTATCTCAGTTCCCAGAAATGTCCACCTTAGCCTCAGCTGTCTATCTAGAATTCTTTCTGTTCTAGATTTACTTAAAGTAAGTGGATCTATTCATCCAGTAATATCTCTGTGTTCACTATTGAGATATTAATTCTTGCAGGAAAGTTATAATAGTCATTCATTTTTCCATTTTCTCAACTGACTCGTCTTGAAAAAACATCAATTTCTCAAGAAAAGGTAGGAATGAACTCTCACGTGGAAACTTCAGAAAGGACTTTATGTGAGGACTTGGTAACAAGCTTGTGGAATGTGGACAACATATTGAAAGGAAGTCCACAGCTCCAGGGACTCCCTTGCTCTTAAGCCCTATCCTGAAGTTTACACTCCTGTAGGAGCCCCAAAGATTAAAAATCACCTTTAGGTTCACGTACATGACATATCAAAGCCTAGTTCCCAAAGGGATAAGATAAACTTAGAAATGGGTTATAAAATAGGAGTACTCTCTAGGATGGTTTGCATTCAAAAGGAAACACATGTGCCCTAGTACCATCAAGGGAGAAGAGCACTAGAGGAACATGGGACCCAATCCAGAGAAGCATCAATACCAGAGATGGAGGAAGAGACGATGACATGAAGAGAGGGAGCAGCTGAGGACTCTAGACTCATGGATAGAGAAAAGCTATGTGCCGGTGGCCAGGTAGTAGGCTTACAAAATATGACCTTTGGTTGTTTGTTGTTGTTGTCATTAGGTGCCATCAAGTCAGTACCGACTCATAGAAACCTTATTTATGCACATCAGAAAGATACACTGCCCAAATCTGGGCCAACCTCATTGTTGTTGCCACGCTTGAACCCATTGATGCTGCCACTTTGCCAATCCATCTCGTTGGGGGTCTTCCTCTTTTTCTCTGACCCTCCACCTTACCAAACATGATATCCTTCTCCAGCAACTGGTCTCTCCTGACAATATGTGTGAAGTATGAGAGATGAAGTTTGCCATCCTGGCTTTCAAGGAGCACTCTGGCTGCACTTCTTCCAACACCGATCTGTTGATTCTTTAGGTAGCCCATGGCACTTTCAATATTCTCCTCCAACACCATAACTCAAAAGCATAAGTTCTTCTACAGTCTTCCTTATTCACTGTCCAGCTTTCACATGCATATGAGGTTTTTGAAAATACCATGGCTTGAGTCAGGTGTACCTTAGTCTTCAAGCTGACATCTTTGTTCTTCAACACTTTAAAAATGTCTTGTGTAGCAGATTTGCCTAATGCAATACATTGTTTGATTTCTTGATTGCTGCTTCCATGAGTGTTGATAGTTGAGCCAAGAAGAATGAAGTCCTTGACAACTTCAATCTTTTCTCCATTGATAAGAATGTTGTTTATTGGTCCAGTGGTGAGGATTTTTGTTTTCTTTATATTGAGATGCAATCCATACCAAAGGCTGTGCTCTTTGATCTTCATCAGTAAATGTTTTAAGTCTTCTTCACTTTCAGCAATCAAGGTTGCATCATCTGCATATCACAGGTTGTTAATGAGTCTTCATCATTTTCTTCATATAACCCAGCTTCTCGGATTATTTGCTCAGCATACAGGTTTAATAAGTATGGTGAAAGAATACAACCCTGTCACACACTTTTCTTAATTTTAAACCATTTAGTTTTCCCATGTTCTGTTCGAACAACTGCCTCTTGGTCCAGGTACAGATTCCTCATGAGCACAATTAAGTGTTCCGGAATACTCATACTTCGCAATGTTGTGCATAGCTTGTCATGATCCACACAATCGAAAGCCTTTGTGTAGTCAATAAAGTACGGGTAAACATCTTTCTGATATTCTCTGGTTTCAGCCAAGATCCATGAGACATCAGCAATGGTATCCCTCGTTCCATGGCCTCTTCTGAATCCGGCTTGAACCTCTGGAGTTCTCTGTTAATGTATGATAGTAGCCATTTCTTATTACTTTTAGTAAAACTTTACTCGCATGGGATATCAAAGAGATTGCCCAATGATTTCCACATCCTGTTGGGTCACCTCTCTTTGGAATGGGCACAAATATGGATCTCTTCCAATCAGTCAGCCAGATAGTTGTCTTTCAAATTTCTTGTCATAGCTAAGTGAGTGCCTCCTGTACTGCCTCACTTTGTTGAAAGATTTCCATTTTTATTCCATCAATTCCTTCAAAGAACCTTGGACTTCTTCCTTCAGTATCATTGGCTCTTGATCATATACTACCTTTTGAAACAGTTGAACATCAATGATTTTCTTTTGATACAGTGACTCTGTGTATTTCTTCCATCTTCTTTTGATGCTTTCTTCATCATTCAATACTTTGCACAGAGAATCCTTCAATAATGAAAGTCAAGGCTTGAATTTTTTCATCAGTTCCCCCAGCTTGAGAAATGCTTTATGGTTTTCTGATTCCAGTTCTTTGCACATTTTGTTGTAATATTTGGCTTTATCTTCTCAAGCTGATCTTTGAAATTTTTCTGTTCAGCTCTTGGACCTCCTCATTTCTTCCATTTGCTTTAGCATCTCTATGCTGGAGAGCAAGTTTCAGTGTTTCTTCTGACATCCATTTTGACCTTTTCCTTCTTTCTTGTCTTCTTAATGACTTTTTTGCTTTTTACCTGTATGATGTTCTTGATGTCATCTCACAAGTCTTCTGGTCTTCTGTCTTTAGTGTTTAATGTATGAAACCGGTTCTTCAGATGATTTCTAAATTCAGGTGGGATACAGTCAAGGTCATATTTTGGCTCTTGTGGACTTGTTTTCATTTTCTTCAGCTTTAGTTTGAATTTGCATATGAGCAATTGATGGTGTGTTCCACTATCTGCCCTGGCCTTGTTTTGACTAATGATATGGAGCTTTTCTATCGTCTCTTTCCACAGATGTAGTCAATTTGATTTCTACGTATTCCATCTGGTGAGGTCCATGTATATAGTTGTCTCTTATGCTGTCTAAAGAATGTATTTGAAATGAACAAATCATTGATTTTGCAGAATTCTATCATGCATTCTCCAGCATCATTTCTATCACCAACAAGGTGCTCCCAACCTTTGCATTCCAATCACCAGTAATTATCAATACATCTTGATTGCATGTTTGATCAATTTCAGATTGAAGAAGTTGGTAGAATTCTTCTGTTTCATCCTCACTGGCTTTAGTGGTTGGTGTGTAAATTTGAATATTAATGGTTTTAACTGGTCTTCCCAGTTGTTGTTGTTGTCAAGTGCCGTGGAGTTGGTTCCGACCCATAGTGACTCTGTGCAGGGTTTCTGAAAAGCAGCTGGTGGTCCCTGTAGGTGCATGGATATTATCCTATCACAGACAGCATTGTACTTCATGACTGATCTGGATATGTTCTTTTTGATAATGAATGCAACACCATTCCTTTTCAATTTGTCATTCCCAGCATAGTAAACCATGTGGTTGTCAGATTCAAAATGGCCAATACCAGTCCACTTCAGCTCACTGATGCCTAAGATATTGATGTTTATGCATTCCATTTCATTTTTGACAACTTCCAATTTTCCCAGATACATATTTCGTACATTCCATGTTCCGACTTTCAATGGATGTTTACAGCTTTTTCTCCTCATTTTGAGTTGTGCCCTATCAGCAAATGAAGGTCCCACAGGCTTTTCTCCCACAGGCTTTACTCCATTCATGTTATCACGGTCAGCTCTACTTTGAGGAGACAACTCTTCCCCAGTCACATTTTGAATGCCTTCCAACCTGAGGGGCTCATTTTCCAGTACTATATCTGACAGTGTTACTCTGCTGTTCATAAGGTTTTCAGTGACTAAATATTCAGAAGTAGTTTGTCACTCCTTCTTCCTAGTCTATCTTTGTCTGGAAGCTCATCTGAAACCTGTGGCATAGCTTCCAGTATCATAGCAACTCACAAGCCACCACAGTAGGACAAACGGACATGTGGTGGTTTGGTTGTTTAAATTATTATATATTCCTGAGTGTTTTTGTGTACATTCCCCCACACCCTGCCAAAGAAACCAGAGGGAATAGAAGCAAATACTGTTGAATGATGATGCATGGAGGGGATTATAATCATTGCAATGAAATGATGATGCTCTCCCATGTAAACTACCACTGAATTCAGAATAAAAACTTTTTTTTTTTTTCTTAAGGGATGGGTTGGGGTGGAACACATTTGATACCAAATTCATTTCTAAACTGTCTGAGGAAGTACTATACAAACTGCCAAGAAATATGCTGGGGAAGTAAGTCAGGGACCACCTGTTGCTTTTATTGTTGTTATTAAGCCAGCAAGTAGGTTCCAACTCATAGTAACACTGTATAAGGTTTCCAATGAGTTTGAATCACCTTCTTTGCAATTCAGATGACCTTGTGGTCCAGTGCTTATCCTACAGGACCACACCAGGACTCCACTGGTGGTGTTAGGTGCTGTCAAGTCTGTTCTGACTCATAGCAACTCTTATGCATAACAGAACAAAACACTGCCTGTTCTTACACCATCCTCACAATTGTTGTATTTGAACTCATGGTTGCTGACACGGTGTCAAACCATCTTGTTGGGGGTATCCGTCCTTTTCATTGACCATTCACTTTAGCTAACATGATGTCCTTCTCCAGGGATTGATCCTTCCTGACAACACGTACAAAGTATGAGAGACAAAGGTTCGCAGTCTTTGCTGTTAAGGAGCAACATGGCCATTGTCTTCCAAAACAGATTTATTTGTTCTCTGGCAGCTGATGGTATATTCAATAATCTTTTCCAGCCCTATAATTCAAATGCATCAATTATTTTATTGTCTTCTTTATTCACCGACGAGCTTTTGTATGATTATTTAGGTGACTGAAAATACCATGACTTAGATTAGGTGTCCTTAGTCTTCAAAGTGACATCTTTGCTCTTTAACATTTTAAAGAGGTCTTTTGCCACAGATTTGTCTAATGCAATATGTCAACAGATCCAGGGAGCTTCCTGTTTTTTACTGTTGTTGTTGTTGTAGTTAGGTACCATGCAGTAGGTTCTGACACATATCTACCCTGTACACAACAGAACGAAACACTGCCCAGTCCTGCTCCAGCCACACAATTGTTTTGCTTGAGCCCATTGCTGCTGCCACTATGAAAATCCATCTCATTGGGGTTCCTCCTCTTTTTGCTAACCCTTCAATTTACCAAGCACTATGTCCTTCCCCAGGCACTGGGCCCTCCAATGTATGAGAGAAGAAATCTCAGCATCCTGATTTCTAAGGATCATTCTGGCTGTACTTATTCCAACACAATTAGCTTGTCCTTCTAGCAGTCCAAAATAGTTTTAATATTCTTCTCCAACACTATGACTCAAATAAATTAATTCATCCAGGGTCTTCCTTATTCATTTTCCAACTTTCTCATGCATATGAGGTTATTGAAAATACCATGAGTTGGGTCAGGCACACCTTGGCCCTCAAGCTGACATCTTTGGTCTTCACCATGTTAAAGAGGTCTTATGAAGCAGATTTGCCTAATGCAGTACATCATTGGATTTCTTTACTGCTGCTTCCATGAGTGTTAATGGTAGGTCCAAGAAAAATGAAGTCTTTGACAACCTGTAACTTTTCTCATTTATATGAATGTTGTTTACTGATCCAGTGTGAGGACTTTTGTTTTCTTCACATTGAGATGCAACCCATACTGAAGGCTGTGGTCTTTGATCTTCTTCAGTAAGTATTTTAAGTCCTTTTCACTTGCAGCAAGCAAGGTGCATGTTACAGGTTGTTAATGAGTCTTCCTCCAATCTTGATGCTACATTTTTCTTCATATAATCCAGCTTCTTGGATTACTTGCTCAACATACAGATTGAATGTTGTTGTTGTTAAGTGCCATCGAGTCGGTTCTGACCCATCATGACCCTGCATAGGGTTTCTGAGGAGTGGCTGGTGAGCTTGAACCACCAATCTTGCAGTTCAAAGGGCACATTATCCCACCAGAAAGAATACAACCCTGGCGCATAACTTTCCTAAATTTAAACCATTCAGTATTCCCTTGTTCTGTTTGAATCACTGCTTCTTGGTCTATGTACAGGTTCCTCAGGAGCATAATTAAGTGTTCCTGAATACTTATTATTCACAATATTATCCATAGCTTGCCATGATACATACAATCGAAAGTCTTTGTGGAATAAATAAAGCACAGGTAAATGTCATTTTGGTATCCTCTGCTTTGAGCCAAGATACACCTGACATCAGCAATGGTATCCTTTGTTCCATGCCCTCTGCTGAATCTGGTTTGAACCTTTGGAAGTTCTTTGTAGATGTTTATCTGCAGCCATTTTTGTATTATGTTTAGTTTAAATTTATTCCCATGGGATAACAATGATATTGTCCAATGATTTCCACATTCTTTTGAAAGGGCACAAATACAGATCTTTTCTGGTCAATTGTCTTCAAAATTTCTTGGCATATATGAGTGAGTGCCTCCAGTACTTCATCAGTTTGTTGGAAGATTTCAATTTGCATTCCACCAATTCCTGGAGCCTTGTTCTTTGCCAATGTCTTCAATGCACCTTGGACTTCATCCTTCAGGTCATTGGCTGTTGACCATATACTACCTCTTGGAAAGGTTGAACATCGACCATTTCTTTTTGGTACAGTTACTCTGTGTATTCTTTCCATCTTCTTTTGATGCTTTCTACATCATTCAATATTTTGCCTGTTGTTGTTGTTGTTGTTAAGTGCCATGGAGTCAGTTCCGACCCATAGCGACCCTGCACAGGGTTTCTGAGGCTGTAAATCTTTACGGGAGCAGAACGCCTCATCTTTCTCCCATGGAACCGCTGGTAGTTTCGAACTGCTGACCTTGTGGTTCACAGCCCAATTCGTAACCACTATGCTACCAGAGCTCCTTTGCCTGTAGAATCCTTCAATACCACAAGTTGAGGCTTGAATTTTTTCTTCAGTTCCCCCTGCTTGAGAAATGCTGAGTGTGTTCTTCCCTTTTGGTTTTCTAACTCCAGGTCTTTGTACATTTCTTTGTAATATTTGACTTTGTGTTCTTGAGATGCTCTATGAAGTTTTCAATTGAGCTATTTTACCTCCTCATTTCTTCCATATGCATCTCTATACTGGAGAGCAAGTTTCAGAGTCTCTTCTGACATCCATTTTGGTCTTTTCCTTCTTTCTTCTCTTCTTAATGATCTTTTTCTTTCTTCCTGTATGATGTTCTTGATGTCATCCTACAACTCTTCTGATTTTTGGTTTTAATGTGCAATGTATCAAATCTGTTCTTCATATGATTTCTAAATTCAGGGATATATGGGATATATTCAAGGATAATTTTGGGATATATTCAAGGTCATATTTTGGTTCTCATCAACTAATTTTCATTTTCTTCAACTTCAGCCTGAATTCACACATGAACAATTGACGGTCTGTTCCACAGTCTGTCCCTGTCCTTGTTTTGACTTATGATGTGGAGCTTTTCCACCCTCTCTTTCTACAGATGTAGTCAATTTGATTTCTGTGTATTTCATTTGGTGAGGTCCATGTGTATAGTCATCTTTTATGTTGTTAAAAAGGGTATTTCCAATGAACAAGTTATTGGTCTTTCAAAATTCTATCATGCAATTTCTTTCATCGTTTCTACCACCAAGGCCATATTTTCCAACAACTGATCCTTCCTCTTTGTTTCCAACCTTTGCATTCCAATCACCAGTAATTATCAATACATCTTGATTGCATGTTTGAACAACTTCAAACTAAAGAAGTTGGTGGAATTCTTCAATTTCATTATCACTGGCTTTAGTGGTTTGTGCATAAATTTGAATAACAGTGGTATAACTGTTCTTCCTTGTAGGCATATGGATGTTATCCTTATTACAGACAGCATTGTACTTCAAGACAGATATTGTTATGTTCTTTCTGATGATGAATGCAACACCATTCCTCTTTAATTTGTCATTCCCAGTATAGTAAACCATATGACTGTTAGATTCAAAATGGCTTAATCAAACCCATTTCAACTCACCAATGCCTAGAATATTGATGTTTGTGTGTTCCATTTTATATACATGTTGTTGTTAAGTGTCGTAGAGTCAGTTCCAATCCATAGCTACCCTGTATAGGATTTCCAAGGAGCAGCTGCTGAGCTTAAACTGCTGACTTTGTGGTTCAAACTGACTTTGCAGTCCAGCACATTAACCCACAGTGCCACACCAGGACTCATTTTATATGTATAGTGGAACATAACTGAGTTGAATTGAAATTAAAAATACTTACTTTAAAAATAAGATTATAAAGAATGTGCTGCTTTGTTATTTGCATTTAAAAAAAAATTTAATATATTACAAATATCTCTCCATGTCAATCATTACAATTGAGCTTTAAAAGCTTTAAAATATTCTACTATATGAATATGTTCATTAGGTTATTTAAATCAGTGATTCTCACTCTGGCTGTTCCTGATATTCACTCTAAGACGTTATAAAATATATGCACCTAGACCCCTACCTCTTGAAACTGATTCAATTGGTCTGAAGTTTCTTAAGTGATTCTAATGTTCAACTGGCAATTACAAACACTGATTTAAATTATTTCATTTTGTTAGAAAAGTAAGTCATTTCCTATTTTTCAAATTTAAATCTAACTTTGAAAAGACTAAGTTAAAACATTATATCAGACACATCCATGATTACTTTGTAATGCTGAATATGCTAATATGCTGACCAGAGAGTTTATTTTTCATAGAGTGAAAGCAGATGCTATGATACATGACATCTTGAAACCACGTGTGTAAGCCATAACTGTTTCTAACTCAGAGCTTCACAGAGTTCATGCAAATATGGAATTCAAAGATAATAGAAATTTTCCAAGATCTTTTTAAAACTCCCTCATGTAGTTGCACTAATCAAAAAAGTACACCAATTTTAAGGCTGTTAGTAATTATCATCTAAGCACCATCCACTAACACCATTCCAATTACATCCATTTTTTAAAAGTGGTTTGTATATATTCAGAAACTTCCAACAGTAATGAAAAGTGTTCATTCATTTAAAAACATTTATTTAACAAATAACTATATGCCAATTTAAATGAAATTTGCTGTTGTTATGTGCCATCAAGTCAGTTCTGACTCATAGCAACTCTATATAGGGTTTCCAAGGATGGACTGGTGAGTTGAACCACTGACCTTGTGTTTAAACCAACCCTGTGGTCCAGTGCTTATCCTCCAGTGCCACACCAGGACTCAAGAAAGAAGACAAAAGAAATATAAAAGTAAAACTGTTTTAAATTCAATAAAGCACATAGCAAGCACCTCAATAGCCCTCAAAGGTTCAATGGTTTATAGACTACAGAATAATCTGGAACTTCACAATGAACTCCCTGCTCCTTTTATCATAAAAGTTTTCTACAGTAAGAGTTTTATGCAAACGGATTTGTGGTTCTTGTTCTTGTTGTTGTTATGTGCTGTTCTGACCCATAGTGACCCTGTACAGGATTGCCAAGGCTATAAATCTTTATGGGAGCAGAAGGCCTCATCTTTCTCCTGTGGATCAGCTGGTAGTTTCAAACTGCTGACCTTAAGGTTCATAGCCCGATTCATAACCACTATGGTACCAGAGCTCCTTTTGTGGTTCTTAGAAACATGGAAAATTAAATTAGTGACAATCATTATTTTTAGTTAGCACCTGGGAGACATATATAAGCCCTTTTGAAATATGTATAAAAAGTTTGAAATCTAACCGGAAATGAAGAGAGGTTGGCCAGGATCAGTTTTGCTCTGATCCTAGTTCCTCAGTTCCTCACTTCTTGCCCCATCCTTTTATTCAGTTCATTCATTTGTACTTATTAATTGAAATCCAACTAATTGTGATTCAGTACTTATTAATTGAAGTCCAACTAAATGTGCTGTTTACTGTGTTGTTGTTAAGTGCCTTTGAGCGAGTTCCAACCCACAGCAACCCTATATAGGGTTTCTGAGGAGCAGCTGGTAAGCTTGAACTGCTGACCTTGCAGTTCAAATGACTTTGCAGTCCAGTGCATTAACCCTCAGTGCCACACAAGGCTGTGTACTGTGGGGGGGTAGAAATATTTAGAAAGCAGCATTTCCATCTCTCTAACTCCTCTCTGAAGAATTCTGCACTCTTTGATTTACACCTTTTATAAATGTCAGTTATGGCAGACTCAAGGGACTCAGATTATATTCCTTTGAAGTGTTCTTTGAGTTTGAGGAACAAAAAGAGATTTGCAGGGGCAAAATAAGGGCTATATTATAGATGGAGTAAGGTTTCCCAATGAAATTCTAATAGGACAACCCTTGCTACCCTTGAAGAACCAGCAAGTGCATTGTCATGATGGGAAAAATTCCTCAGCAACACTTTCCTGGTCTCTTTCACACCAATGCACCAGTTTAAATACATGAATTCTTTGAGATCTAATGACTCTAAAAACAAGTCCATTTGTCCTATCTTAGTCCAGGGTGCATCAGTCTTAGTTCTAGAATCTTCCTTTGCTCTTAAGCCCCATTCTGAGGTTCTGCTCTCCTGCAGGAGCCCCCAAAATTAAAAATCACCTTTCACTTCATACACATGACACATCAAAGCCCTGTTCCCTCAGTGGCAAAAGGAGAGGTGGGACAAAATCAACTTAAAAATGGGTTATATATTAGGAATACTCTAGAAGGATTCACATTCAAAAGGGAACAAATGTGATCCCAAATCCACTTCTAATTGTCTAGAGAAGTACTGCACAGACTGCCAAGAGACATGCTTGGGAAGTCAGGGACCTTCTTGTTGTTATTGTTAGGTGCTGTTGAATCTGTTCCAACTCATGGCAACACCATGCACAATCGAACGAAGCAGTACCCAGGTCTGCACCAATCTCACAACTGTTGTTATGTTTGAGCGCATTGTTGCTGTCAATATGTTTGGTTGGGGTCTTTCTTATTTGCATTGATGCTCCACTTTACCCTATATTTTCAATTTTCTTAAAACTTCTTCCTAATAACCCCCCATGACTGCCTAGTGACCTTTGAGAAAATCTATCAAGATTACTCCTTTACAGTCCAAAACACAGACCCTTCTGAGCTGACCTCTTTGTCTTGGGTTTAACTGGCCTAGCAGATTCCCTTGGAAGCCACTGTTTTGACTGGACTTTTTTTATGGGCATCCTATCGAGACTAAGGCAAGAGTATTTCTAAGATAACATGTCTGCCACTGATTATAGAGACATGTTTAAACACATTTTGGTTAGAATAAACATGTGCATGTATGAACTGAAACCCTAGTAGAAATACTTTTTTACATAATCTCGTATATTAGATGGCCATGGAATTTTGGGACTCCAGGAAGATCTATTATTCAAATTTACACACCAACCACTGAAGCCAGTGATGATGAAATTTAAGAATTTTACCAATTTCTTCAGTCTGAAATTGATCAAACATGCAATCATTATTAGTGATTGGAATGCAATAGTTGGAAGCAAAGAGGATCAGTAGTTGGAAAATATGGCCTTGGTGATAGAAACTATTCTGGCGATCACAAAATAGAATTATGCAAGACCAGTGACTCATTCATCACAAATATCTTTTTTACGCAACGTAAAAGACAACTGTACACATAAACCTCACCAGATGCCATACACATCAAATTGACTACATCTGTAGAAAGAGCCCCCAAGATTAAAAATCACCTTTAAATTCATATATATGACACATCAAAACCAAGGTTGTATTCTTTCACCATACTTATTCAGTCTGTACACTGAGAAAATATTCTGAGAAGCTGTATTATATAAAGGAGTACATGGCATCAGGACTGAAGGAAGACTAATTAACAATCTACATTATGCAGATGATACAATCTTGCTTACTGAAAACAAACTGAACTTAAAATATTTACTAATGAAATTCAAAGACCACAGCCTTCAGTATTGGTTGCACCTCAATGTCAAGATAACAAACATCCTCACCACTGGACTAATAAATAATATCATGATAAATGGAGAAAAGTTTGAAGTTGTCAAAGACTTCATTTTGCTTGCATTCACTATTCACGTTCTTTGGAGCAGTGAATAAGGAAGACTGTAGAAGAATTGATTTATTGAGTTGGAGGAGAATATTGAAAGTACCGTGGACTGCCAAAGGAACTAATAGATCTGTGTTGGAAGAAGTGCAGCCAGAGTGCTTCTTGGAAGCCAGGATGGCCAGACTTTGTTTCTCATATTTCAGACATATTATCAAGCGGGACCAGTCACTAGAGAAGGATATCATGTCTGGTAAAGAGGAGGGTCAGAGAAAAAGTGAAAGACCCCCAACAAGATGGATTGGCATAGTGGCAATTGTAATGGGCTCAGGTACAACAACGATTGTGAGGATGGCCCAGGACCAGGCAGTGTTTTGTCCTGTGGCACATAGTGTCACTATGAGTTTGTACCAACTCATTGAAACCTAACAACAATAACAACAAATATAGAGAATAAATAAATAAAAACAAAATATAGAGAGCTCTGGTGAAGTGCTATAGAGCAATTGATTCCTAACCACAAAGTCGACAATTCAAACCCACCAGCTGCTCCTTGGAAACACTATAATGGATAACTATGAATTAGAACCAACCTGATAGCGCTTACCAACAACTACAACAATATTATATAATATGTTGTCAAGTCAGTTGCAACTCATCAAGACCTTGTATAGGGTTTCCAAGAGCAGCTGGTATAGACACTGGAGCGGGAGAGAAAGAATAGTCAGAAACATTACCATAGAAAGCTTGTAAGCCCGTCTTCTGCCTACAACTGATTTGTTGTTGTTGTTAAGTGCCGTCGAGTCGGTTCCGACCCATAGCGACCCTGTACAGGGTTTCCAAGGCTGTAAATCTTTACGGGAGCAGAACGCCTCATCTTTCTCCCACGGAGCGGCTGGTAGTTTCGAACTGCTGGCCTTACGGTTCACAGCCCGATTCGTAACCACTACGCTATGATTGGAATACCTAAAATGGGGCTACAACATGCCCAGTGAAGGAGGCTCCCTGCAGAGCCTCTGCAATACATAAGACTATAGGTAGAAGCCTGAACCATATCCAGATCTCCAGAGATGGGAAATTTCCACTTGAAAGGACGAGTAAACCAGCCTGGAATGGCTAGAAGAATAGAAGATACTTCTTGAAAGAAAGACCTACAGGAAAAATACAAAACAATAGAGGCAGATGGACTGTTACTACAAGAACAAACAAGTTGCTTGCCCAGGAAACATCAAGGCAAGTGGTTGGGTCCCCTCAGTGCAAACCCCCTTCCAAGACTAAGACTCAATGGGAATACATGCTCTGATTGGTGACCACGCTCATCACCGATAAGGGGAAGTGAGGGAAAAACAACAATGAAGTGACGAGCTAAGCCCTACAATATGGACAGTGAAGCCTTCAGCTGATAAAAAGAGAGGGCATATGCACAAGAACACCCACACTTGCAGATAATACCCACTTGACCTGGCATCAATGACTGGATGATCAGAGTTCAACCAGAAGAAGAAAGAAGAGGAAAAAAAGAGCAATCTGATGCAATTTGATGAACTTGACCTACACCTATGAAAGCAGTAGGTCAAAAGAGGGAACAAATTCTTACAGCAAGAATCATACCCACCCCCTCCACACACAGAGTAGACAGGGATGGACAACTTGGACATTGGCTACCCAAAATGGGGCCATAGGGCTACAAAGGCAAGAAGTGACTGGCTTACAAGCTTTCAAGAGGGAACCTAGATCCAGAGGGCCTGGAGGAAGGCAGAATCTCCAGTGAGTAGCATCCAATCTGCCTAGGCAGAGTTGATGAAATGAAATGCAGATGGGTCTCTTGTGATACAATAGTGAATAATTGTTATCAGGACTGATTGTGAAGGTTGGAAATGTAAAGGTAGACATTTTATAGCAAGGAAGGAAGTGATTAACTTTTCAGTCTAGGAGCAGAGGTCCCTAAGACCATCAACGGAGAAGAGCCGAGAGCAGGACCCTACCCAGAGAAGCAGTGATGCCTGAGATGGAGGCAGAGTCAATGACGTGGAGTGCTGGAGCAGCTGGGGGCTTTAGATCCAGAGAGGGAGAGCAACTGTGTGCTGAAGACTGGGGGAGGAGGGGGGATAGTGTAGGGGGCAGGCTTGCAGGGTATACCCTGTGGTTGGTTGATGATGCATGGAGGGGACTGTAACCATGGCAATGATACGATGTATGATGGAATGAACGTAAAACTAATGTTCTCCCATGTAAACTATCATATAATTCACAATAAAACACTAAAAAAAAAAGCAGCTGGTAGATTTGAACTGCCAACCTTGGGGTAGCAGTCCAGTGCTGATCCTACAGCACCACACCAGGACTCCATAATTATAAATATATACACATATTAATGTTATATATGTTACATATAATTGTTTTTATATCTAAGTATAAACAATCTGTAAGGATAAACATCAAAAGTAAAATTTGATTATCTTTAAATCTCTTCCTTTGGTTTGTTTAATGTTCTTCTGTTTTACAACTAAGATGTTCTTTTCATGTACACGTATTTTATTTCTAAAATTCATTAGGCTGAGATATATGTTTTTGTCAATATGTGTTAGCATAGACTGCAGCCTTGCTTGCATAGCAGTTAGCCTACCAAAACACATCCTTTACCTAATGTGTCAAACTGCAAAATCATTTGAACTGCAAGGTTGGTGGTTCAAGCTCACCAGCTGCTCCTTGGAAACCCTCTACAGGGTTATTATGGGTCAGAATCAACTCAACAGCATTTAACAACAACAATAACCCAAGCCATTTCATTGCCAAGAAGAGCCAGAATTTAAAAGCCTTGCTTTTAATGCAGTTCCCATGTAGGGCAGATTTACCAAAATGAAAACTACTATCTGGAGGTTCGTTGCAGTGAAAACACATTTGGAGCTGCTTTGGAAAAAATTGCCATATTTGGTAAAATAGGCAGCTATGCTAGTTTGGGTTGACTTTCTGTTAAATACAAATGGCTGGGCTGTAATTTGAGCAGAAACTTTCTTGAAGGCATTGTACCCTCTTCTCAGCCTACTTCTTAGCCTATAAAATATGACCAGATAGTAGGTTATTCCCCCCAAACATTAAAAGAAGAATATGAGCTGAATGTCTGTTAAAACATTTCACCAAGTTAGAACGCAGAGACGGTTTAAGTTTACATTAAAGATTCTATTCCTTTGGAGTGCACACTGAAGAATAAAATATGCCCCATCTGACCGTATTTCTGTTGAAGCTACTACAGGTTTATGAGAGTGCTAAAATAGCGCTGCAAACGTGGAAATTAGTGTCATGATCTTATAAGATTTTTATTTATCACTCTTATTTTAAGGAAACATATGATGATTATTTGGTACTTTTGGATAAGTAGGTTTGTTTTTCAAAACTGAAATTCATGTCAACTCCACAGCCAATCCATCAGTCTGCTTTTCTACAGCCCCTTTCACAAACACCTTTAAGTGCTCAGAAATATCAGATTAACATTAATACCCAGTGGATTAGAAAGCAGACAAAAGTGGGCTTATGGAAACACTGCAAGGGAGTCTGAAAGTAGGTGTACATCGTATCAGTTTCCTGTAGGGCTCAGCTCTCAGAAACTCAAGGGGCGAGAGGCCCACTTAAAAATATTTGCCATTTTGACGAGCCTTGGGGCACCAAAAGTATCTGAGGAGAAATCAAAAAGCTTGTCTATGACAGCCTAAGAAATTTTTTACAGAGAGGGCTTCAGGTCCTGCAGCGCAAATGAAAATTTCCTCTTTTCTCTCCTTTGTCCTTTTCCTTTTTCTTCCCTCCCCACAAACATTACGTATGATTATAGATATGGCTGGCACTCCATTATGCGATGGAGCAATCCTGTGGCTAGCACTCCAAAAATACTAAAATAATTATACTGACAGGACAATGACTTTGGCTTATAGGTGTGAGAGAAAAAAACCTCATCATATCAGCCATTCAACACACAAATGGATATGGGGTAAAAAGGCAGCCAACACACACTCGTCTCTGGTGTCATTTGGTATGAGTTTATGGTTTCCAACAGACCTCAGGCATATATGATAATAAAATTGGAACTACAAAGATGGCTTCATACTATTTACTCATGTATGAAAATCCCTCTGAAGTGTTCATCTGCCCTTTTTAGAGTTTCTCTGCCTAGGTTCCTCAGAGGCACCTCGAGACTCAATTATTTGCTACAGAATCTAAATTCACCCCAAATCACATCTCATTTCCTCAGACATTTTTTTTTATACTGGGATATATATATTTATGTATTATTTTTTTTTTTCAAAAAGCTCTCAAGGGCCTATACTGGAGTTTTGTTGTTGTTGTTACTGTTAGATAATTAAAATTCTCTCAGATCATTATTCCCATATTCTAAAAGGCTGTTCAAATCAATGGCACAGGATTTTCACTTCCAATAGCTTAGAGTCTGTGTGCTTTTACAGATAGAAAGTGTAATCACTCGTGAATCTGAGGTAGAAATTAATGATGTAGCTGTTTATTGCTCTAAACACGGATATATGAGCTATTGTTATATCTTAGATAAGAGAGATCTCTAATCCATCACTGTTGGAGGTATTACATTGCCTATTCTGAAGCTATAAAAAAGCCATAAATAAATGAAGAAAAAAAAATCCTTGTTAATATTTCCCAGGGATATGATGTAATTTGTTCTAGCAAAATATGGGTTTGTAGTTTTCCTCATTCTCTCCTCAATACTATTCTACCTAGTTTTTCTCCACTATTCTGCTGATGACCTCCCCAGCAATTTATTATGTGAAGATAACGTACTTTACCAAGACAAAATCAAAACGGATGAAGTAGGATGTCAGGACAATGAATTGGAACTTGTTTTCCCTGCAGACTGGAGCAAATACTTCCATTGTTCTAGACGTCAGTTTTCTTCTAGAGTCTATAGGTTCATCTTACCATGCTCATCTTCTGCTCAATGATCCAACTAAGCTCTCTCTGTAGCACAGGTCACAGTGAGGGGACCAATAGTTCACTCTGAATCCAAAATAGAATTTGCAAAATCCAGGCATAGAAATGTAGCTGTTTTATGAATAAATGATTTCTCATTTACAATTTATCTTCTTTTTTTTATAAGTAAGTATTGTTGCAACAAGCTGGACTATGTGCTTTTAAGGTTACAACAGATTGCAGATCACATGATAGATGCTCAAGCAATCATTGTCCATAAATAGCTAAGTCAAGGAGAGAAGGATGCAGTAGTAATAGCAACAAGTAGGAAAATAAAACAAAACTGTTAAAGAAGACATGTTGTTAAGTGCCATCGAGTCGGTTCTGACTCGTGGCGACCCTGTGTAGGGTTTCCAGGGGATTGCTGGTGGGTCTAAATTGTTGACCTTGCTGTTAGAAGTCCAGCGCTGACCCTATAGTGCCACACCAGAACTCCCTATATAGCTAATACAGTGAAATATAATTGACTTGACTCTTTAAAGTTAACAATACATAGTTCAAAAAAAAAAAAAAAAGAGAGAGAATGTAAAGAATGTGCTGTTTTGTTCTTTTTTTAAAAAAAAAATTATATTACAAATATCTCTCTGTGTCAATCATTATAATTCAAGGACATCATATTTAACAACTGTAAAATATTTTCTTTCATGAATATATTCATTGTTGTTGTTAAATGCCGTTGAGTCAATTCTGACCTATAATGACTCTGTATAGGGTTTCCAAGGACCAGCTGGTGAGCTTGCAGTTCAAATGGTTTTGCAGTCTGGCATATTAACCCACAGCGCCACAGCAGGACTCCAATTAAGTTATTTAAATCAGTGATTTTTCACTCTGGCTACCTATAATAATCACTCCAAAAGCATATAAAATATATGCACCTAACCCTACCTCTCAAAACTGATATCATTGATCTAAAGTTTCCTCTTCTTGTCAAGTGCTGTGGAGTCAGCTCCAACTCATAGCGACTCTGTATAGGGATTTTCAAGGAGCAGCTGCTTGGTTTGAACTGCTGATCTTGTGGTTCCAAGTTCAGTGCTTATCTTACAGCACCACACCAGGAGTGCTTAGGTGATTCTAATGTCTAACTGGTGATGGTACTGATTTAAGTTATTTCATTTTATTAGACAATTAAGTCATTTCTTATTTTTCAAAATTATATACAACTTTGAAAAGATTAAGTTAAAACATTTTGTAAAACACATCCACAGCTACTTTCTTATGCTGGTATTCTGACCATGAAATTTATTTTTCATTGAGTGAAAGCAGGTGTTGTTAATCATCAATCCAGAAAACAAGTAAGTAGACCAGAACTGTTTCTGACTAACTGGCAGATGGAAAATGGAGGTTCAAAAAGTTCATGCAAAAATGGAATTAAAAGAGAATGGAAATTTTCCATGAACTTTTTGAAGTTCTCTCATATAGTTACACTAATCCAAAAGTACACCAAATTTTAAGCGCTATGGGCTAATGCACTAGACTACAAAGTCATTTGAACTGCAAGGTTGGATGTTCAAGCTCACTAGCTTCTCCTTGGAAACTCTATACAGGGTCGTTATGGGTTGGAACTGACTTGATGGCACTTAACAACAACAACAACGACAAGCACTATCCACAAACACCATTCCAATCACATCAGTTTTTTTAAAGTGCCTTGTATATTCTGAAACGTTGAAAAGTTTCATTCATTTAAAAATATATTTATTTAACAAATAAGTATATGCCCATTTAAATGAAGTTTGTTGTTGTTAAGTGCCATCGGATCAGTTCTGATTCAGTGACCCTGTATAGGTTTTTCTGAGGAGTGGCTGGTGTGTTTGAACCTCCGACTTTGTGGTTAGCTGTCAAGTACTTATCCTCCAGCCACCACATCAGGACTCCTTCAATACTGATGGTAAATTGTTGCTGTTTCTAAGTATCATCGAGTCGGGCCCGAATCATAGTGACCATGTGTAGAATTTCCAAGGAGGAGCTGGTGGGTTTGAATGGCTGGTCTTGCAGTTCAAACTGACCTTGCAGTCCAGTGCATTATATAACTCTATCAGGAATTGCAAGGAGCATTGGTGATGCAGTGGTTAAGTGCTTGACTTCAAATGTAAAGATTGGCCCTTTGAGCCCATTAGCTACTCCATGGGAGAAAGATGTGGTCTTCTTCCCTAAAGATTTATAGCCTGAAGATCCTGAAGGCAGTTCTATTTTGTCCTGTAGGGTTGCTAAGAGTCAAAATCTACTCATCAGCAATGGATGTTAGGAATGTTAGATATTTTAAAAGTGCAAGATGCTACAATATTATTTTATCTAATCTTCATAAATTTGTTAGGCAAAAATAGTATTTTATTATTTTAACTTGTATTATCTGATCATTAACCTGAGCTTGTTGCTGTGTGCTATGGGGCCAGTTCTGACTCACAGTGACGCTGTAGAGTGTTTCTGAGGCTGAAAGCAGAAAACCTCATCTTTCCCAGAGCAGCTGGTGGATTCAAACTGCTGACCTTGCAGTTAGTAGCCCAAGTGTAACCCACTATGCCACCAGGTGGAGTTGAAGTTAGCAATGTTTATTAGCCATTTGTATTTCTTCTTTTACAAATTGTCCATTCATACATATCTTTTGTGCATTTTTACTATCATGTTTCAAGTATTTTTCCAGCACATTGTTAATTCCAGTGCAAATTTGTTTATTGTGGGTTTTAACAAATTAAAAGTTTGGGGTAGTCAGACCTGTAAATGTTTTCTTTACTGATTTCTGTCTTTGGTATCATGATTGATCTTGAATTCATTTTGGTATACAATGAAGTAAGGATCTTATATTAATTATTTGAAGTAATTCAATAAATCTGTCTATATCATTTATCGAGAAAAAATCCACTATGTTTCCCATTAATTTGAAATGTCACTTTAGCAAACAGTAAGGTCCCATATGCACAGATCTCTTTCAGGGATTTCTATTATATTCTTTATTCTATTATCGATTCTTCTAATACTGTGTTACCAGTTTATTTATTTTGTATTGTATTGTGTTTTATATCTGAATTTGTAAGCTCTCCAACAATATTCTATAAAAAAATATTTTATCAGTTACTCGTGTTGGTTCAGTTCTTCCTAAGTAAATTCTAAAAACAAATTGTTAAATTCCCCTCAAAATACAACTGAGAATTTCACAAGACTGATTCCTGCCCAGGAAATTGATGTATTTGTCTACTCATTCAAATATTCTTAAATATCTGATTTTTCTGATTTTGCAGAGTTGTTTTTATACAGACCACTCATATTTCTTGTCATATTTATTTCAAAACATTTTTTCTGTGTGTATGTGTGTGAATAGGATCAAATTCATATTTTATAGATGTTTTTTTCATCCTACTGAATTTCCCTAATCCTATGTGATGGAATATTAGCATGCTACAGCAGACATCGATTAATAATTGGAACATGGAATCTATGAAGAATGACTCTAGGAAACATGGAAGTCATCAAAAATGAAATAGAACACAAAGATCGATATGCTAGACATTAGTGGGCTGAAATGGACTGGTATTGGCCATTTCGAATCAGACAATAATATGACTTACTATCCTGGGAATGACTAATTGAGGAGAAATGGTGTTGCATTCATCATCAAAAAAAGCATTTCAAGATCTATCATGACTGAAGTACCATGAGACCTGGGGACTCCTGAGCACATGAACAAGGACGTGGCCATGGAGGGCTAGAGCCAAGAATGAAGCATCCAGTTGATATGAAGTGAGGGAATATGCACAAGAGCGTCCAAACTTGCACATAGTGCCCATTGGACCTAGCTTCAATGGCTGGATGTTCAGAACCCCACTAGAGGAAGGAAAAGAGCAGAGGGAATCTGATGAACTTGACCTATACTTATGAATGTAGTAGCTTAAAATACCAACCAAGAGGGAAAGAATATTTACAGCAAAGATCATTTCATCTCCTCTGTACACCAGGTTCATAGGGAAGGGCAACTTAGACATTAGCTACCTAAAATGGGGGGGGG
>NW_006408524.1:32418167-32439616 GCF_000296735.1 Chrysochloris asiatica | reverse complement strand
ACTGTAAAGGTACAAAGTGACTGGCTTACAAGTTTTCAAGAGGGAAGGCAGAATCCCCACTGAGTAGTTTTCACCCTGTCTAGATAGTCTGGTAAAAGGAGATGGGGACAAGACTCTCATGATGCAAGAGTAATTACATCATAACTAATTGCGATTGTCACAATTGTAAAGGTAGAAGTTTTGTAGCAAAAAGGGGTGAGTGGTCAATCTTACAGTCCTGGAGTGGAGGACCCTGGGACCACCAAGGAAGAAGAGCCAGAACGGAGTGTGGGACTCTACCCAGAGAAGCAGCAGTGACGGCAGAGATGATGACATGGAGGGATGGAGCAGCTGAGGATTCTGGACTCATGGAGGGAGAGGGGATGTGTGCTGGGGGGAAGGGGGGGGAGGGAGAGGCAAGGTGTGCCCTTTGGCTGTTTGAATGATTGTATATTCCTGAATGTTATGGTGCACATCCAAAAAAAAAGCCACAGAGGGAATAGAAACAAAAACTATTGAATGATGCATGAAGGGGATTGTAATCATTGCAATGAGACGAATTGATGTTCCCCCAATAAACTATCACTCAATGCACAATAAAAACTTTAAAAAAAAATTTAGCATGAAATGCAGTGCTGTCTTTGAAAGGATAATATCTTTAGGCCTATAAGGAAGACCAGTTAATACCACTGTTATTTAAATTTCTGCACTAACCACTAAGGCCAAGGATGATGAAACTGAAGAATTCTTTCTTCAGTCTGAAATTGATCAAATATGCAATCAAAATGCATTGATAGTTACTGGTGATTGGAATGCAAAAAAGTTGGAAACAAAGAAGAAGGATCCATAGTTGGAAAATAATAGCCTTGGTGATAGAAACAGTGCTGGAGATCTCATGATAGAATTTTGTAAGATCAATGACTTATTCATTTCAAATACCTTTTTTTCAACAACATAAAAGGTGGCTATACATGTGAATCTCACTGTATGGAATATACAGGAATCAAATTGACTGTGGGAAGAGACAACGGAGAAGCTCAATATCATTAGCTAAAACAAGGTGTGAGGCCAACCGTGGAACAGATCATTAATTGCTCATGTGCAAGTTCAGGCTGAAGCTGAAGAAAATGAAAACAAGTTCATAAGAGTCAAAATATTGTCCTGAGTATATTCCACCTGAATTTAGAGAAAACCTCAAGAACCAGTTTGATGCATTGGTTGGTTGGTTATGAGCCATGGAGTCATCAGTTCCGACTCTTAGCGACCCTGTACAGGGTTTCTGAGGCTGTAAATCTTTATGGGAACAGAAAACCTCATCTTTCTCCCACAGAACAGCTGGCAGTTTCGAACTGCTGACCTTAAGGTTCACAGCCTGATTCGTAACCACTATGCTACCAGAGCTCCTTTGATGCATTAGATACTAATAATTGAAAGCCAGAAGATTTAAGGGATGACATTATAACATCATACATGAAGTAAAAGGTCATTTAAAAGAAGGAAAGAAAGAAAAGACAAAAATGAATGTCAGAAGAGATGCTGAAACTTTCTCTTGAAACTAGAGAAGTAAAGCAACCGGAAGAAATGAAGAAGTAAAGAGGTGAACAGAAAATTTCAAAGGACAACTTAAGAAGGCAAACTAAACTGTTATAATGAAATTAACAAAGACCCAGAGTTAAAAAACCAAAAGGGGAGAATAAGCTCAGCATTTCTCAGGCTAAAAGAACTGAAGAGAAAATTCTGGCCTCAGATTGCAGTATTGAAGGATTTTATGGGGTGCACATTGACTTCATAGTATAAGTACAGGACTGTGAACCACAAAATTTACCTGAGCTTTACAGATGCCCATCCACCAGCCACCCCACAGGAGAAAGATGAGCCTTTCTACTCCTTCAAAGATGACAGATTCAGAAATCCTATACAGGGTCACTATGAGTTGAAGCCAACTTGATGGTACTTAACAACAATACCAACAATACATAAATGGTGGTTGAAATTATAGAAGTAAATAAAATTGCTTGAATTGAGTGAAAGCAAGCACTGAAAGGCCTAAGTCCTGAAGAATTTCAATAAGTAGCAGCCAGACTAAAGTTGGATTAAGGAGAGAAGAAACTGACATAGAGATGATCAAATATTGAGGAGGTAAATGGAGAAGGAGTTCTGGTAACAACGTAGTGGTTACGAATCAGGCTGCTAACCTCAGGGTCATCAGTTCAAAACTACCAGCTGTTCCGCGGGAGAAAGATGAAGCTTTCTGCTCCCGTAAAGATTTACAGCCTCGGAAACCCTATGCAGGGTTGCTATGAGTCGGAACCGACTCCACAGCACATAATAACAACAAATGCAGAGGAAGTAAAGGCACATAGAATTTAATTTGGCAACTCTTTGCCCACTATATAAATATAATGACTTTATTACATTTCTGGTGTACTCTACTAAAAACAGCTATATCCTTGCAATTTCTCAATTTATGGCTTTAGATTCCCTTCATGGGACACAATTTTCCAACCCCAAATGGCTATAGATTCTCTTGCTGTGTTAGATAGATGTACAGTCATGCTGTATCACTTAACGTCCATGATACATTCTGTGAAATAGAACATTGTATGATTTGAACATATACACCATAGTATATACAGACAGTTCCCAGATTGTGAACAAATACTGTTCCTAAATCTGTCTTTTTTTTTTTTTTTCTTAAATGTTTTATTGTGAATTATGTGATAGTTTACATGGGAGAACATTAGTTTTACATTCATTCTGTCGTATATTGTCTCATTGCCATGGTTACAATCCCCTCCATGTATCATCAACCAACCAAGGGTATACCCTGAAATCTGTCTTTAAGTCTAATTTTATGTACGTTGCAACTGTTAGTTACAGTTTGTACCTAACGTCAGTTAGTCACATGTTTGTCTTAGTATATAGTATATCTTTCTATGCATAAAAAACTTTAAAGAAACACTTCCAGGTATGCTGAAACATCTTTAAAATCATAATAGTATAGATAGTAATAGTAATTCTTTGATGTAAATTAGGGCCTATTTGTTATTACAAACCATTTTACATATCTTGAATTTTTAATCGGCTTTATTGGGGTTGTGACCATGGACGGACATAGATGTGGTCGGGCATTGCCTGAATGGACATTATGGGGCACATGACTTAATAAACTGCTTTCTGGGGCTGAGTTACGTCTTGAGGCCCTAGAACCCAGTCAGGATCCTTCCTTTGAAACTGGCCTCCATCTGCCAAACTTCTCTCTTCCCAGGGAAGGTGGGGATGGATGATGTGCATTCTCAGAGTCATCTCCACAGGAAGAATTTCGGAGCACACCTGCATCAGCCACCTGGTGCAATGCAGCCACTTCATTAGACATCTCACTGAAGATTAGGGATTAATACCATTACCTGGGGATTCTCTTACAGGGCAATTTGTGAGGTTGGTGCAAAACAATGTGGCTTTTGGGTAGTTTACAGAAGCATTGATGGAAAGTACATGGTGTTAAAGTCAAACAATTGGAAAAATTTGTGTAGCACACCTAGATAAGGGCCTGTAATCCCTGTGACAAGTAACACACAGGATAGCATAGCATTTCTAGACAAGCCATTGTGATAAATGCACTTTCTTGGATTCATATGGTCATCCACTGATTTAGCAAATGGTGGCTGAATGACTACCTAATACCAGATAGTTTTCTGGGCAATAAGACTACAGCAACAAGGAAGCAGATACAGACTTTATACTCTAGGCACAGGTGAACAATGAACAATAAACACAAACCCATGAACTAATGAGAGGTGCTAAGAAAATAAAATCAAGTAATGGGGTCACTCCAATTTGGGTTGAAGAAGTCATACCCATGCGATTAGATCGTTACTGATGCAAGCATTTCTCATGAGAAGATAAAGTTTTAGTGGTAGAGTCCCATCATGGAGCAGGTTTGAATTCAAGCCTGACCACTTGATCAGATATATGATACTGGTCAAATTGTTTCAAGACTCTGAACTTGGTCAAGCTATGTGCTTTTAGCTTGTTTTTTCTGAAAGTAAGGCTAGAACACCTACCTTGCATATCTCTAGGTAGTGTAAACAGCCAAGTGTTTGACTAATAACTGAAGGGCTAGAGGTTCTTCGGAAGAAAGATTCTACAATTTACTTCTGAAAATTCAGTCATTGAAAACTCTTTGGAGCACAGCCCTACTCTAATACACATGGCATTGCCATAGTCTGAGTCAACTCAATGGCAACTGGTTTGGGTTTTGTTGACTAACTGGTTGGAAGGGCATCAGTAAAGGTCAGTGAAATCTTATCAAGTGCCTAACAGGGTCTCTAGTCTCTTTTAATCACTAACTGATGTTACATAAGAACTGTGGTGGTGGTGGTTATGTGCCGTGGAGTCAGAACCAACTCATAGCGACCCTGTACAGGGTTTCCAAGGCTGTAAATCTTTACGGGAGCAGAATGCCTCATCTTTCTCCCACGGAACAGCTGGTAGTTTCGAACTGCTGACCTTAAGGTTCACAGCCCGATTCGTAACCACTACACTACCAGAGTTCCTTAGATAAGAACTGTAGCTAACTGTTATGATATAGATACAAATTCAACTTAAAGGCAGAATTGGGAATGGAATTCGTTCATAATTCAGAGACTGCCTTTAGTTAACTCTGATCTTCTGAATTTAGCACACCTTCTTCATTTCCAAAATCACAACCCAAGAAATGAGGAAATTTCTATATCAGGCAGACCCTGGATTATGAACAAGTTCCATTCCTAAATCTATCTTTAAGTTGAATTTATATGTATGTCATAACAGGTGCAGTTCTTATGTAACATCAGTTAGTCAGATGTTTCCTGTAGTATGTAGTACATAGCATGCTTTTCTTTGCATTAAAATATTAAAGAAACACTTCAAGATACAGTAACACATTTTAAACTTATCAATGCAGTAATAATAATAATAATAATGTGTTGACATGTGGCATATATCATATATTGTTTATTAGGAACCACTGTGGTATGTACCTCAAATTTGTAATATTATAGGATTTATAGGGTTTGATTTGTAACTCCAGATCATATGTAAATTGGACATTCATAACCTAGGAACTGCCTGTACTAAAATATTGTTGCATTGAAGATGTATTTTTAGATATCAGAGCAAAGTTAGAAATTTCCATTTGAGAAAAAGATTAATGGCATTCCTAAGGTGTCCTCTGTATGAAGAAGAAGCACAAGTGTCCCCAATGGTCTGTCTCAGCCACAGATGCCACCAGTCACCCCCACCAGAATAGATCCCTTTCATTGAATTTTAGGCAGTGGAGATAGTTTTTCTGAACATTTTATACTCTCTTGTTTATTAGTTAAGATATAGATTCAAGCTACTTTAACCAACCAAAAGAAAAACTAAAAACAAACCCAAACCCACTGGCATCAAGTCAATTCTGCCTCATAGCAACCTTATAGGACAGAATAGAATTTGCTCCATAGGGTTTTGGAGACTACAAATCTTCACAGTAGCAGACAACCTCATCTTTCTTCCATGGAGTGACTGGTGGGTTTGAATCACGAATCTTAAGGTTAGTAGAACAATGCTTTAACCCACTGTACCACCAGGCTCTTTGCTGCTATAACCGAGATTCAAAATGCAGGACTTAATACAGAAGTTGATTTCTCCCCTATGAAACTGACTCAGAATTAGTATTCCAGGACTGGTAGGGCAGTTCTCTAGTTTCAGACCCAGGTTTTCTCTGGACTGTCACTCCATCATCCTTGGATCACTGTACTCTTCTGCACAGTGCAAGACTCAGTACCACCATGTCAACAGTCCAGTTAGTATGAAAGGGACACAGGAAGGGGACAACACATCCCTGTTCTTCACAGGTACATACCAATTCAGCTCATAACTCTTTGGTCAGACCATAGTCATAAAGTCATTACCATCTGCAGTAGACATTCCAGTACATCAAAAAAAGAAAGAAAATACAGAAACCATTCACAGTCTTGGCCATAACAGCACACACTTAGGATTGTGCAGTCCCCCCTGTGATTGTACAAAGTACGACTCTAAAGTAAGTATATTTTAAAGAAATATATAATAGAATTCTACTTATATACAGGTATGTTTACTTTCAATGTGATCACCTTTGGAAGATTTACTCTTCAGAAATGATCATTCCAAATATTTCTGATTCTTCTCTTTTGTTACTGCCTGTTAGAAACAGTTCATAGAACACAAAGGAATATCCATCTGCCGTATTACATCATAGCTACAGCTCAATCTTCTGTAAAAACTGTGCCACTCAACCCAGTTTTACTACATTCCATATTCAGCAGACTTAGTTATAATTTTGTTTTGGTTTCTTTTTAAAATCACAATCATTTTTAAACTCCAGGTGGGTCATTACTAAGGAGTTTTTGTTATTGTTGCTTTAATCTTAGGTACACTCTAAAAACAATTCCAAAAGACGTTCAAAAAAGAGATTCATGTGGATGAGCAAGCCCTAGTATAATTGTTCAAATCATGAGTGACTTGTACCTTATAATCATATGTCATGTCATTTTTAGAATAGTGTTACCTGCCTCTTTATGAGAAGAGATACCCTGAACTTGATCTCACCTACAATGTGCCCCAGTTGTCCAGTAGCCGAGGATTGCTCTTCAGCCTCATTCTTCTGACTTCCTCCAACATATCCTATCAGCCACACACACACATTTTTACATTGTTTTCCAAATAGTTTGAACTCTTTCATGTCTTTGCCACAGATAAACATGAGCCCTTTCTCTGCTGTCAAACTGCTACTTATCGTCACTCAACTCCTTGTACAAAATCACTTCCTCTGAGAAGTAATCCCTAACTCATCTATTAGTCCCCTACTGGAGAGGAGGCTTCTTGGCTCTCAGGTAATAGCCTGATTCATCTTTGCATGCCCTCTAGTGCCTCCTACAGGAAGAGACTCAGTAATGCTAGAGGAATTTATTGAGCAGGCAAACAAATGAAAACATTCTGTAGAAAAATAACTCATTTTATAGCTTGACCCTCAGTGTCTCAGTCCTTATTTGGAGTTTCCCTATAAAATCTGGGAAATATCTTCAGTTCTCTTCCTGATCTGAAATCTTATGATTCTACACAATAGAATGGTTCAAGATTGTGATTTTAATGGAGGAGGGTCTACATGTAAAGTACAATCTACTCAAAGAAGTAGGAGTAAATGCTGTAATTTTCCCAAAGAGCACCTTTGGGAGGAGACCACCAGATCGGACTAGATCTTCTGTTCAGTTTTATAAATGCTGACCTGAAACATCAACATGTCTGTTTTGTTGTGAAGAGCAAGGGAAAGGAGAGAAAATACAATGCATTCTTTAAGTTAGAAGCACTGCCAACAGCCAAGAAATGTCCCTTTCCATCCCCAAGAAACTGGATTCTTGACTACAGTACCTAATAAGATAGCACCTTGAATCTGTTCAACAAAATTTAAAACGATAAAAGGAAAAGTTTTAACTTTAAATTAGTAGTTTACACTCTAATTTGAGGGCTTTAGAGAATATTATCAAAAGACATAGAAACTTAAATAAAAGAAAAGCTAGCACCAAATAACATCATTGTAAACAACTTTTAAATGCTTTCAATATGCTATCTGATGAAAGGAATGTGCTGAAGTATTTCGTGAAAGAAGTTATTTTTACACTGATGTTGGGAGAGAAAACAATTATAATTCCACATGACGTTATTGGCCTAGGAAAACAAGACTAAGTGAATTAGGGGTTTGCCAATCACTAGTTCAGTTTTTTTCATCGACAGTCCTGCCTCAAAAAAAAAAAAAAAAAAGTATCCACAATAACTTTTTTAGACAAGCACATCTACTGCTCCTACGATGCAATATTTACCTAAGTTTCCTCAACGAAAAGCTACCTCCTCACCTAAGTACAGTTTTTGCACCTGCAGAGGAAGAATAGGGACTAGACAAGTAGCAGAAGGGAAGCAAACAGGGGAAGTCTCATAAAAGCCCTTCTTTGTTTTCCATTTCTCTTTCGTTGGCGAGTATCAGTGGAGTGTTACAAGCCTCAGCCGCAGGAGTTGTAGATTTAAAATCACCGTGATTGAGCCCATGCCTTTTAGCACAAGGAGATCAAGGAGTTCGTTTGTTTACTCATGTGAGATTCTCCCTCCTACACCACCTTTGCAAGTTGTTAAAAAAAAAAAAAAAAAATCCTCTCACAGCAGGGAACTCGGTGGTTTTACCTGTCTTTAATTTATGCAGCATTTTCAAATTGTGCTCTGCCGGCAGGTGTGACCGCGCTTTTGCCGAACCTCGGTGCAGTTTTACCTGCTTGAATCTGTCAAAAACCCATTTGTATGCGCCGGGCTAATGTGCTAGAAATAAAAGCCCCAACCTGTCAAGTAAACTCTGCACCTGTACGAAGCAGTTAAATTGTTCCTGCTGCCATTATCCCAGGAGATCAAAGGCCCTCTCCAAGAACCAAAGCAAAGGATGGCGCTACTTGTCTTGGAGTTACTAAAGAAGAGGAAGACGCAGAGAAGAGTGGAAGGGGGGCTGAACACCCGGAGGAGAAAAGGCTCCTTGAAGCCCTGGCCCTGCCTGGCTACCTGAAGGAGCTTTTGTTTGACCCGGGCGCGCCAGGAGCGCATTCTTTCACATTAAGAACCGCAGGGGAAGACATTCATTCACTCCTTTTTTTGGTGACGTAGCTAGGGTATTCATGTGTTTTTAACCTTGAATAATTTTTGTCTCTAAGCTCCAAACAAGTTTTATCCTGTCCACAGGTCAGTTTTGTTACAGAGGCCAATTAGCAGTGCTACCTTCGCCTGCGGCAAAAAGCCAAGCAGTGGCGAGGCAAGCCCTATAGAGAGGTGATGAATAACTCGGAGAGCTGTAATTTGAAAGGGGGGCCTTTGAAGCATTTACCTTACATGGGACGCCATTGTCACTGCAGGGTGTTTGATCTTAAAATAATTTACTTAATGATCTCACCATGGGAGCAATTGGCAGCGCAAGATTAGGCTGTAAGGCCTAATGGACATGGGAAAAGTTAAAATTGCTCCGACAAAGGTATGTACAGCTCTGAGATCCGTCCGTGTTGTGTGTTCACTGCTTACAGCGGGTGGGAAGGCCGGCTGGCCGCGATGGCTTTGCATACCTCAGCAGAGAAAACCCAGGGCATGCGGGCCTCGGCTGGGAGGTTGGCTGAGCATTTCCCGTCTTTCCTGCGTTTCACGATTTGTGAATGTGAAGAAGGATGTTTTTCACTTTTGCAGTCGATGAATTTTTTACAGTTTTTTTTTTTGCAAAGGTGAAGCCACTTTTTTGGGGAGCGCACACAGTAGTGTGGCGTCCGCGGTGCAGGCTCCTGGGCTAGAATCAGATGGATGGAAATGTGAAAGAATGACATGTTTTGTCCTCTTTCCGTTGGCAAACTCGACATCAAGGAATCACAGGGCGACACTTTAGCGATGTTATCCTTAACTGAAATACAGCTTCGCCCTCTAGAAAGAAAAATCCAGAACTTGTAAGGCCCTATTTCACATGCTTACAACTCACGGCTGCTTGTGTGTTCTTACAACCGCATCAATTATATAACCGTCAGATGAATGATTATAAAATTGGGTTCTCCCTATGTGTTTCCATTAGGAAAGAAAGAACCTCTGGTTAAAATTTCTTCATAATTTACTCTTTAAAAACTGTTCAAATTATGCTTACTGACATAGCCCTTAGTAAAAAAAAAAAAAAAACTAAAAAAAAAAACCCAAAAAACCCACCACTTCTTCCCCAGTTATAGAATTGGAGTAGACACCTTCAGTGACTGTGTATATGTGTGTGTGTGATCCCCAACAGGAAAAAAAAAAAAAGCTGTTTTCTGTGTTTCATGCCAAAACCAAGGACGTGTGATGGAATAGAATATAAACAATTAACAAATGAACGAATTCTCTCTACAATGCCAGGCCCAGTTGAATGAATTTTAGTAGCCTACCCATGCAACCCATTTTCTTAATATGTGTTCTTCCTTTAGAAAAATAAATAAGTAAATAACCCAGGAAATAAGTCATCAGGAAGATTTGAATACTTGCTATTTGTGTCACAAAGAAAAGCTCAACTTTGAGCTTCAAGAACACAAGTCTGATCCCCTTTCAGGCCCTAGGATCCACTACTTTTGCCTGTGTCTGGTAGGACAGAGCAATCAAGTGGTTTTAGTTTATGCAAAATAAGTAATTATGAGCACGACTATGGCTACCAACTTCATGCCAGTTTGTATGTGCAAATCTGAGACAGCACTAATCTCCTACAATACTGAGACTTTACAAAATAATAATAATTTAATTTCTGGAGTCAGTTTCTGGCTATTGATTAAAATATACCTGAGAAGTCCTGGAGTGGTGCTGTGGGCTAAAGCACTGGACTGCAAGGTTGGTTTGATTCACAAAATCCATGGAACTGACTCAATGGCACATAACAACAAATAGAATCCAAGGAGGTCCTGGTAATGTAGAGATTAGGAGCTGGGCTGCTAACAGCAAGGTCTACCAGTCACTCCCTGGGAGAATGATGAGGCTTTCTGCTCCTGTAAAGATTTAAACCCTACACAGGGTCGGTATGAGTTGGAGCCCACTTCATGGCATACCGTTACAACCAAATAGAATAGATCCCTTTTGAACTTACCTTTTTATCTCTTACCCATTCTTGGAAGTTGTTGTTGTTGTTAAGTGCTGTTGAGTCAGTTCTGACTCATAGGGACCCTGTATAGGGTTTCTAAAGAATGGCTGGTGGGTTTGAACTGCCAACCTTTTAATTCAAATTGACCTTGTGGTCCAGTGCATTATCCTATAGCACCACACCAGGACTCCATGCTTGCAAATGAGTCATTTATTAATTTGTTGTTGTTGTTAAGTGCCGTGGAGTTGGTTCCGACCCCTAGCGACCCTGAACAGGGTTGCCAAGGCTGTAAATCTTTACGGGAGCAGAAAGCCTCATCTTTCTCCCTTATTAATATGCCTCAGTAGTATCTACTATTTGTTGTTGTTGTTAAGTGCCATCGAGTTGGTTCCAACCCATAGCGACCCTGTAGAAGATTTCCAAGGAACAGCTGGTGAGTCTGAACCACTAATGTTATTGTTCAAATAGCATTGCAGTCTGGCGCTTTAACCCACAGCTGCCACACCAGGTTCATGAAATTAACTGAGGGTGAACTAAAGATTACATATGCTTTGTTCGTGTATTCCGTGTTAAATTACTTGATAGATAGACATTGAGTTTGAGCTGTATGGTAGGGCAAAGGATGCCAGCAAATCAAGATACAAATCTATGTGTCTTAACCATTATTTTAATTAACAGAAACAAGGTATTGTTTGAAAAATAAGATACCAGACATCTATGGTTCATGTGGGACTTAAAGTAAGATAATTATGTAAAACACTTAAAAGGAAGATGTCTGCAATAGTTCTCTGTAACTTTGCTCTCTAGAAGCAAATTTGAATCACCATAGGCAGAGTTAAGTTTGGGTCACCTGCCTCTTTCATAATTAGCCTCTCTCCCCACCTCCTCCCTATCATGCATAGAGTCGCTTTGAGGGGACGATTGTATAAATGAACCACCACTGTCTCTCTGAGTCCTGGTGGTGGAACCAGTTAAGCCCTTGGCTGCTAACCAAAAGCTCCCCCAGAAGCTTTGGGGGAGAAAGTCCTGGTGATCTGCTTCAAGAAAGATTATTGTTGTTATTAGGTAATCTTGAGTTGGTTCTAACTCATAGTAACCCAATCTCTGCATGCCTATCTATGTGTAACAGAGCAAAACACTACCCAGATTTGTACCATCCTCACAATTGGCATGTTTGAGTCCATTGTTGCAGACACTGTCAGTCAGTCGATCTCCTTTAGACTCTTCCTGTTTTTCACTGATCCTCTACCTTATCAAGCATGATGTCTTTCTTTAGGTACTGGTTTCTCCCGATAGTACGTCTAAAGTATGTGAGATGAAGTCTCTCGATCATCACGTCTAAGGAACATTCTGACTGTTCTTCTTCAAAGACAGGTTTGTTGATTTCTCTCACTCCATGGTATATTCAATATCTTTGCTAACATCATATATTCTTCTTCAGTCTTCCTGGCTCATTGTTGTTCAGCTTTCCTATGCATTGAAAGGTGATTGAAAATATCAGGGTTTGGGTAAGGCATGCCTTAATTATTAAATTGGCACCTTTGCTTTTGAACACTTTAAAGAAATCTTTTGCAGCAGATTTCCCAATGTAATAAGTCATCTTGATTTCTTGACTGCTCCTTCCATGGGTGTTGATTGTGAATGCAAGTAAAGTGAAATCCTCAACAACTTCAGTGTTTTCTCTGTTTATCGTAATGTTGCTTATTGATCCAGTGGTGACTTTTTTTTGCAGCTTAAAAGTCAATAAAATAATTATGCTATTCTCACCAAGAAACAAACTAGCTGCTTAGAAAAGTGTACAAAAGGATAGCAAGTAAAAAAAAAAAAAAAAAGATATGTGTTCTTTAACATGAAAGTGACCATTTGAACAATAGCATAGATTATTATTGTTGTCTGTTGCCATCAAGTTTGTTCTAACTTATAACAACCCTTTGTATAACAAAATGAAGAACAGCCAGTCGGGTGTCATGCCCACCATGCTGATATGTTTAGACTATTGTTGCAATCGCTGTGTCGATCTGTCCATATAAGGTCTTCCTCTTTTATTCTGACCCTTTACTTTGCCAAACATGATGTCCTTCTCCAGAGACTGGTTCCTCCTGATGTTGTTGTTAAGTGCCATCGAGTTGGGTCTGACCCATAGTGACCCTGTATAGGGTTTCTGGTGAGCCTGAACCGCCGACCTTACAGTTCAAATGGCTTTGCAGTCTGATGCATTAACCCACAGGGCCACACCAGATGAAGTTTCTGCACCCTTGCTTATAAGGGGCATGCTGGCTGTATTTTTTCCACGACATACCCTGGTTAAGTCCCTCTTTATCTCTGCCCCTTCATCTCTCCCTCTCGCTTGCTCAATTCTTCCTCTTTCTCCTTTTTTGATGCTGTATCTGTTTTTAAACCTCTTCCTTTATTTCTCTAACTTAGTCTGTTTGTGTCTCCATTTTTCTCTCCTCTTCCCTCTCCTTTGCCCATGGTATTATTCCCTTTCTCTCTCTTCCTCACTTCCCTTGTTTCTCTCCCCTCTTTTGCCTGTGTGTCTCCATTGCAATCTTTCTGTCTCCATTGCAATATTTTTGTCTCTCCCATGATGTGTGTTTCTCCATATCCTTTGATAATTCATTTCTATCTCTTCTTGGCTGGTTCTGAAAACTGAAAATTAAAATTAAAAATTAAAAGTTGAGTATATGAATAAACCATATCAGAATTTTATTCTTAATCTGTAATGAATTGCATTTCCATGTAAAAGCTGTGCACTGGCCAGCTGTATCAGCATTCACAATCTGCAGGGGACCCGGGTGTCAAGAATCACTTGACCCCCTACAGCAACCGCTGAACCATCTCCTGAGTTCACACAACATGCAGGCAATGGTTCTGCAAGTTTGAGCATTCATGCTAAAGACAGATCAGAAGATGGGGTGAGAAAGAACAAGATCAAGGTCAAGCCACTTACCCTCCTCCTCTCTTTAGTTCTCCCACCATCTTGCTCTGATGATTATACTGTGTGTCTGCAGTACTCCCACTGGCCTAGAACCATCATCTCAACTAGAAGACACATAAATTCTACCCAGGTAGTTCTAAAATCACCCAGCTGATCATTCAATTTATATACAGTATCGAGTGTTCATTTCATAGCTGCTATTTCAGTCCCACTGACCTACGGGTCCTTGACACGTGCTTTGCCAGGGCCCTCCAGAGATGTAAGAGTAACTTTTTAGCACTTGCAGAAAAAGCAATTGATGTTCATTTCTCACAGATTGCCAGGCTCTATCAGAAATGAAGACACTGTAAAGCAGGCATCGAACAATTTTCAAATGCCCATCACTATTAGTGGCAAGAGCCTTCTGTACTAGCTTCTTAGTATACCGCTACTTGGTGTTAACATCCCTAAGAGCCCACTGACGTCATCAGGAGATTGAGACATCTGGCTGTGTCTCTAACAGATTTTTGCATCAAATTTCTTATTTATTTTTACACATACCAGGAGTGACAATGCAGACTTCAGCTGAGGATTATCGGTATCCTAGCAACAGCTTGTGGAGTCCCTGGGTGGTGCAAATGGTTAATGAGTTACTAACCATCAGGTTGGAGTCCTGGTGTGGCACTGGAGGATAAGCACTGGACTGCTAACTGCAAGGTTGGCAGTTCAAACCCACAAGGCTGCTCTTGAAAACCCTACATAGGGTCACCATGAGTCAGAACCAACTTGACAGCACTTAACAACAACCACCACCATATGGTTAGCAGTTTGAGACTACCCAAAAGTGCCTTGGGAGAAAGATACGATGGCCTACTTCTGAAAAAGCAGTCGTTAAAATACTGTGGAGCACAGGTTTACTCTGACACACACAAGGTCGCTATGACTTGGATTTGACTTATTGTTGTTAAAGGCCCTCAAGTTGGTTTCAACTCATAGCCATGGTGTGACACTGTAGGATTCACCTTTTGTTGTTGTTAAGTGCCCTCAAGTTGGTTTCAACTCATATCTATGGTGTGGTGCTGTAGGGTAAGTGCTATAGGGTAAGCATTGTAGAATAAGCACTGGACTGCAAGGTTGGTTTGAATTGCAAGGTCGGTGGTTCAAACTCACCTGTCACTTCTTGGAAACCCTATACAGGGTCACTATGAGTCAGAAATGACTCTTAACAACAACAACAACATAGGGTTTCCAATGCTGCATAAAGCTTCTTCTTTCTGCCACAAAGTGGCTGTTGGACTAGAACTGCTGACCTTGTGGTTCGAAGTCCAGTGCTTATCCTACAGAGCCACCAAGCTCCCATGGAGTTGACTACATGGCAACTAATTGGTTTTAGCAAAGCTTATCCATAGAGTTTCCAGGGGAATCTGAGTGGGCAACATCTGTTCTGTTCTGTTCTGTACTAGAAGCATCTTTCTGTTATTCTAAGTTGAGGTGCAAGAGAGGAGATTTCTGGGTAAAATGGGACATTTGTATTTTTAATGGCCCTGCTACAGACTGCCTTAGACCATAGTCAATTGTGAGTTTTGCCCATGCCTCCTCCCCTATCTCACAAAGGATACTCCCAGAAATCCATTGTTCTAATACTCCATCCTCTATTCTCTGCTTCATCCCTCCTATACCATTTCCCCCCACAGTCCGATCTGAATCAAATTCATGTGATATGATTTTCTACTTGGCAACCTGAAAGATGAATACTCTGGCCACTAGCCCAAGTTAAAATTTAAGACAATGAGTACAATACTGGGACCAGTATTTTCAGAGACTCCTTCCTCAAGTTCAGAAAAACTTCTGCGGCAGCAATTTTGCTAGGACAGGATACATGCACGATCCTGGAGCTGTCTTAACTTAAAGGTTACTCTAGATTTTACATGATGTTTTTTTGTTGTTGTTGTTTTACTACTTTAGTGTTTTCACAAATATGCTCAAAATAAAAATCCAAGTTCTTAAAGATCACTGCATTTTTTTCCTTTCTTTTTTTTCTTCTTCAATAAAATGACTGCTGGGGATGACTTAAAAACTTCCAAATTTTGAAGTCTTACCCTGACACTTCCAATAATTTTTCCTTAGGATAATCATTTTTTTTTCTTTAGCTGTCATTTCTGATATTTCTCTGCGACAAAATCAGTAGCAACTCAAGACTTAAAATGGAAAATACAAAACTCTTTTTGTCCTCAAGTACTTTTTTTGGTAGGCATTTTTCTTAGATGTAATGTGGGAAGTAGGAGCTCCGGTGGCACAAAGGTTATGTAGTAGGCTGAAAACCAAAAGGTCAGTGGTTCAAATCCACCAGCCACTACATAGGAAAAAGATGTGGCAGACTGCTTCTCTCGATTGCAGCCTTAAAAACCCTATGGGGTAGTTCTACTCTGTCCTATAGTGTTGCTGTGGTTAGAATAAGGAGTTCCTAGTGGAAGTGCAGTGGATAAGTACTGGATTGGGAACCACAAGGTTGGTGGTTCAAGTCTAGCAGCTGTTCCATGGGAGAAAGATAAGACTATCTGCTCCTGCAAAGATTTAAAGCTCAGAAATCCTATACAGGGTCACTATGAGTCAGAACCAACTCAACAGCACTTCACAACAACAAAGTGACCCAGTGGAATAGGAGGGCTGCTAACCAAAAGGTCAGTAGTTCAAATGAAACACCTGCTACTGGTCAATCTGATTTTGATGTTACAGGAAGAAGGAAACTAATATTTGGTTGCCCAGATAACAAGGAGACATGATACCTAATGGCAACTTGTTCTACAATCAAGGCAACTGAGGCTCCAAAGGGTAATACCACTTAGAGCTGGTGTTAAAGGAAGAGCTGCAACTTGAAAGCCTGTTTCCTTTCATCTGCACTAAGTGGTTTTCATGTTTTCAACATCCCCATATAAAATGCTCATCTGTGGTAGTAGTAATAATAATAATGCCTCAATGTTGTGAACACTGTATCATACTGCCGAGAGCACGCACGTCCTTAAAGAGAAAGGCACTCATCCCCTTAGCTACAGCATGTATTGCCTACTGATAACTCTCCACTAAGTCCCTCTCTAAAAATGTCTGCCCTCACCGGAGGAGAGCCACTTCACTCAAGGCCAGGCTCCTGTCACTGGGAAGGCTGATTTGGTATAAAGTATAAAGGCTCAGCCTCCTTGCCTCAATGTGTGGTAACATTAGAGGCCATCACAGCTCCAGAGTTCTCTGCAGGATCTGTCCCTGTGTTTGTTGCCCCTCTATTGCAATCCAACTTCTCCCTCTGCTCAGTGGGGATTTTCTTCACACACCAGAGACTCTGCAATAAACTTCCTGCTTATGAACTTCCATCTTGAAGTCTGTTCCTTAGGGCTTTCCATAAGATGCTTACATTCACACAATACGACATTGTTTTAAAATGCTGCTATATATTATTACTTTCTTCTCATGTTTCCAACAAACTGAGGCTCAGAAAAGTGAAATGACTTGCCCAGAATTGTACACATATGAAGTGCTGGATATGCAACAGGATCAAATTTCTCTAACTCCTGGCCCGATGCTCTTATGAGTACAATTACTGGGAGTCATAAAGATGCTCATGCATAACTAATATTTAAAATGCAGCCCCTAGAGAGAGAGAGGAATAGCCAGAAACATCACCAGAGAAATCTTGTGAATCCATCTTCAGCCTATAACTGATTAGAATACCTAAAATGGGACTAGACTTGCCAAGTGAAGGAGGCTCCCTGCAAAGCCTTTGCATTGCACAAGAACATAGGTGGAATCCTGATCCCCATCCAGAATCTTCTGAGGTGGGACATTCCCACATGAAAGGACAAGCAGACCAGTCTGGAACAACTAGAAGAACAGAAGATACATCTTGAAAGAAAGACAGCAGAAAAAATCAAAAACAATAATGGCAGTCTGATTGACTACTAGAACAAGCAAGTTGCTCCCCAGGGAGCCATCAAGGCAAGTGCCCAGGTCCCCTCAAGGGAAACCCCCTTCCAAGACTGAAACTTAAATGGAATACACTAGCAGGCATATGGTCCTGCTGCTGACCACGTTGGTTGCCGATAAGGGAAAGTGGGGGAAAAACAACAATGAAATTGTGAACTAAGTCTGACCACATTCAATAGACTCCTGTTAACCTGGATTGAGACCTGGTTAACCAAAAGTATGATGAGACCTGGGGACCCTGGGTCCAGGGGCAGAGACATGGACCCAGAGGACTAGAATGGAGTGTGAAGTATCCAGTGTGAGGGGAGATGCACAAGAACACTCACACTCACAGACAGTACCCATTTGACTTGGCATCTATGGCTGGATGATCAGAACACAACTACAGGAAGAAAGAAGAGGGGGGGGAAAGGATTAACCCACTACAAGTGGATGAACTTGACCTAGGTTTGTGGATGCAGTATGACAAAGGAGCGGACAAATCTCTACAGTGAGGATCATTCCCATCCCCATGGTACTCAAGGTCGAGAGGCATGGGGAACTTAGACATTGGCTACCCAAAATGGGGGACTACAAAGGCAAGAAGTGACTGGCTTACAACCTTTCAACAGGGAACCTAGCTCCAGAGGATACAGGGAAAGGTGGAATTTCCACTGAACTGTTTCCACCCTGTCTGGAGGGTGTTGATAAAAGGTGAGGGGGAAAGGACTCCTGTGGTTCAATTGGGAATGATTGCTATCAGGTCTGACAGTGAGTGTTGGAAAGGTAAATGTAAATGTTTGGAATCAGAAGAGGACATGGAACAAGGGATATAATTCTTGATGTCAGATGGCTCTTGGCTGAAAGATGTTTACTTGTGTTTTATTGATTGTGCATAGCATTCAACTGTGTGGATTATAACAAATGATGAAAAACATTAAGAATGGGTATTTCAGAACACTTGATTATATTTATGCAGAACTTGTACATAGACCAGGAGACAGCTGTTTGAGTAGAAGAAGGGGATACTGAATGGTTTAAAATCAGGAAAAATGTGCATGAGGATTGTATCTGTTCACTGTATGTATTCATTCTCTATGCTTGGCTAATAATAATTTGAAAAACCAGACTGTGTGATGGAGAACACAACATTAGAGTAGAGAAAGATTAATTAACAACCTGCAAATGGCACAAAGTGGCATGCTGAAAATGAAGCAAACTGATGAAGGTGAGGGATTATAGCCTATCATGGATTACATCTCATCATGAAGCAAACAAATATCATCACAATTAGACAAATAAGGGACACTATGCAAAACATTAAAAAATGAAGTTGTCATGGATTTCAAATTATGTGGATCCACAATTAATGTCCATGGAAGCTACAGTCAAGAAATCAAATGACATGGTGCATATGGGAAGTCTGCAAAAAAGCTTGTTTTAAGTGTTGAAAACTAAGATGCCACCTTGAGAAATAAGATATGCCTAACCCAAATCATAGTATTATCAATTGCCTCATAAGCATGTGGAACCTGGACAATGAATAAAGAAGACCAAAGAAGAATTGATGCTTATTAAGTATGGTGTTAGAGAAGAATATTTAATATATAAGAAGAATGAGCAGTTCATCTTGAAGGAAGTATGCCAGAATGTTTCTTAGATGTAAGAATGGCAAGAGTTCATCTAATTTATTTTGACATGTTGTCAAAAGGGACCAGTCTCTGGGAGAAGAACACCACACTTGGTAAAGTAAAGGGCCAGCAAAAAATGAGGAAGACTCTCAATGAGGTGAACTGACAGAGTGGCTGCAACAAGGGTCTCAACCATAGCAATGATTGTAGGATGGAACACGTCCTGGCTGTATTTCATTCCATTGTAGAAAGTTACTATGAATCAGAACTAACTTGTCACACACAACAGCAGCAAGAGCTTAGATTCTTAAAAAAATTAAAGGTATAGAATAAATGATCACTAAGGCATTTTGGTTTTGTTCTGAGCACAGAATCTATGAAATATTAAGAGGAAATTATTTCTGTGAACACTAGACTGAACTGTTTTTGATCATGTCAAAAGACATGTTGTGGTTAGGTGCCACTGAGTTGGTTCTGATTCATTGTGACCCCATGCACAAGAGAATGAAACCCTACTCAGTCCTGCACCGTCCTCATAATTGTTGTTATCATTGATCTCATTGCTGTTGTCACTGTGTCACTCCATCTTCTGGGGGGCTTCCTCTTTTTCACTGACCCTCCACCTTACCCAGCATGATGTTCCTCTCCAGGAACTGATCCCTCCAGACAACATGTCTGAAGTATGAGAGATGAAGTCTCATCATCCTGACTTCCAATGAGCATTCTGTTTGTACTTCTTACAAAAATTTGTTTGTTCCTTTGGCAGTCCATGGATGGTACTTTCAATATTCTTCTCCAACACTTTAACTCAAAGACATCAATTATTCTATGGTCTTTCTAGTGTTGATTGTGCATCAAAGAAAAATGAAGTCTTTGACAACTTCAATCTTTTCTCCATTTATCATTATATTGTTTATTGGTCCAATTGTGACTATTTTTCTTTTCTTTTTATTAAGGTGAATTCCATACTGAAGTCTTGTAGTCTTTGCTTTTCATCAGTAAGTATTTTAAATCTTCTTCACTTCCAGCAGGCAAGGTTGTATCATATACATATGGAAGGTTGTTAATGAGTCTTCCTCTAATCCTGATGCCAAGTTCTTTTTCATGTAATCCAGCTTCTCAGATTATTTGCTCAACATGCAGATTGAATAAACATGGAGAAAGAACACAACCCTGGCTCACATTTTTACTGATTTTAAACCAGTAAGTTTAATGATTCCCTCTTGGTCTATGTATAAGTTCTTCATGAGTAAAATCAAGTGCTCTGGAGTACCCATTCTTCCCACTTTTATCCATAGTTTATCACAGTGCTAGGAAGAAACACCTGGATTAGGAATTGGATGATGCTGTGTTTCTGTGGCTAGAAGGGATTGAGTTCATAATCTAGAGAGAGAAAATTCATATCAGAGGAAATCCTTGTGGTAAGCTATCAGACATACTGTCAGATATGTATCCATGATGAGAACTATAATCATTAATTTACATATCTCTGTTTATAAGGTCTTACTAGCTTTTTTCTTTTTTTTAAGGTTTTTATTGTGGATTGAGTAAAAGTTTAAAGGGCAGATCATTAGTTTTAAATTCAACAAATCATACACCTTGTTTCATTACAATGGTTATAATCCCCTACAGGCACCATCAGTTATCAGTATTTCTCTCTATTCATTTTAGCATTTAAAACAACAAAAAACAAAAACAAAAACAAAAAAAACAACACTCAGGCATATATAATAATTGATACCACCTGGCCACCAGCTCTTAGTCCCTCTCTTCCCATGAATCTACAGTCCTCAGCCGCTCCCTCTCTCCATGTCTCCATCTCTGCCTCCATCTCTGGTGTTGCTGCTTCTCTGGATAAGGTCTTGCACTTCACTTGTGCTATTCTCCCTTGATGGTCCTAGGGTCCACTGTTTCTGGACTGTAAGATTAACCACTCCCCTGATTTTATTACAAAATTTCTATGTTTACAAGTGTGACAGTTGCAATTAGTCATGATAACAATTACTCACTGTTGAATCATATGAATCTTATCCCCATTTCTTTTCACCCGACCCATCTATACAAGATGAAAACTATTCAGTGGGGACTCTTTCTCCACCCACCCACCCCCAAACACACACCCTTAAACTACACTCCCTCTTGAAACCTTGTAAGCCACTTTGTGCCTTTATCACCCCCTCATTTTAGACCGCCAATGTCTAAGTTGCGCATCCCTATCTACCCTGTGTACAGAGGGGATAGCATTGATACTTGATGTGAAGATTCTCTCCCTTTCTGTTGGTATTTAGAGTTACTACCTCCA
>NW_006408524.1:32392228-32417647 GCF_000296735.1 Chrysochloris asiatica | reverse complement strand
ATCTCCAGGTCAACCGGAGTCAATAGACTGTGGTTGAACTTAGCCCATTTCTTCATTGCTGCCTTTCCCCCTCTTCCACTCACCAGTAGATCAATGTGGTCGCCAGCAAGATTACATGCCTGTTTTTGTGTTCCCTTTGAGTTTCAGGCTTAGAGGGGAGTTTGTCCTGAAGGATCTTCATTGTTTGCCTTCCTTTATGGCTTCCTCGTGAACAGCTTGCTTATTCTTGTAGTAGCCAGTCATGTTGACATTTTTGTTTTGAGTTTTTCCTGATGATCTTTCTTTGAAGATGTATCTTCTATTGCTCTAACTGTTCCAGGCTGGTCTGCTTGTCCCTGCTAGTGGGAATGTCCTAGCTCATAAGGTTCCGGATGGGACTCAGGATTCCACCTAAGGTCTTATACTCTGCAAAGACTTTGCAAGAGGCCTATTTCACTGGGCAAGTTCTAGAACCTCTTTTAGGTATTCCAGTCAGTTATAGGCTGAAGACGGGCTTACAAGTTTTCTGTCATCATGTTTCCCAACATTTCTTTCTATCCCACTCAAGTGTCTATTTTACAATAGTAGGCAAGGGAAACCAATATTCATAAGACAGTCAAGCATTTTAGTATTATTTCCCCTCTTCAAACTATGCCTAGATCCCTGTATCACAGAGCCCTGTTGTTCTAAGGTTGAACATGAATCACTATTTACCTCTGTCTCAGTTAGGCCATGCAAACCCATCTCAGTGTTCCCCTATCTATCTTGTTCTTCTGCCTCCTCCCCCTTCTTGTATTGTCCTTTCCAACACTGGATCTAAACCCCCCAACCCAACCCCACTGTTGTGGTTACCTCATATTCCATTAACTCTTCCCTCCATTTAAGACTCTCTATTTTATCCTACAATGCTTTCTTTAGAAACAGTGAGGGAAGGAGTAGGAAATACACAGGCACCAGGCAACCAAGGAGTCCTGGGGTGGTGTTTTAATGTGCCAGAGTGTAAAACCTTTTGAACTGCAAGGTCAGCTGTCTAAGCTCACCAGCTGCTCCTAGGAAACCCTACACAGGGTTGCTATGGTTCAGAACCGATTCTATGGCACTTAACAACAACAGGCAACCAAAGCACACCTACAGCCATCCAGTCAATTCTGACTCAGGTCACTCTCTAGGACAGAGAAGGACTACTCCCTAAGGTTTCAAGACTATTAATTTTTACAGGACTAGTCAGTCACATCTTTCTTCCAGATTGATTGGTATATTTAAACTGTAATCAGAAGGGAATTTGGGACACTCAGTAATTCCAACACCTGCTGGAATGTTTCTGGGTCTGTCCACCAGTTAGTTCCACAATAATCTCAGTGTCCCCCAGGGACCCTCAATCATTTGGTTCAGTGCAGTCCTTGCCTGAGGAGAAATGGTCTTAGCACTCACTCCTTTAGAAAAGCTTCTGGGGATCTGTTCACTGACTTGGAGCTTCCAAGACCGCAGGGGATTTCCACCTCTGTCAGCAAATCCTTTCTGGCTGATTGGCAAGCATAGCTCACACCAATTAGCTTTTTAGCATAGCCTCAGGGCAGATTTTTGGGGAGCCAAATGTTCTTAGTGAGGCAGCACAGGAGGCACTCACTCATCTCTGCCAAGAAATTTGGAAGACAACTATCTGGCCAACTGATTGAAAGAGATCCACATTCGTGCCCATTCCAAAGAGAGGTGACCCAACAGAATGCAGAAATCATCAGACAATATCTTTGATATCCCATGCGAGTAAAGTGTTACAATGAATGCAAGCATACATAGACAGAGAACTTCCAGAGGTTCAAGCCAGTTTCAGAAGAGGCTGTGGAATGAGGGATATCACTGCTGATGTCCAATGGATCTTAGCTAAAAACAGAATATCAGAAAGCTGTTTACATGTGCTTTATTGACTATGCAAAGGCTTTCGATTGTGTGGATTATGACAAGCAAGCTATGGACAACATTGTGATTTATGAGTATTCAGGAACACTTAATTGTGCTCATGAGGAAGCTGTACCTGGACCAAGAGGCTGTTGTTCAAACAGAACATGGGAAAACTGAATGTTTTAAAATTAAGAAAGGTGTACGACAAGGTTGTATTCTTTCACCATGCTTATTCAACCTGTATGCTGAACAAATAATTGGAGAAGCTGGGTTCTATGAAGTACAAACATGGCATCAGGATTGGAGGAAGACTCATTAACAACCTGTGATATGCAGATGATACAACCTTGTTTGCTGAAAGTGAAGAGGACTTAAAACATTTACTGATGAAGATCAAAGAGTACAGCCTTCGGTATGGATTGCATCTCAATATAAAGAAAATAAACATCTTCACCACTGGACCAATAAATAACATTCTTATCAATGGAGAAAAGATTGAAGTTGTCAAGGACTTCATTCTTCTTGGATAAACTATCAACACTCACAGAAACAGCAGTCAAGAAATCAAACGATGTATTGCATTAGGCAAATCTGCTGCACAAGACCTTTTTAAAGTGTTGAAGAGCAAAGATGTCAGTTTGAGGACTAAGGTGCACCTGACCCAAGCCATGGTATTTTCAATAACCTCTTATGCATGTGAAAGCTGGACAGTAAATAAGGAAGACCGTAGAAGAATTGATGCTTTTGAGTTATGCTGTTGGAGGAGAATATTGAAAGTGTCATGGACTGCTAAAAGAACCAACAGATCCATTTTGGAAGAAGTGCAGCCAGAGTGTTCCTTGGAGGCCAAGATGGCCAAACTTCGTCTCATCCTTCGGACATATTGTCAGGAGGGACCAGTCACTGGAGAAGAATATCATGTATTGTAAGGTGTAGGGTCAGAGAAAAAAGAGGAAGACCCCCAACGAGATGGATTGGCCAAGTGGCAGCACCGATGGACTCAAACATGACAACAGTAGTGAAGTTGACGCAGGATCGGGCAGTGTTTCATTCTGCTGTGCATAGGGTCGCTATAAGTAGCAACTCGTCGGCACCTAACAACAACAACAAATGTTCTTAAGGTTCTGTGTTTTGCATTGGTTTTGAGCCTTGTTTTTTTGCTTTTGCTTTTGCTTGTCTTTGTTGAATTCGGGAATATTTGTTTGTTTTGACATACACATGTATGTCTGTTCTGATCCATCATGTTGTAATTCCAACCAATACACCATCTCCTACATAAAGGTTTGTCTCCACTTCGATTCCAAATGTATGGAAAGAGCAGATGAATTTAGTGCCAATGGATCTTTCTTATTCTACGCCTTCATAACTAAAGAGTTCCTGGGTTGGCAAGTTGTTTACTTGGCTGCAAACAGAGAAGTTGGCAGTTCAAACCCACGCAGCAGCACCTGAGAAAAAAAAGACCTGATGGTGTGTGCTTCCATAAAGATTGCAGGCAAGCGAGTCCTATGAAGCTAAAGCCAAGCAGGGTCTATGAAGCGAAATGCTATCCTGTGACACATGAGCACCATGAGTCAGAACTGACTCAAAGTGAATGAGTTTGATTTTTTATTTGTTTGTTTGTTTTTATCACCAAGATGCTTCAGAGATTAGCACTCGTACACTGGTCCTTCAAGCTTCTCCTGGACCCATTTGTAATAGTATTTTGGTCTTGTTCAAAGCCCTATTGGACCAGGTATAATATGCATAGAGTCTTGGTGTGACGCTATAGGATAGCCACTAGACTGCTGACCTCAAGGCTAGCAGTTCAAACCCACCAGTCATTCCTGGGAAGCCCATATTATACAGGGCTGCTATGAGTCAGAACAGACTCAATGGCACTTAACAACAGTACACATGTACAGAATTTTAAACAAATTTCATGTGTTCCGAGCTCAATCTGCTTGGCTGCTGCATGCTGTTGAATCAGTTTCAACTCATAGTGACCCTGTATAGGGCTTCCTAGGAGTGGCTGGCGGGTTTGAATCACTGACCTTGTGGTTCAAACTGATCTTACCCCCCAGTGTTTATCCTACAGTGCCACACCAGAACTCTCTAACTGACCTTAAAAAGAATAAAAGAAAAGCATAGACCTCATTTGCTTCATAAATTGGTCATCAATTCTTTACCCTGGTTCCCCACCCCACCCAACCCATCTATTGTGGAATTTGTCTTTGACATGTCTTTTCTGCATTATACCAGTTCAGATATGCTCCTCTCTGATCTTCTACCCCTCTGCCATCCTGAGAGACAGACATGCAAAGTGTGAGGTGAAGAGCCAGTTCTCGGGTGTGAGATCTCTCCTCTGCCAGTCTCTGGTTGTGTGACACTGGGCAAGTGACTCAACCTCTCTGCTTCACAGTTTCCTTGCCTATAAAATGGATTGGTGCAAATGATTCACATACTCAGGCACTAACTGAAATGTTGAAGGTTCGAATCTACCCAGAGGCTCCTGAGAAAAAAAGCCTGAAGATCTATTTCCCAAAAATCAGCCACTGAAAATGCTGTCATTTCTACTGTTGACTCACATGATGAGGTTGCCAGGAGTCACAAGCAACTTGATGGCAACTGCTTGTAAGAGTAGGATTTATAAATAAATTAACTCATTTCGAAGGCCTTACAACAGCCCATTGCATATTGTGACTTTCCTACCTTTATTATGATCGCTCCTCAGTTACTTCCAAGCAGAGCTTTTCAAACAACTGTCCTTGGAGTTGCCTGAGTACATTTGTGGCAGAGAAATGGAATAAAGAGACCCTTTTTAAGCACTTAAATATCATCCATTTCACAGGCAAATCTTTTGCATAGTAGGGAAGAAAATTGGAAAGTAAGCTTGGAATGAAGTATTTTAAAGCAGTTTTCAATTTACTTAAGAGTTTTAACACAGTTAATAGTAGTCGGAACTGAATGTCTGAGAAGGAAGTTCGTTTTCTTCATAAACCCTGCTTTTAAAAAGCTCACTCGAAGGGTCAAAGACCAGGAAGTGCTCTTACTATAATTCTCATTTTCAGCTGAATTGGACATGGCAACAAGAATGCAGGCCTGAATCACATTAAGTTCCAGGAACCTTTAACTTTGCATCATAATGACCTGCAGGCTAACAGAAGCAAATTGCAAGTGGTTTCAAAAGGATAAACTCTAATTTATATTAAACTAGTATTATAACTTAAGCAGCTCATTTTGAAAGCAAAACCAAAAACCTCATCATTCATGTGACGGCTCCTAAATGCATCCCTTTACATTTTACCTGTAAAATGCTCTGTGTTTGCTGACAGGTTAAATGTATACTATACACAGAGAGCCAACATTTCTCTTTGTAACACCGCAGCAATCTTACTAGTTTTAGAAGCATTCTTATTATTTTAAGCTGTCTCCATTGTCTTCTAAACACCATAATTAGAAGCTGAAAAGCTTACAGCAAGCAAACCCAATAAGGTCTCATTATGAACAAAATATTCTAGTGTGGTTCAACAAGTGACCCTATGTAGTCCAACATGATGAAGGCTTCAGCCCTCCTGCCCAATTATGGTATCAGGTATGTATGAAGTTTTCTCTTTCAATATTATTTAGCAACCCTATTCAAGTTCAGTTTCATGGTCATAATTACTTTCTCACTGGTGTCTTTGTTTCAGTTTGTACAGCTCTCACTTTCCCCTGGAGAAGGGTGGAATAGAGAACCTGTCTGCTGGAAAGAGGTCAGAGTATCTCTTGTAGGTAGAATGGTGTTCTGTAAATGAATTGAATGAGCAAGTCAGTGAGAAAAGGGTTCAAACAATTCCATTTGTTGACTAAGGGCAGAGAGGTGGTTTTGTGCCATAGATTTGGTTTCCACTCTTAGCAACTCTTTATAGAGTGGTGTGGCACTGTGGATTAATGTGCCAGATTGCAAACCATTTGAACTGCAAGGTTGTCAGTTCAAGCTCACTAGCGGCTCCTCGGAAACCCTATACAGGGTCGCTATGGGTCGGGATCGACTCGACAGCACTTAACAACAACAACATAGATAAATCAGGAATCCTGGTGTGGCACTGTGGGTAATGCACCAGACTGCAAAGCCATTTGAACCTCAAGGTCAGCAGTTCAAGTTCACTAGCGGCTCCTCAGAAACCCTATACAGGGTCACAATAGGTTGGAACCAACTCAATAGCACTTAACAACAACAACAACAACATATCTTTACTGGAGCAGAAAGCCTCATCTTTCTCCCTTGGAGCAGCTAGTAGATTTGAACTGCTGACCTTGAGGTTAGCAGCCTAATAGCGCTCCTAGAGGCAGAAGAACAGGGGATGATCTTAGAGTCAGAGAAAATATTTCTTTTATCAGATCAGTGTGATTTTTAAATTTAAAGCTTAGCATTATTATTTTCTGTTTTTCATTTGACTCACATCTTCTGTATGCTATCAAAAAATGAACTTCTTTGGAAGATCTAATATACCATCAGTCATTTATGTTGTTGTTGTTAAGTGCTGTTGAGTCTATTCTGACCCATAGTGACCCTGTATAGGGTTTCCAAGGAGCAGCTGGTGAACTTGAACCACCAACCTTGCAGTTCAAATGACTTTGTGTTTGATGCATTAACCTACAGTGCCACACCAGCACTCCACTCAGTCATTTACACATGGGTCTAAATGAGCATGAATCCCCAGGTGGTGCAACTGGGTAATGTATTTGAGTGCTATTAGAAAGGCTGGTGTCCGAGTCCACTCAGAGACACCACAGAAAGAAGTCCTGGAGATCTGCTTCCAAAAAGGAGCCTCAAAAACCTAATGGAGCACAGTCTACTCTGATACACATAGGGTCACCATGAGTTGGAAAAACTTGATGGCAACTTTTAAAAAAAATGGATGTGTTATTTATTTTTCTCATAAGGAACAGAAGAAATCAGAAGGTTCTAGATATGTAATGAGTGTGGAGGAGAAAACTCAAAGAAAAAACAAGTTAGAAACATTAGAAAAGAAATGGCAGCTAACAACAGAATTCTCATTTTATTTTGCAGAGTTAAATCTCTTGCCTCAGAACATTGCCATGTGTCTTTATGTTGGCTCTAAGTTTAAGAACATTAGGTGGAGAAAAAAGTAAAATTTGTTCTGGTATCTCAGCTATTTCAGGAAATATTTTACCAAGGCCAAATAGACATGGAAACTGCTTTGGTAATGAAACAATCTCATTTAAACCAAGCATGTGAAATATGAAAATAAATCTTGGATTATTTATTTATGTTGTATTGTGCCAGTGAATTACTGAACTCTGAAAAATGGGCATGTCACAATGGCTTTTAATAAATCTACTTACCTGTCATATCTTTTCAAGGTTTCCTGACCGTTTGCTAATTATCAAGCTATATGTCTCTTATTTCTCTAATCTTTAGAACACAATGAAGCGTATCAATCAACAGAAACCTCAGGGAAGGTGCTGTGTAGTCCCTAAATCCCATCCCAACTGTTAGATCCTGGGTGTCCGAATCCAAGACAGTCCCAGTTATAAAATCCCCTCCCTCCCCCCACCTTAACATTTATACTGAGTCTAGATCTGATTCCATTTTTTTTCTTCTTTTCCCTTCTCTTTCCCACCCTTCTCCCCCAAAACACATGCAAGCACGCATGCACAAATGCACAAACCTGAGCAAGCAAAGTTTCAGCTTGCTTATGAAACCCCAGAAGTTGATATTCATCAAGAAGAAAATGACTTTCAAAGTTATTCTCCTCCTAAGATTCAAAATTCAGTTTAAAAAGAGTTCAGATACAAGGATCTCAGCAGGAGTTGTGAAAAATGACTTAAAACCTCTAGGGACAGAGCCAGCAATCTGCCTTTTTAGCATGAGTTTAGCAAATGAGTTTAAAGCAGCTTAAACCAGATAGAGCCACTGCCCTGTGGACCCCATCCTTGAAAGGAAGAAGCATTTGTCCTAAAATAATGTAATTATTCAATCCTAAATTCTCTTCCAAAAGATTGGCACACTATCCCTCCAGTGTCTGGGTTCCAGCACAGGGTCTGGAAGAGAGGAGGAAGATCAAGGTGGAAACTGTCTTGACCTTACTGTTTTTCCCTCCCTTCTTCCATTGCACAGGGTACCTGAGAGCAGAGGTGGTAGTGAGTACCCTGGGAGAAGGGACATGGGTTTGTGTGTGTGTGTGGGAGGGGGGGCAACACCTGAAGGACCAGGGTGTCCCCATGGGCACTGTCCTCTGCTGGATCATTGTGATGGGCAGAAACCATCAGAGGAAGAACCTCCACCTCCCTGGGATTCTGTCTACTTACCCATTAAGCTCAGCTTCTTGGACAGCCTTCCCTGCAACGGTTCCTAAACATAAAGTTCTTTAAGATTATGGTTAAGAAAAAATAAATCAGAATGATTACATTCCATTAACTTTATTTTAAGAATACAATAAAAGGGAAAACCCTGCCAAACACAAAGTTTTTCATTTCATCTTTCCTTGTCTACGTACTAATTTCATCCTGGTTCTTATTTAGATTGTTCTTAGTTCCTTAGTACAAAGGCTGCATCAATAAAGCACCCCCTCCTTTTTTTAAATGCCTCTAACTGGATGGAGCCTGTATTCCAAAGATCCAAGGCTGTACTTTCACTTCACAATCTAGCAGAAGATGAAACTGAAAAACCTCCTTCTTGTGACAATAACTGAAAAACAAGCACAAAAACACACAGCACAAATTTGCAAATACATCCTGGAGATCTCAGGGTTACTCTAGCGTACTTGTCTGATTTCATTTCCCTTGTTTGGTAAGAACTCTTGGGGATTGACCTTCAGTGGATGAATGGTCAAGTAAGTTCTAGTACATACATACCATGAAGTACTGTTGTTGTTGTTGTTAGGTGCCATCGAGTCGATACCAACTCATAGTGACCCTATGCACAACAGAACAAAACACTGCCCAGTCCTAGGCCAACCTCATAATTGTCACTATCCCTGAGCCCATTCATGCTGCCACTTTGCCAATCCATCTCGTTCTTCCTCTTTTTCTCCCACCTCCACTTTACCAAACATGATCTCCTTCTCCAGAGACCAGTCCCTCCTGACAATATGTCTGAAGTATGAGGGACGAAGTCTGGCCATCCTGGCTTCCAAGGAGAACTTCTTCCAAAACAGAGCTATTTGTTCTTTTGGCAGTCCATGGTACCTTTAATATTTTCCTCCAACACCATAACTCAAATGTATCTATTCTTTATGTTCTTCTTTATTCACTATCCAACTTTCACTTGCATGTGGGGTTATTGAAAATACCATGACCATGCAGGTGCACCTTAGTCCCCAAAATGATATCTTTGCTCTTCAACTCTTTGAAAAGGTCTTGTGGAGTAAGACTCATAGCTACCCTATGTACAAAAGAACAAAACATCACCCATTCCTGTGCCATCCTCACAATTGCTGCTATGCTTAAACCCATTACTACTACATCCATGCCAATCCATCTCTCTGGGGGTCTCTGTCTTTTTTGCTGTCCCTCCATTTTACCAGGTATGATGTCCTTCTCTAGAGACTGGTCCTTCCTGATAATATGTCCTAAGTGTGAGAGATGAAATCTGGCCATCTTGGCTTTTAAAGATCATTCTGGATGTACTTCTTCCAACATAGATTTGTTTATTCTTCTGGTAGTGTATGGTACCTTACTCAGCACTAAAGAGAAATGAACTCTTAATACATACAACAGCCTTGACAAATTTACAGGGGGAAAGAAAAAAAAAAAAAAAAAGAGTATGGTTTCATTTACATAAGATTCATGAGATGAGAAATGGAAATGGAAAACAGATGGGTGGTTATCAAGGGAAGTGAGGCAAGTGGGTGTGGTTACCAAAGGACCACATGAGGTATCTTTGTGGTGATGGGACTCTTCTGTATCTTGAATACTAGCAGCAATATCCTGGTTTTGATACTGTGCTGCAGTATTGTGAAGTATTACCATTGGGGAAAACTGAATAAAGGGCATCCCTATGTTGTTTTTACAACTGCATGCAAATCTACAATTATATCAATGTAAATTGTTGAATTAGAAAACACTCAATGCTTACATTATCATTTTCCCTGTATTTTAGTTAATCAAAGACTTACTTAGCCATCTGTCTCTGGAGTATCATGATCTCAGACTTTCCAAACAATAAAAATTCAGGGGAAAAAACAAAAAGCCATTTAATTTAGCTAATGCTGACTTACAAGGATAAATACATAATTTACTAACAAAAATATTTGTAAACCTGGGTCAGGCACCTGGACTAGATGGTGTCCTGGGCTGGGTTTTCTAGTGAGGCAAAACCAGAGAAGCATAAACTTGTTGTTGTTAAGTGCCATCCAGTTGATTCCAACCCATAGTGGTACAGGCTTTCCAAGGAGCAGCTGGTGAGCTTGAACCACCAATCTTGCAGTTCAAATGACTTTTCAGTCTGATGCAGTAGCCCACAGTGCCACATCATATATACATATGCTGTTGTTGTTGTTATATGTCGTATATACACACACACGTGTGTATGTGCATTGAGAAATTTGTCATAAGGAAATGGTTTATGTAGTTGTAGCAGTTGCAAGTTCCAAGCCCATGGCTTATATGTTAGACTGAGGCTTCTCAGGACTCATATAGCTGCAGGAGCTAATGAACCCAAGGTGGGTGGGTCAGATGACAGGTTTCTGGCTACAAAGGTGAATGAATCCAAGGTCCCTAGGCAAAACCAAAGAACAGTAGGTCATATGATGAGCCAGATGCAGGATCCAGAGCTAGTTAAATACAAACCAGTTTTGTTAGAGAATCCACCTATCCTGAAAGCAGGCCACATCCCTGAGGAAACTCCTTTTCAATTGATTGGCTGCTTATAGAAGACTGGGCAATGAATAAAGAAGACCCTAGTAGAATTAATGTATTTGAGTTGTGGTGTTGGAGAAGAATATTGAAGGCATCATGGACTGCCAGAAGAACAAACCAGTCTGTGTTGGAAGAAGCAGAACCAGAAAGCTCCTTAGAAATGAGAACAGTGAGACTTCATCTCTCATACTACAGACATGTAATCAGGAGGGACCAGGCTCTGGAGAAGGGCATCATGCTTGGTAAAGTGGATGATCAGCAATAAAGAGGAAAACCCCCAATGAGATGGATTAGCACAGTGTTTGCAGCAGTGGGCTCAAACTTAACAATTGTGGGGATGGTGCAGGACTGGATGGTACTTCGTTCTGTTATGCATGGGTTTGCTGTGAGTCGGGGCCACTCAGTGGCACCTAACAACAGCAACAATATGTTTTGTTTGGAGTTCTGGTGTGGTGCTCTGGGATAAGCACTGGACAGCTAACTATAAATCCTGTGGTTCAAACCCACCAGTCATTCCTTCGAAACCCTATTCAGTGTCACTACGAATCAGAACTGACCTGATGGCCCTTAACAACAATGTTTTATTTAAAGAAGACTTCAGGGGCTAGTTCTGGTTTAAGATTTATGCTTAAAGATTGTTTCAGAGCAATAATTTTGGGGGTCATCCAGCTTCAGTGACTACCAGCTGCGTCTCAGGGGAAAGATGAAGCTTTCTGCTCCCATAAAGATTTACTGCCTCAGAAACACTATCCAGGGTCTCTATGAGTCAGAACCGACTCCACGGCACACAGCCACCATTGTAACAGATTGCATCATGGAGGTGATGGCATTAAATCAGATCTCTGTCAAATACCTAAATATTTAGATGTTGCTTTAGAAAACATCTCCTAAATATTTTTTATATTTTTATGTAGATAGAGTATGTGGAACCTTTCTTTTTGTAGATTATATAATCAGCAAATTTAATATCAGTGAGTGAGCCCTTGACTTATATTTGAGACATTACCCTGGCTTTTCATCTTCACCTGAAATACTCCAGAACTCCCAATCATCCCCAATACTTGTATGAGCCAGGAAAGTGGGAAACCCTGAAGCTTAAGGCTCATTCATTTCATGGGCAGTCCATTTTGACTTTTTCCCTTGTGTTGCATGAATTTAGAACAATGGCAAAATACAGAATTTACATACACATTACATATATCTTGTTGTGCGTTTGGGAGTGTGTGGGAGGGAGAGGCACAGATAAAGGCTATTCCTGCAATTGGTTTCTTTGTGAAACAATATAGAGTACTGAATGGAGTCATATATAATGTAGCAGGTAAGATTCTTGTTTACCATGACTATGAAGTCAGTCTACTGAGAAGAGGACAAAAGAAAGGGGTGGTGGTGTGGAAGCAGCAAGTTACTCTGACTGATTACTGAGATCTAGTAGAATCGTAAGGAGCTCTGGTAGCGTAGTGGTTACGAATCGGGCTGCGAACCTTAAGGTCAGCGGTTCGAAACTACCAGCTTCTCCGCGGGAGAAAGATGAGGCTTTCTACTCCCATAAAGATTTATATCCTCGGAAACCCTGTCCAGGGTCACTATGGGTCGGAACCGACTCAACGGCACTTAACAACAACAACAGTAGAATCGTATGGACTCCTGGTGTGGCACGGTAGGCTCAGCACTGGACTGCGAACTACAAGGTCAGCAGTTCAAGCCCACCAGCTGATACCCAAAACCCCATACAGGGTTGCTATGAGTCAGAACCAACTTGATGTCACTTAACAACAACAACAACATTGGACTCATAGCTCCTCTTTTCTTCTATCTTTCTTGGATTTTAGGAGAGATTACATCATACAGAACCCAAGCATTCTGAGGAAGTACCTTGAGTAAGTATTGTGAGCTTTCTGTATATATTTTTAAGGTAAAGCCAATAGGATTTGCTAATGGATTGAATATGTGGGATGAGAGAAAAAGAAGAGCCAAAGATGACTTGAAAATGTTGGCCTGAGAAGCTAGAAAGATGGAATTGCTGAAAAGGGAAAGTTGGCGAGGGTTGTGGGGCAGGTGATGGCGATGGAAGAATCAATTTGGAACACATTTTCATCAACTAGACAGTTGAAGGCAAAATCTGGAGTTCTGCAGGGGAGCTCAGGAAAGATGGTATGGTGGTAATACCTAATAACTGGTGCTCTGGAAAGTCCTAACCTTGCAGTTAGCAGCCCAACACTTAACCCAGAGTGCCACCAGGGCGGAGCAGCCATAAAACAGAGCTTGAGGAGACTAAGAACGTGATTCAAGAAAAAGAGAGTCAAAAACTACCGATGACTTAAAATGGGCCACTGGTTTGGTTTGGTATCCTAAAATATGTTAATGGCATAAGTAAAATTTCAGAAACATCAGTCATCAACAGCTGCTCAGCAGTATCATCTCTTAAACATATTACCACTTTTTTCCACTGTAAAACTGATGTTTTAGAAGGCTGTACTGCCTCCATCTGCCCAGTAAAGGACAAAGCAAGGTCCTTCAAACAGAATACAGGAAAACCACACTAAAGCCCCAAGAGAATAATGTCTTTTTTTTTTTTTTTTTCTTTTCTTTTCCTTTTTTTACTTTTTCATTTTTTACGATTCTTGTTAGGTAGCCTTTGAATGGCTGAAGTGCAGATGGGTCAGTTCCCTTAAATGTCACCCACTATCCTGTCAATAGCCAAGGACAAAACAAACAGATGGCAAAAGAATGGGATGGGGATGGTGAAGGGCAGATGGGAAAGGAAGCAATACAGGCTGGAAATAACTCAATTCTTGGTTTAGTAAGTTGTATGTGCAGAACTGTGCTAGAAAAGTTCACAGGAGTTATACTTTTGGAAAGGCTGTAAAATGGGATTACATCTTTAAAATAATTGTTCAAATAAATAGACTAGCACAGAGGAGAAGCTTATATTGACTTTCTGTTTACTCAGAGGGGGGAGAAAGGCACAAAACAAGCTTTTCTTTAACTACAATGGCAATCTTCTAATAGCAGCACTGACTTGCTCCAAAATACAGGACTCAGAGGTTGATAATCATCTTTCAGCTCAGGTTATTGCATGCAATTTTTCACATTCATTCAGCTTTCTTCATATAGCTCTTAGTAAAGTAACTCCCTTAACAATAAAAGCTTTGATGGAGCTCATTACACTGGAGGGCTAACCACTTCTGTTGTTTTTCTTCTTCTACTTCTTTTCTCTCTCTCTTTTTTATTGGCTCCTTGAAATATTTATAGCTGCCTTTGTTCTCGCTGCACACTTACACATCTGACTATATGCGGCCATTTTTATTGTTTGTGTTGTTATTATTGGGCATGATATGGATAAGTGTGTGTCTATGTGTTTGGGTGGCTTATTTATTTATTTTTTTCCCCACATTTCTATCATCTTGGCACTGCAGCTCTTCAATGTTCAGCCCCCAGAATGCTCTTCTGGACTCTTTGCATTGTGAGCTGTATGATATTAAAGTTTTTATTGTGCCATGCTACTTCTTCCTGATATACAGGTTCTCCAGTGGAGGGAGTTCTGGAGAAAGACTGAGGTTCAGGAACGAAAGCTTGGCTCTCTGGGCACTCGGTGAACAGATTAAATTCCCTGGTAAAAAGTTTCACGGGAAGAAACTTACAGAAGCAGGATGAGCACATTTTGGCTGGGATTCTGGAGCATGCAAGCAAGATCAACAAGGGGGCTTGTTCTACAACTTGGCCGCAGAGATATAGTCTGTATGCCAAGGTGTTCATCCTTCCTGCTTCATTTGTGTTGTTGGTAGGTGCCATTGCATCAGCTCCCACTGATGGTGACCTCATGCACAACAGAACTAAACATTGCCAGGCCTGCACTTTGGACATGACCATTGGTGTGCTGAAGTCCATTGTGCTGGTCACTGTGTACTTTGAATACCTTCTAGCCTGGGAGCTCATTTTCCAGCATATATCAAGCAACACTCTGTTGAGATCCATGGGTTTTTTATTGACCTTTCTTCCTCTTCTGTCTTAGTCTGGGAGCTCTGCTGAAGCGTGTTTTCCATGAGTGACACTACTGGTATTGGAAAGACCAGCAGCATAGCTCCCAGCAGCATAGCTCCCAGCATCATAGCAACACGTAAGGTACAGTGGTATAACAAAGTGTCGGATAAGTGGTGGACTGCCACATTAAAGGGCGGTTTTTATGCTTTTCAAAAATGGCATCAAAGTCCCCAAACTAACAGTGAGCAACTCTACCTTGCCATCTAAATGCCTCTTGCTATTACATCTGTCCTCTACTCTGAAAGATAAGTGAACGGTTGAGGCTTCTGGTTCAGGAACCAAGGTGCCTAGGCAAACTAGCCAACTCTATTTGTCTCAGCTTTTGTACTTGCGAAATGTGAGTTGTAATAGTGCTTATATTACAGGGTCATGATGAAGATTAAGGTCATACAAGTCTTAAAATTATATCTGACCTATAGTAACAGCTCATAACATTGGATCTTATTGGGCCCCTACTAGAACTTAAGTTCAATGACAATAGAGATTTGATCTGTTTTGTTCACTGCTGTATCTACAACACCTTCAACTTAAAAAGGAATTCCTCATGAGGCTGATCTGAGAGCTTGTTTCCTAAAAGACGCATGCTTGAAGGACTCAAGTTGTGTTCCTTTTAAATGTTTTTTGAGTTTTAGGAACACAAAGTCGGAAGAGGCAAGATGAGGGCTCTAGGGTTGAGGGAGTAAGGTTTCCCATTGAAATTCTTGCAGGACACCTCTTGATACCCTCAATGAATAAGCAGATGCATTGTTATGGTGGGGAAAAATTCCTTGGTGCAACTTTCCTAGCCGTTTCCCCACTTTTTCCTAATAAGCTCCCGTGATCATCTTTTGTCCTTGGAGAAAATCTATCAAGATTACTCCTTTGGAGTCCCCCAAAATACTCATGATACCCTTCAAAGCTGACCTGCTCTGCCTTGAATTCAACGGATTTATCAGACTGCCCTTAGAAACCATTGTTTTTATTGAACCTTATTGTGTTAAAGCATCTGTAAGAATGGTGTAGGAATATTATCTGACCTCTTCTGGCTTTAAAGGGGGAAGGAGAATCAAACTTAACATCAGTCCAAAGCAGATTCCAGTGAGGTGGAGTTCAGACATGCCTCCACCCTCCACTTCCTTGTTGTTGTTGTTGTTAAGTGCCATCAAGTCGATTCCAACTCATAAAAACTCTGTATAGAGTTCCCAGTTACTGGTGAGCTTGAACCACTGACCTTGCAGTTCAAACTGATGTTTCAGTCCAGTGCCTTAACCTACAGTGCCATACCAAGACTCCTTAAGCAATTCTAACACCAACCATCCTTCCATGTCACTCTCTACTTCTCCGCTATGTTTGATAATTCATTGCCATGGCCACACACAACTCACAGACTATACTCACAATTATGGGATTTAGTAGGGAAATCAGCAGATCTTTACATACAGTTCAGGATCAGAAATGCTTAGGATACAATTTCTTTTGTCAAACTTGCTTCTTCTCCCCATGGCCACAGATACACCTCTCTGGTCCTTGGCCTCTCAGCTACATGATTCCTTGGTCTCTTCAGGCAATGTTACAAAACTTTTTTGGTGCTATCAATAATGTCCAAAGGGCACTCTACTCCAAATGAAGATGCTCAGCTCTTGCTCTGTGAGTTGGCATACCTAACTCCCCAGACAATCGTCCTGGAGCATTAGACTCCATAAGCAGGCTGCCTTCCCAGAGGCTCTCAGCTCTCTCCTGCTGTGAGTCATCAAGTCCACTACTGTATCTCACTTTCCTGGTGCTGCTGATGCTGCTACTGCCACTTCTCTGCCCATGTCTTATGTCACAGGCTAACAATCTTCTGGATTGGGGAGGCTCAGCACACAGGAATATTGGAATCCAAAGGACTCGCTCCACTTCTGGCTCTTCTTTCTTGATGGTTGTGAGATCTTCCTTTCCTATTTCTGAAATGGTTCATTCTAAAACCAATGGGATGACAAAACAGACCAATCCCCACCCTAGAGTTCAAGTGTTAGAGGCATCACTTTGAGGAGTAAGGTGTACCTGACCCAAGCCATGGTATTTTCAATCATATCATATGCTTGTGAAATCTGGTCAGTGAATTAGGAAGACCAGAGAAGAACTGATGCATTTGAATTATGGTGTTGGTAAAGAATATGGAATATACACCATGGGCTGACAGAAGAACAATCAAATCTGTCTGGGAAGAACAGCCAGAATGTTTCTTGGAGGCGAGAAAGGTGAGACTTCATCTAATGGACTTTGGACAAGTTATTAGGAGGGACCAGTGACTGGAGAAGGACATCATGCTGGTAAAATGGAGGGTCAGTGTAAAAGAGGAAGACCTTGAATGAGATGTAGTGACACAATGACTACAACAATGTCCTAAAAAAGAACCGTTGTGAGGACGGGGCAGGACCAGAGAGTGTTTTCTTCTGTTGTACACAGGGTCCCTATGAGTCAGAATCAACCCAACGGCACCTGACAATCATCTACCATTTACCTTATTTACATTATTAGCAAGCTATCCAATCCCCTGAGGACCACAGACACCTCACATTTATATACTCCTACCTACTCATTTTGAGTCATCGTGTGGTATTGTAGGATAAGCACTCGACTGCTGACCGCAAGGTTGGTGATTCAAACCCACCAGCCACTCCTTTGGAATTTCTTTTGTGCCCAAAAGCATCAAGTACAGATTGATTGGGATTGGACCAAAGGCAGAAGATGGGGCGTCAGAAGATTTGCTTGGCTGGGCCCACCAAAAGCATTATTAGGAATTCATGAATAATGTTCATTTCTCCAAGCGCCATAAGGCAAACCTTATACATAGCTCCATCCCTGTGCAATGATCTAACACAGTGGATCTTTGTCTGGCTGTTCAGTGACCCCTGCTAAATTCTTTATCTATTTCAGAAGAAATTGTAATGTAAATGAAAGCTCAGGACATCCCTTCTCTACCACAAAATAAGAGCAAGCATACTGTAAGCTTCATGGTGGCATGGGGTGCTTTAGCATAAGTGCAGCACAGCCAGATTGGTTTGAACCATAAAGTCACCTGTCACTCCTTAGAAACCCTATACAGGATAGTAACAGACTGGACAGCACTTAACAACAATATATAGGCCAGAAAGTGCCTTCCAGTGCTGTGGGTTTGGTGTGCTACTGCTAACCAAAATGTTGGTGGTTCAAACCCACCAACTGCTCCAAGGGAGAAAGATGAGGCTGTGCTCTCATGAAGATTTATAGTTTCAGAAACTCTCTATGTTCAGGCCCTAAGAGTTAAAATCATCTTGATGGCAGTGGCTTTGTTTTTATGGTTTTGATATAAACATGAAAGATCAATGTGCACTCATTCTATAGTCAACTCAATTGTAAATGAGTCAAAATGAAGAAAGTTTTATTATCAAAATAATGAGATGTACATTCCAAATATTATGATCTACCTAGGCACCAACTCAACGGCACTTCACAACAACAGCAAGAAGCTATATAATGATCTAATGCAGAAAAAGGGGGTCAGACAGCTCCGATTTGACTTCCTTAAATAATAGAAACATTAGTGCTTTGTTAGTCACTCTTAGGAGTCCTGGTGTGGCGCTGTGAACTAATGCGTCAGACTGTAAAGTCGTTTGCACTGCAAGGTCGGTAGTTCAAGCTCACCAGCTGCTCCTTAGAAATCCTACAAAGTGTTGCTATGGGTCGGAATTAACTCCAAGGCACGGCACTTAACAACAACAAAACTGATTTAAATAACTATGCTGTGTCTAACATCACACACACAATCACACTCACAAAAGTAAAGAATAACTGTAAAACCATGTGAAGATGCATCCTCAGCTGTCCTGATTGCTAGCAAAACTATTTAATCACCAAAAACTTTGATCTTAAGGAACTAGAGCAGTAATTCTCAACCAGGGCCAATTTTGCCCACCAGGGGTATATTTGGCAATGTGGAGTCCTGGTGTAGCACTGCGGGTTAATGCACTAAACTACAAAGTCGGTTTGAACTGCAAGGTAGGCCGTTCAAGCTCACCAATCACTCTTGGGAAACCCTATACAGGATTGCTGTGAGTCAGAACCAACTGACAGTACCTAACAACAACAACAAAAGACGTTATGGAGTCCAGGTGTGACGCTGTAAGAGAAACACTTGACCTCAGGTCTCTCTGAACCACAACATAGGTGGTTCCAACTCACCAGCCACTCCTTGTAAACCCTATAGAGGATTACTATGAGTTGAAAACAACTTGACGGCACTTAACAACAGCAGAGATTTTTTATTGTCACAAATTTGGGGTGATTGAAGGGGAATTGCTACTAGCATCTAGTCGGAAGAAGCCAATGATACTGCTAAACATCCTACAACGCAGAGGACGCTGCTCACAAAAAGGATTTATAAGTCCAAAATGTCAATAGTGTCAAGCAGAGAAATACAAAGCTACAGTATTAAAACAAGACTACTCTATTTTTATGAAATTGCTATAGTGGAGTCCTGGTGTAGCACTGTAGGATAAGCACTGAACCCATCAGTGACTCTCAGAAACCCTATATAGGCTCGCAATGAGTCAGAACCCAACACTACCAACAGTATATTATGCTATTGCCATAGTTAATTAGAGTCACTTGAGGCAGAACTGACTCAGAGGCTACAGGTTTGGATTGGTATTAAATTGAGAATTTCTCAACCAGGGCCTCTTTTGGAAATGTGAATATTATAGTAGTTTCAGTTCCATAGAAACTAAATTGGTGATTTTTTTTTTAATTAAAAATAAATTTATTCAGTGAAAGTTTCTAAAGAGTAGATTGAAAGATAACTTGAAAACTTAGATAGTAATGCCTCTAATTTAATATGAAAAAAACAAACAAAAGCAAAGTAAACTAACCTCTCCAGGGATAGCCAGCCCATAGTTGGAGATTCCATGACATTTTAAAAAATGCAGACAGTGTGTATAAAGCACTGCTTATTCTCCTGTGAATAGCAGACTACAGGACTTCTCATTATGGTACCTCCAATAGAGATGTCAAATTATCCAATTCCATGGCATTCTTTCCTTCAGTTTATTGAAAATTGCTCAGGAAGCATGGTGTGTGTGTGTGTGTATGACAGATTCCCTACAAGTGTGGGGACAGACTTCAGAGGAATGCAATGCAACTTTCTCTTGGAGGACTTTATCCCATTTATACAAAAGCCATCTTTTCCATTCTCTCTGGCAGTAATTTTATATTTTTCATGAATACATCAAATGTACCCAACTTTTCTAACTTAGGTTTTATCTGCCTCCTTCTCACTTGATATTATGCACTATTCTTAAGCTTTAATCTTTTAAAACTAACAGAATGACTTTATCACTCAGGGTTCAACGAGAAAAGCAGAACCAGTAGCTCTATATTAAGAGATGTATTATTGGGAATTGACTCACTTGATTGTGGGCTCTGCCTAAGCAAGACTGATGTCTGCAAGGCAGGTTGTCAGGAAGCACAAGCTGCAGCACTCAGGTATAAGTTGAAGCCACTCTCTATAGGCTGTCTATGTGCTTCTAAATTTCTTCTTGAAGGAAGACTCAACTGTGCTTTTAAATCATTTCAACTGCTTGAATCAGGCCCACCCACATCATCTAGGATAGTCTCCCTTACTTAATGCACCTGACTTGGACTTTAATCACATCTACAAAATATTTACACTTAGACTAGTGTTTGATTAAATAACTGGGGACTGAAGCCTGATCAAATCAAGACCATCACAGTGACCAACTGAAAAGAGAAAGTGACAGAAAAAAGACAAGGGGTCAGATAGAGAAGGTTCATCTACTCTTTTTGATGCCCCATCATCCATCTTTGATGCCCCGTCATCCATCTTTAAAATATGTAACTCTCACTCAAGTAACACTTTTGTTCAACTCTATGAGGTAGGTAGAGGGAGGTTGTTGTTATTCCTGTTAAATACCATTGAGTCAGTTCTGAGCCTTAGTGACGCTATATAGGGTTTCTGAGGAGCATCTGGTGAGCTTGAACTACCAACCTTGTGGTTCACACTGTCTTTCCAGTCCAGCACATTAACCCACAGCACCAGAGGGTGGTTAGACCTGACTTTACTAACAAACAGAATAATGTCTCCCTTAAAATTAAGGTAACCCTATAATTTGTCATCCAAACTAGGACAATATTGAGAATAAAAGAGGTTCTGTGATCATCATGACAGGTCATTCCAGGCAAGCCAGACACATGGTCTCCTCAGTCAGAGATGCCTTTGACCCATTTTTAAACTCACTTATCAGTGTCCTGCCCACTTTTAATGTGTTTAATGGGAGCAAATGCCATTTTCAGTTTGTTAAAATTTATGTGAAATATGTGATGGTTAATTTTGTGTACCAACTTGACTAGGCTATGGTGCCCAGCTGTTTGGTCATATACTAGACAGATACTTGCTCTGAAGGTATTTTGTTGATCTATCATTATGATTAACCTTGGTCATGTGGGCAGGCATCAGCCAGTTAGTTGATGGCTTTATGAACAAAAACTAAGGTTTCTGAGAGAGACAGATTCTGCCTTAAAATGTAGTTATCCTGTTACAATTTGCAGCCTGTCACCTGACCTATAGATTTTGGGTTTGTCAATCCCAGCAGTGCATAAGCCAATTTCTTAAAATAAATCTTTGGAGAAACAGAGAGTGTGCTAGAGGTAGAAGTGCAAACAGAGATGCTAGTGGTAGAGAGTCTCTTGGTTCTCTTTCTAAGGAGAACCCAGACAGATACAGAGCGATACTACTGACGCTGGAAGCTATTGTTTTAAAGCAAACGATTTTCCCCCTTGAACATGACAGTTTTTTAGAACTGAAAGGATAAAAGTTATAAGCCTTCATGCCAACATGAGCGTCCTGGTGTGGCCCTGTGGATAAGCACTACACTGTGAAACAAAAGGTCAGCAGTTTAAGCCCACCAGCTTCTTCTTGGAAACTCTGTACAGTTGGGGTGGGGAACCTTTGTCCCACCAAAATTTATAACATCATTCATGGGCCATACAGAATTAGCAACTTAAAAATTAGCCTGCTTGGCTTGCAGAATGTGTCTGTTTGTTGTTTAAATGATTATGTATTCCTGAGTGTTTTTGTGTATATCTCCCCATGAAAAAACAAAAAACAAAAAAACAAAAAAACCCCAACAAAAACAGAGAGAATAGAAGCGAATACTGTTGAATGACGATGGATGGAAGAGACTGTAATCATTGCAATGAAATGATGAGTATAACACCCGTGTTCTTCCATGTAAACTATCATTCAATTCACAATAAAAATGTTTAAAAAAAAAAAAAATAGCCTGCTCTATTTGGTCAAACATTTAACTCACCCTAATTTGCCGCTCCGCGGGAGAAAGATGAGGCTTTCTACTCCCGTAAAGATTTACACCCTCGGAAACCCTGTACAGGGTCGCTATGGGTCGGACCCGACTCGATGGCACTTAACAACAACAACAACAAATTTGAAGGCAGGAAGTCTTGATGTGGTGCTGTGGGTTGATGCACTAAACCGCAAGGTCAGCGGTTCAAGCTCACTAGCTACTCCTTAGAAACCGTATATATACTTAACAACAACAACAATGTGATGGCTGGAACTGTGGTTGCTTGGCAGGGTCAGACCTAATGATTTTGCCAGTCTCATATGGGCCTGTAGGCAGACGTTCCTCACCCCTCTTATACAGGGTTGCTATGAATTAGAATTTACTTGACTGTACTTAACAAAAATATCACCATGCTTTCCATGCAACATAGAGATGTTACAGAAACTTTAAAGAGGAAGCAGAGTATAATAGATTGGAGTTTGACTTTGGAGTAGGACTGTCTTGGTTCAAATCCCAGCTCCTTTATGTGAACTTGAGCAAGTTGCTAGGAGCCCTAGTGGTGCAGTGGATTAAGTGACAGGCTGCTAACCAAAAAGTAAGTCATAGGTTTGGGCCCACCAGCCACTCCACAGGAGAAAGTTAAGTAAGACTGCCTTCTCCTATATAGAGTTACAGCCTCAGAAACCATATGGAACACTTCCACTCTGTCCCAGAGGGTAGCTATGAGTCAGAATTGATTCAACCACAGTGGGTTTGATTTGGAGCAAATTGCTTATTTCCTTTAAGGTTTAGTTTCCCTCTCAGTAAGATGAGGATAATAACGGTACTGTTGTGTGCTGTTCAGTGGATTCAAACTCACAGCAACCTCTGTGACAGTAGAACTGCCCCATAAGATGTCCTAGGCTACTTCCTGGAAGCAGATTTCCAGGTCTTGACTATCATAAAGCAAATGTTGTTAAGTGCTGTCAAGTTGGATCCAACTCATAGTGACCCTGTAGGGTTTCCAAGGAGTAGCTGGTGGGATTGAACTGTCAACCTTGTGGTTAGCAGTCCAATGCTTATTCTACAGTGCCACACACACTAGGATTCCATAGAGGAAGTGATGGGTTAGAATTGCTGACCTCTTAGTAGCCAGGCACTTAGGCATTGTGCCACCAGGGTACCTTGAGGATAATAACAGTAGAGCCCATATATTTTTCTTGAGGATTAAATGAGATAATGCATGTTGAAAACATTTGACAACACATAGTAACTTCTTAGTAACCATGAGTTATTATTACTGTAATATTACAAAGAAATCCTGGTGTGGCACTGTAGGATAAGCACTGGACTGCTAATGGACAGGTTGGTGGCGCAAACCCACCAGCCACTCCTTAGGAATCCTACACAGGGTTTCTATGAGTTGGAACTGACTCCACGGCACTTAACAACATCAACAATGTGATATTACAATTTGGCAGTATTTTATTTCTTTTAAATAGTCTATCCATTCAAATTACATTAACCAGATGACAGCAGATGTTCTACCTGCTGGAAGACGACCTTCCACAGACTAACGTCTCCAGGAACAATGCTAAGCATCATCCACATCTTCAAAACCTTTTTCATAAATGTGGCTTTTAATTATGAAGTGTAACTATTGATTGAATACAGCTACACCATTTTCAAGCATGATTGTAAAGCAATAAAAATAACTATCGGTGCTGTGGGTGAGGTGTTGCGCACAGCATAGCTCAACCTTACCAGAAATGATGGGGAATAAAATAGCTCTCCCACTATGCTATGGAGTCTATGAGACTATCTCCAGACAATTCGTTAGTTCTAAAGTGACATGAAAATCAATTAATTTTAATGGTGGGTAACAGATTATGGTATTTAATAGTTCATCTAATTTCATGAGGCAAAGTGAATTAGACAATGCAGTGTAAATCTAATAAGAGTTGTGAGAGACCATTTGACCATTTGTCAAATGCTAAAATGAGTGGGTATATCAGGAATTAAATATAAATGAAAGCGTTCTATATGAGCAGAATTTAGTTCATATAGAGAATTAAGTTATAAGCCTTATGTAACATAACACATAAGGAGTCTATTTTCAGCTTACTCTTAAAACTCATTCCTTACACACACAGTCTAAGCTGTCAGAAGCCCTGGTGGCTCATTTGTTAAGCACTTGGCTGCCAACTCAAAGGTCAGTGGTTCAAAACCACAAGCTGCTCCAGGGGAGGACACTGTGGCAGTCTGTTTCTATACAGATTAAGCTTTGGAAACCTTATAGGGCAGTTCCACACTGTCATATAAGCTTGCTATGAATCAGAGTGGGCTGGGCACACAGCGACAACAACGACATCTAAACTGTTCTGTTAAAAGGAATACAAGTAGCACTGGATGACACACATCCCTCGCTCCCCTCCTCTTTTTTCTTTCTGAAAATAAGTAAAATAATTTAGAAGTGATGGTGTTAAAAAGTTCTTTCTGAGGGTTGTTTATGAACTCAATCAATACTACGGTCTTAGGCTCCATTCATTGGTGTGGTATTAAAAATAGCCCATCTTCCTAACAAATAATTTTGCAATTCCTAAATAAGCCCCTTATTAAGTAGCTACTTCTTTAGTAGATTTAGCACAGCTGAGATTTTGGTCTAATAATGTACCCTCCCCAAAGAACTCAATATATAGCTCGATTTCTACTCCCCCAATGGTACAAGATGCACAAAGGCAGCTTCACTTGAAAGTTTCTTTTTAAAATGCTGTTAAGTGGTGTCTTAGAAATAGTTGCAGCTCTATAGTAAAGGAACCACGAGGTCATAGATGCCTGGTTTCTATTGATTCTCCTAGTTAATAAAGAGTTAAACAGTGAAGTGTGCTCTTTTATTATTATTTAAAAAAAAAAAAAAAAAAAGGCATTTTGAAGGTGCTGGAGGGAGAAGGCCCAGTCCTAAGTGGTCATGTGGCTACCGCCATTCATCTTGGTAGTGACTATCTGTCAAAAGTGGCAAGAGTCCCTGTTAACAGCCCTGACCTGAGCGGTAATGAAGGGAGAGTGCACGGCAAAGTGTCCATTATCAGCGGGTTGGGAGCAGTAAATTGGAGCAGTTTGCTTCAATCTTGCTGCAAGTTGAAATGTAAGATAGGTGGGGATCAGCAAGAGGCAATTTTATCCTATGATCATTTTTGTCAGATCGCATCAGAGTGGCAACTTAGTTCGATGCATGATTTCAATTAACCAAGTCTGGCAGTATTGCTTCCACTACAGGGGAAGCTCTTCCCAGAGCCTGGGTTCCTCATTATTTAAACCCTTCTGAGCAGAAGTGAGAGGAACTGAATTGCTGTGG
>NW_006408524.1:32386324-32392128 GCF_000296735.1 Chrysochloris asiatica | reverse complement strand
TACTGGGTTCCTCATTATTTAAACCCTTCTGAGCAGAAGTGAGAGAAACTGGAGAAACTGTGGAGTCGGGAAAAGCAAGTGGCACATGCGGAGGGCGTAGGATGCAAACAAACCTTGCGTCTCTACAGCAGGACTAAGCAAAGATCAGTGTCCTGGGTGCCTCTAAATGGTACCTTGCTACTTGCATATTTCCTAACTCAAGTCTGTTTTTACTGATCTCCAACTTCAGATTTAAAATATGATGACCTTACATGTTGTTTACTTTTTGACAAAAGAATTAGCCTTTTGAGTAACACTTTTATAAAGGACCATGTCACCAAATTCCATACTTGTACCAAGTCATGTGATGCTACTTACACGCACAAGAAACATCTGCATGAAGCTGAAGGTGGAAGCTTTAACTTCTAGATGCCTGGGAATTCTCTACTGGATGACAAAAGTGAATATATGTTTCAATGATTCAGTAAAACTAGGCTTGCTACATATACAAAGCTGTTTCTGTCCTCAAAGAACTTACAAGTCAGAAAGAGAATAAGACATAAACATTGCTATTGTTAAATGCCATCAAGTTGTTTCTGGCCCTGTACAGGGTTTCCAAGGACTGACTGGTAGAGTTGAACCATGGACCTTTCAGTTAATAGTCCAATGCTTATTCTACAGCACCACACCAGGACTCATACTTACACAAATAGCTATAGGAAAAGAAAAAGCAAAACCAGTTATTTTCCAGGCAACTAAATTTAAAAATTAAATACAACAATTTCTAAGATTTTAATGGCAGATTAATCACACACATATATGAGTATGCTGTTGTTGTTGTTATGTATCATTGAGTTGGTTCTGATTCCAACCGACCCTGTATAGGGTTTCTAAGGAGCAGTTGATGAGTTTGAACTGCTGGCCTTCATTACACTAGGACTTCATTATATGAGTATAACTCCCTAGTTTCTAAATGTTGCCAAAACAAAAGAAATAAAAATTTAAAGTACATTCACCCATCAATATAAAAGGCTGGACACAAAGGAAACAGTAGACAAGCGATTTCAATGTATTTTTAAGATAAAGAAAGTCACTAATGTGGGGTCACTCACTCAGCAGTAAGTTAGCCAATACCAAGCAACGGGACAAGTCCACCAGATGCTCCATGGGAGAAAGGTGAGACATTCTGCTCCTGCAAAGATTTAAAGCCTCAGAAACTGTATACAGGGTTGCACCTCTGTAGAATAAACACTGGGCCACAAGGTCAGTTTGAACCACAAGTTCGGTGGTTCAAACTGACATCTCTTTGGGAATTCTGTACAGGGCTACTCTGAGTCGCTATGTATCCTATACAGGGTCAGAACATGTCTATCAGTTGGTTGTACTGTAGTGCCTTTCATGTTGCTGTGATTCTGGAAACTATACCAGCAGGGTCACCCAAGGTGGATAGGTTTCAGCTGAGCTTCCACATTAGGGCAGACGAGGAAAGAGGAGAGATAAACTACTTCCAAATGTTTAATCACTCAATAGCAGTGGACCATTATCATCACCAGAATACCAAATATTGCAACATGCCGAAGAACACCAGAATATTGTCAGATAGAGTGCCAGAGGATGAGCCTCTCAGGTTGGAAGGTACTAAAATACAACTGGGGAAGAGCTGCCTCATCAAAGTAGTTGACCGTGATGACATGAAGTAGTAAAACCTTCGGAACCTTCATTTGCTGATGGGACACAACTCAAAATGAAATGAAACAGCTGTAAGTATCCATTAATAATTGGAACATGGAATGTACGAAGTATGAAGCTAGGAAAATTGGAAGTATAAAACCAAAATGAAATGCATAAACATTGATATCCTAGGGATTAGTGAGCTGAAATGGACTGGTGTTGGCTATTTTGAATCTGACATTCACATGGTTTACTATGCCAGGAATGACAAACTGAAGAGGAATGGTGTCACATTCATCATCAAAAAGAACAAATCAAGATCTATCTTGAAGTACAGTGCTGTATGTGATAGGACAATACCCATACGTCTACAAGGAAGACCAATTAATACCACTATTATTCAAATTTACACACAAACCACTAAAGCCAGTGATGATGAAATTGAAGAATTATACCAATTTCTTCAGTTTGAAGTTGATTAGACATGCAATCAAGATGCATTGGCCATTACTGGCGATTGGAATGGAAAGGTTGGAAACAAAGAGGAAGGATCAATCACTGGAAAATAGGGTCTTGGTGATAGAAACAATGCTGGAAATTGCATGAGAGAATTTTGCAAGATCAAGGACTTCTTCATTGCAAATACCTTTTTCAAACAACATAAAAATGACTATCCACATGGGCGTCACCAGACGGAATACACATATAACTAATTGACTACATATATGGAAGAGACTATGGAAAAACTCCATACCATCATCCAAAATGAGGCCAGGGACAGATCATGAAACAGACCATCAATTGTTCATATGCAATTTCAGGCTAAAGTTAAAGAAAATTAAAACAAGTCCACAAGAGCCAAAGTATGACCTTGAACATATCCCAACTGAATTTAGAGATCATCTTCAGAACAGATTAGATGAATTAGACACTAAAGAGAGAGAACCAAAGAAGCTGTGGAATGACGTCAAGAACATCATTCAGGGAGAAAACAAAAGGTCATTAAGAAGACAAGATAGAAGTAAAAGACCAAATGGATGCCAGAAGAGACTCTCAAACTTGCTGTCCAGCATAGAGATGCTAAAGCAAATGGAAGAAATGAGGAGGTAAAAGAGCTGAATAGAAAATTTCAAAGGGGATCTTAAGAAGACAAAGTCAAATATTATAAAGAAATGTGCAGTGGTCTCAAATTTGAAAACCCAAAGGGAAGAACATGCTCAGCATTTGTCAAGTTGAGGGAACTGAAGAAAAATTTGAAGCCTGAACTTGCAATATTGAATGATTCTATGGACAAAATACTGAATGATGCAGAAAGCATCAAAAGAAGATGGAAAGAATACACAGTGAGTGTACCAAAAAGAAATGGTCAATGTTCAACTATTTCAAGAAGTAGCATATGATCAAGAGCCTATGATCCTGAAAGAAGAAATCCAAGGTGCATTAAAGGCATTGGCAAAGAACAAGGCACCAGGAATTGATGAAACATAAATTGAAATCTTTCACCAATCAGAAGCAGCACTGGAGGCACTCACTCATCTATGTCAAGAAATTTGGAAGACAACTACCTGATCAACTGACTGGAAGAGATCCATATTTGTGCCCGTTCCAAAGGCAGGTGACCCAATGGAATGCAGAAATCATCAGATAGTATCATTAATATCTCATGCAAGCAAAAATTGCTAAAGATAATTTTACAAATGGCTGCAACCATATACTGACAGAGAACTGCCAGATGTTCAAGTTGGATTCAGAAGAGAATGTGGAATGAGGGATATAATTGCTGACGTCAGATGGATCTTGGCTGAAAGCAGAGAATACCAGAAAGATGTTTACCTGTGCTTTATTGACTATGCAAAAGATATCAATTATGTGAATCATGACAAACTATGAACAACATTGCAGAGAATGCATGCACCAGAACACTTGATTGTTCTCATGAGGAACCTGTACATAGACCAAGAGGCAGTTGTTTGAACAGAACAAGGAAACACTGAATTTTCCCTTAAAATTAGGAAAGATGTGTCAGGATTATATTCTTTCACCATATTTATTCAATCTGTGTGCTGAGCAAATAATTCAAGAAGCTGGGTTCTATGAAGAAAAACATGGCATCAGGATTGGAGGAAGACTCATTAACAACCTGTGATATGGAGACGATACAACCTTGCTTGCTGAAAGTGAAGAGGACTTAAAATCCTTATTGATGAATATCAAAGACTATAGCCTTCAGTATGGGTTGCATCTCAATGTAAAGAAGACAGTAATCCTCACTATTGGACCAATAAACAACATCCATATAAATGGAGAAAAGATTGAAATTGTCAAAGGCTTCATTTTGCTCAGATCAACCATCAACACTCAGGGAAGCAGTAGACAAGAAATCAAACAACATATTGAATTCGGCAAATCTACTGCAAAAGAGCTCTTTAAAGTGTTGAAGAGCAAAGATGCCAGTTTGAGGCCTAAAATGTGCCTGATCCTTACCATGGTATTTTAAATAACCTCATTTGCATGTGAAAATTAGACAAGGAATAAGGGAGACCACAGAAGAATGCATTTGAGTTATGTTGTTGAAGGAAAATATTAACAGTACCATGGTCTGCCAAAAGAACAAACAGATCTGTGTTGGAATAAGTGCAACCAGAGTGCTTCTTGGAAGCCAGGATGGTCAGATTTTTTCCTCTCATACCTTGGACATATTATGAGGAAGGACCAGTCCCTGGAGAAGAATATCACATTTGGTAAAGTGGAGTGTCAGAGAAAAAGAGGAAGACCCCCAATGAGGTGGATTGGTTCAGTGTTATCAATGGTCTCAAATGTAGCAACGATTGTGAGGTTGGCCCAGGACTGGGCAGTGTTTCATTCTGTTGTACATAGTGTCACCATGAATTAGTACTAAGTTGATGGCACCTAACAACAAGAATCATAACATGACTCTGAACTGACTTGATGGCAATTGACAATAACAACTCAGCAGACACTTGGGAGGGTTAAACTTGGAGACACAAGGTTTCAAAGAAGGCGAAAGTCAGGAACTAGGTTGAAAACACTGGGTTTGGTTAAAAGTCTGTATAGCAGTTGATATCCCGTTTCCATCACCTGTCCTACTGACGTCTTACTAACTGTAACCTCTGAAACCTCATATATACCAAGAGAAGGAAGATGCATTTTTCTGAAAAACAACTTTTTCTTCCTGTATTTGTTTTGTTTTTCTTTGGTCTCCTTTTTTGCTCTTCATATATATGCATACATATATATACGTGTGTGTACATGCTCTATATATGTACACACTCTTTGGTACACAGCCAGCCAGTCAGCCAAGCTTTATGGAAACAGATCACTAGGTCTTTTTTTCCCATGGAACAGCTTGTGGGTTCCAATGTCTGACCTCTTGGTTAACAAATGGACACGTAACAATTATGCCATAGTGTTCCTTTTAAGAGTGTAAAGATGTGTATTTTCATCTAGTAGCTCAGGATGTCAGTAAACGCACCCTAAAAGTGAGAAAGCTCAGAACAAATAGCATGAACATATTAATTAGAAATACTAAGAAAATACCAGGGGGGAAAGCCAAGTAATAGAATTCCTTAAGTTGTATTCTTTTTATTCCTTTTATTGTTGTTGTTGTTGTTGTTTTCATTTTCAAATATTTCCCCGTATTAAAACAATAGAAATAATTTAGTCAGTGTTTAATATATGCCAGGTACTGTTTTAAGTATTTTATATGTATTAATCCTCTGAAAGCTGACAGTTCCCCTAAATGTAGGCATATGCTATTTTATTCAATTTTCCAGATGAGAAAACTGAGGCATAATGAGAGATACAAATAGTGGTCGAGGTAGGGTTTAAACTTTAACAGTTTGACTCCTGAATCTACATTCTTACTATACTGTACATCTACATTTCTATAACCAGTGTGTTGGAAGGGAAGATAGATTCTAAATTAGTAAACCTGAATTTTATTTGTAACTTTATCATTTAATGATGGCACTGTGGGTTAATGCACTGGACTGCTAAGTCAGTTTGCACTGCAAGGTCAGCAGTTTAAGCTCACCAGCTTTGCTCCTCAGAAACCCTATGTTGTTGTTGTCAGGTGCCATCGAGTCGGAACCAACTCATAGCGACCCCATGTACAGCAGAACGAAAAAATGTCC
>NW_006408524.1:32369394-32382829 GCF_000296735.1 Chrysochloris asiatica | reverse complement strand
TTTTCCCAGATTCATACTTCGTACATTCCATGTTCCGATTTTCAATGGATGTTTACAGCTGTTTTCTTCAGTTTGATTTGTGGCCCATTGGCAAATGATGGTTCTGTGAGCATTTGTCCCCCAAGCTTAACTCTATTCATGTCATCATGGTCCTCTTGGTCAACTCTTCTTTGAGGGGGCATTTTTTTACCCCAGTCGCATTCTGAGTGCCTTCCCACCTTCTGGTCCTGTATCTGACAATGTTACTCTGCTATTCACAGAGTTTTCAGTGACTAGCGATTCGGAAGTAGTTAGTCACTCTTTCTTCCTAGTCTGTCTTTGTTTGGAAGCTCATCTGAAACCTGTCCATCATGGGTGACCCTACTGGTTATTTAAAATACCGGTGGCATAGCCCTCAGAATCACAGCAAGTCAAACCACCACAGCATGACAAACAGACGAGTGGCGGTTGTGTGGTTGCTGTTAAATAGGAATCTCCTTGTGCTAAGGTCCTTAAGTCCGGCTCAAAGGCGGGATTTCCATCCTCGGATGTTGTGTGTGTCAGAGCTGACTCAATGGCACTTAACAACAACAAAAACCTCAATTTACATACTTCTTGGCCAGAGAAGATCTCGACCCAATTCCGCTATTTCTCAGGGATTAAAAATCTATAAAGAATGCAGTTTGCACATTTGGTTAAATTAAAGTCTGAGATTTAGAAATGTAGTGGTTCTGTAGGATAAGCAATGGACCATGAACAACCAACTTGGTGGTTCGAGCCCACCAGCTGCTCCTTGGGAGAAAGATGAGGCTTTCTGCTCTAACAAAGATTTAGAGTCCTCCCTCTTTTTCTCTTATGCTTGTTATGCCTTAAGATCTAGTTTTATCAGAAATTAATATTTCTATTTCTGCTTGATTGCCTTTAGCTTTATATATTTTTCTCATCCTTTGATTTTTAGTCTATTTTTTTCTTAGTGTTTACGGTATGTCTCTTGTAGACACCATATTGACTGGTGTATTTAATCCATTTATATTCAGTGTAATTGTTAATAGGTATGAATTCACTGCTGTCACTTTGCTGTGCATGTTTTTCATGGAGTTGCTGATTTCTTTTCCCACATTTTCTATGCTGAATTCATTTTGTTTGTGGATTTTCTTGACATTTTCTTTGTTGCTGTTATTTAATATGTTTGCTAAATTTTATGGATTTTCCACCTTTTTATTTTGATGAGGTTGATTACTTTCTTTGAGGTTATCCTGTAATTTATTAATATCTTTCCCAGTTTAAAACAGTCTGCTTCATCTTGATAACTACTTGACTTCCTAGCTATTTGTAAGTTCTGTAACTATTCTCTTTTTTGTTTTGTAGTTGTCTTCATTACAAATTGATAGCTCTGCTTCCCTATTTTCAGTCTTGTAGGTTATTTTACTTTGGATACTTTTATATCTGGATTGATTTCTGGGTGATCTTGTTATATATGTTAATCTCAGGTTCTTGTCTGCTGTTGTTGGTTCTTAGTCTAAGAACTCCCTTTAGTATGTTTTTGTAAAGTTGGTCTGGTTATTAAAATTCCTTTAATTTCTGTTTATTTGAAAGCATCCTAATTTTGCTGTTGTATTTTAAGGACAATTTTGCTGGGTCTATGGTTCTTGGTCGGCATTTTTTTCTTTCAGAGTTTTATATATAGAATCACATTGCCTTTTTGCCAGAATAGTTTCTGTTAAGAAATCAGAGCTGTGTCTCATTGGTTCTCCTGTCTAAGTACCTTTTCATTTTCCCTGAGAGTCTCTCAAGGGTCTTTCCTTGTCTTTGGTTTTAGAAAGTTTGATTATGATATGCCTTGGTGATTTTTTTTTGGATCTATCCTGTTTGGAGTTAATTCAGCTTTCATGATCTTAGGGAAATTTTCTCCCGACAATTCTTTGACAATTTTCTCTGTACTTGTTTTTGTTGTTGTTGTTCTTTTCAAGTTCAGGAATTCTGATCACCTGTAACTTATTCCTCTTGATGGAGTCCCACATAAATCTTAGGCTTTCTTTTATTTATTTATTTTTTATTTCTTCTGATTTTTCCATCTAGAAGACTAGAATATTTATATTCAACCTGACTAATTTGGCCATCTATGGATTCAAGGCTACTCCTTTGCCCTATCAATGTGTTAGCAATTTCTGAAATCTTAGCATTGATCTTCGGGATTTCTATTTGCAGTTTTTGTTTTGTTTTGTTTCTAATTTTTCATTTATTTTGTCTGCTTGTTCTTATAGTGTCTTCCTGGATCATTTTAAAGTTTTTTTCTAGGTTCTCTTTGCTTTTATCTAAAGATTTCTCAATCTTTCTGTTAAGTCTTTGAAGGTAGCAAAATATCATTTCTTTGAATTCCTTACCAGGGAGTTCAAATACATTTTCTTCCTCAAAAATATTTTCTGTCTCTGCATTTTGGTCACTTGTTTGAACCACTCTGTCTTGTTTCTTTTTGTGAACAGAAACTGTCTGTTGTCTCTGAGACATTATGTTGTTGTTACAGTTGCATTTATTTAGTCAATGATTTATATTGATGTGTTCTTAGGCACTCACCACCTGCCTCCTGGTGGGTATGATTAGAGATTGGAGTATGTGAGCATGCAGTGCATGCTGGGTTTGGTTGGTGTTGGATGCTGCCTATCATTAATCAAATGGTCCAGGAGCTGATAGTGGCTATTGCCCAGTGGGTGGGACTACAGCAGTTATGGTTGTGGCTGTGTTTTATTGGTATAGTTGCTGTCTCTCACCAGGTGGTGCAAAAAGAAAAAAAGAAAATTACACACACAAGAGGGAAAAAAAAGCAGCAAAAAAGAAAGCAATAAAGGAGAAAGAAAATAAAACAGGCAGCTTAAGAAAATAACTAAAAATACATGAAAAGGAAAGGAAAATAAAACAGGATAAGAGAAAAGTTATGCAGAAAATAAACAGAAAGAAAACACACAAAGAACAAAACAAGGGAAAGGGAAGAATAAAATTAGAGATGAAAATGGTAAGGAAAAATCAAGAGAGAGAAAAAAACAGAAAGAGAAGGGGGGAAAGAGAAACACAAGACAAGAAGAAAAGAAAGTAAAGAACCAAATACAAATTTTGAAAAGTAGTTAAGGTTCATTTTTCTTCTCTAATGTCTAAAATATATGAGTATACTAGAAAAGAAAACAAAACACCAAAATAATTGCTGTTGAGTCCATCCAATTCATAAAGACCCTATAGAACAAAATAGAACTGCCTGGTAGGATTTCCAAGACTGGAATCTTTATGAAAGAAGCCCTGATAGGAAGATAGAGATGTTTGATACAGAGAACAAGTACAAATTGCTATAATTTGATGAACTAGACTTTTGCCTATGAATGCAATGACTCAAAATTCCAACCGAATGGAAGGATTCTTTATATTAAGAAACAACCTTGTTTACTGAGTGTACTGGGTTGATAGGGATGAGAAATTTACACATTGGCTATCAAAATGGAAGGGCTACAAAGGCATGAAACGACTGGCTTACAAACTTTCCTGAGTATGCTTAGTTGCCGATTGAAAGGGGTAAGGTAGAAACCAGACTGAAGAGTTTCCCACTTTCCCAGATGGATTTAGTGAAAGAGGATGGGGGTTAATGGCTATAGGATTTCATGACTCAATTGTGAATAACTATTAGGATGAATTGTAATTGTCACAACTGTAATTATAGAATATATGTAACTAAAAGGAGGGAGAAGGTAATCTTTCAGGAACAGGTATGATCCCAGAACATCAAGAAGGAAGAGCATGAGGGGAACATGAGTTCTCTACCTACAACATTGGTAACAGAAAAGATCATGGCTGTGTGCCTGCAGACAGGAGGCTAGCTGGCAGAATGTACCGTTTGGACGTTTAAATTAATATATATTTTTTGTGTTTTGAAAGTGTACCGCAAATATTTTTACCTTGTTCATTTGTGAAATATAAGATGTAAATGGGGAGCCACAGAGAGGAAGCTGTGTAAAGGTCATCACTGAGATGAAATAAGGTGTATAGTATCCTGAATCTAGAGCTGATGATCTTGGCTTTAAACCGTCACCAAATTCACAATAAAAAGATTTTTTGTTTTGTTGGTTTTTAAAAAAAATATTAGTGGCTTGAATGCACCCAGGGAATTCTGTCAGTTTGTCTTGTTTTGGTGGCTTGTGTGTTACTGTGATGCATTTCATCAAGAACCAATGGTATTGAAGGAAGAAGGTCAAGCAGCACTGAAGGCATTGGCTAAAAATAAGGCTCCAGGAAGTGCGGAATACAAATCGAAATCTTTCAACAAACTCATGCAGCGCTGGAAATGCTGCCAGAAATTTAGAAGACAGCTACTTGGCCAATGGATTGGAAGAGATACGTATTTGTGCCCATTCCAAAGAAAGGTGACTCAACAAAATGTGAAAATGATCAAATACCAGTAATACCACAAGCAAGTAAAATTTTGCTGTGCATAATTCGACTACATTGTAGCAGTACATCCACAAGGAGCTGCCAAAAATGCAAGGCAGATTCAGAAGATGAGATGAATCGAGGGATATCAGTGCTGGTGATATCTGCTTTTAAACCTTAATTCAGAATCAACGTGACATCAATTGCCATCTCCTTACAACACCCTCAGAGGATGTTCAGAGAATACATGAATTTTTCAGACAGACCATTTTATTTTTGAGCAGCTTTAATTGTTAGTAAATCCTTCAGTTTATGTCAAAATCTCATGATTGATCTCCAATGCTTTTGTCTGACCTTGAAAGCAATGTCTAAGGGATTTAATCTTCCTCCATGTAACAATATCTTATACCCAGAGCAGTCCCATTTTATGTGATTAACACATTCCCGACAACTTCCCATATTCAAAACTCATGAAAACAGAGACTAATTCTGATAAAGTATGAAAAGTATTCTTACCAACTGGCTTAAGTGGTGCTTCCATATGGTAATAGGATAATTACAATTTGTTGACCACCCACAACTTGAATTTATACATTTCTTAATTAATTTTTCATTGCTGAGGGTCGCTTTTGGAGTCTGTGGACAGCTATTTCAAATTCACTTAAAAAGAAAGAACTGTGCTTAAGAGAAATGTCTCTGAGACACCGCTTCCTGGCTTTCCTCAGTGTGTGGGAAAGTAGGAAACATCATATTAATCTACCAAGAAGTCCATGATGCCTTGGTCACTAGGAAGAAAGAATTCTTCCTAGAAAGAATTCTCATGAGAGATTCAAGAATTGGCATATCCAATTCTTACTCTTACTCATCAAGCCTGAGTTTCCTATAAGTCTCCTAAATTTCTCTCTTGAAAGCAGGTTAAATCAGAGGTTCGTTCCTATTGTCAAGGGATTTATGCAAATATTTAGTAAGATGTGAATAAATTATGGGAAAACATCTACTCCTTCAGTAGTAAGGATTCTATCCTTATTCCTTAACCAAGTACAAAGCTCAATAAATAATGCTGCTAAATACTGGCCTTAGCGTAGTGGTTACGAATTGGGCTGTGAACCTTAAGGTCAGCGGTTCGAAACTACCAGCCGCTCCGTGGGAGAAAGATGAGGCTTTCTACTCCCGTAAAGATTTACACCCTTGGAAACCCTGTACAGGGTCGCTATGGGTCGGAACCGACTCAACGGCACTTAACAACAACAACAACAACAACAAATACTGGCCTTGGAATCCTGGTGTCATGCTGTGGGTTAATGCACTAGACTGAAAAGTTGGTTTGAACCACAGGGTCAATGGTTTAAGCTCACCAGCTGCTCTTTGGAAACCCTATAGAGGGTTTTTTATAGAGGCCAGTATTGTTGTTGTTAAGTGCCATCGAGTAGGTTCCGATTCATAGTGACCAGGGCCATCCAGTGGGTTTGAACTGCCCACCTTGACGTTAGCAGTCCCTTTGTTGTTCAATGCCATCAAGTAGATTCTGACTCATAGTGACCCCATATAGGGTTTCTGAGGAGCAGCTGATGAGTTTGAACTGCCAACCTTGTGGTTTAACTGACCTTATTGTTGAATGTTTATCCTATGGTGCCACAACAGTCTCTTGTTGTTGTTGTTGTTGTTGTTAAGTGCTGGCCAGTCAATTACAACTCAACAAACCTGTATAGGATTTCTGAGGAGCAACTGGTGAGTTTGAACCACCAACCTTGCGGTTCAAATCAACCTTGCTTATCCTAAAGCATGGTCCTCTAGGTGTGATAAAACTGAAGGTCATTGTATGTTGACAGTGTGTTAAGAGATGAATATTTTGTGTAAAAATGGGAATTTTTAAGGCAAGAAGAAACAATTTGAAAAATAGGGTATCAAGGGCAGAAATTATTTTTAAATTGTTTGCTTCTTAAAATTTCTAGTTTGAAAACCAAAAGGTAAATACACAAAAGGCTAAAGATCTGGATTAGAACTATTACTTTAATATGCCAAAAAATAAGTAGAAGAAACAGATTGACACACTAGTAAAAAGACATACAAAAAAGTTACAACACAAATACAACTGATGAATAAAAATGATATATCTTATTAATAAATAAATGAAAATTAAAGTAAGAATCAATTTTTATATATCAAATTTAAAAGAACATTAATTTTTCCATATTAATGCACAAGTATAAGAAGCTCTGGTAGCGTAGTGGTTACGAATCGGGCTGTGACCCTTAAGGTCAGCAGTTCGAAACTACCAGCTGTTCTGAGGGAGAAAGATAAGGCTTTCTGCTCCTGTAAAGATTTACAGCCTTGGAAACCCTGTGTAGGGTCGCTATGGTTCAGAACTGATTCAACGGCACATAACAACAGCAACAATAACAATGCAGAAGTATAAATATATATATTTTTTAATTTGCATGCTTCGATCCAGTCCTGCTGTGGCACTGTAAGATAATGCACTGGACCACAAAGTGGGTTTGAACTGCAAGGTCAGCGGTTCAAACTCACCAGCCACTCCTCAGAAACCCTGTATAGGGTTCTTATGAGTCAGAACTGATACCACGGCACTTAACAACAACGCAATGATTTTATTAATTTGTCCTGGAAAAGTAATAAAAGATTCATGCAAAGGGTTGGTTGTTGTTGTTGTTGTTGTTAGGTGTCATCAAGTCTGTTCTGACCATAATGACTCTATGAATAACAGAAAAAAAACAGGGTCCTGTACCATCCTCACAAAGCAAAAGCATAGTGACAAGAATATCCCTAAAAAGGACCAATCCTTGGAGAAGGTCATCATGCTTTGAAAAGTAGAAGTTCATTGAAAAAGAGGAAGTTCCATAGTGAGACAGATTGTAACTATGGGGTCAAACATCACAATGGTTGTGAGGAAGGCAGAGGATTGAGCAGTTTCCTTCTGGTATGTAGAGGTTGCAATGAGTCGGAACCAACGTGACTGCACCTAACAACCTAGCAACATACTTTAAAATAGATCCTTGTTACAGCATAAGATTAATTAATCTTTTCAATATCTTGTTACAACACTAAAAATTACTGAAACAAAAGCATTAAAATGTTATTTCCCAAGTTTTTTCTAGAACCATATTTACATAACTGGGTTAAGAAAAAATTAAAAAAGCAACGCTTGTGAAATTTCTCACCTGTTTTATGTACTAAATACCAAAAAACTGCTTTACTTGAAGTTTGGAGACTTCCTTGAATCGTGAACAATCTGTGTCTATTTGGGCATGTGGATGTGTATTCCCATGGATATATGTTCACTGACTGTTACCTAAGGAATTGGTTGTACTGACCCCACTCCTAATTAAAGGCAAAACCATTAAACACAAAACAAACAAAAAGAATATTCCTTAGAAGGCAGGATAGCCAGACTTCATCTCTCATACTTCGGACATATTATCAAGAGGGACCAAACCCTGTAGAAGGACATCATGCTTGGTAAAGTGGAGGGTCAACGAAAAAGAGGAAGACCTCCAGTGAAATGGATTGGCACAGTGACAGCAGCAATAAACTCTAGAGTGGCAATGATTGTGAGGTTGGCACAGGCCTAGGCAGTGTTTTGTTCTGTTGTGCACATCAGGTTACTATGTATCGGTATCAACTCAACAGCACCTAACAACAACGACAACAGAAGGGTTATGTAATATTACCTACATTGGCCTAAGGAATCCTGATGTGGCACTATGGGTCAATGCACTGAACTGCAAAGTCAGTTTGAATCACAGGGTTGGAGTCTTAAGCTCACCAGCTGCTCCTTGGAAACCCTATACAGGGTTGCTATGGGTCAGAACCTACTCAACGGCAATTAACCACAACAACAAATCCACTACAGTTAGGCATAAAGCCTAAATGTCTAACAGTAGTGGATTAGCTGAAGTAAGTGTGGTTTACTAGAATTTATACTCTGTAGCCAATTAAAGTGATTTTGTGGAAACATAAGTTATTTATACAGTTAAACACTATAAAAAAGATTAGATGAATGAAAGTCATACATTAATACAGATTATGTTGTTGTTAAGTGCCATCAAGTCAGTTCTGACTCATAGCAACCCTGCATAGGGTTTCCAAGGAGTGGCAGCGGGCTTGGAACTGCCGACTTTGAGGTTAGCAGTACAGTATTCATCCTACAGTGCCACACCAGGACTCCAATACAGGTATTATCCAATGGAGAATGGCTAACAAGAAAAGAAAGACGTAGAAAGATGTATACAACCTGAAATCATGTATGTACAACTAAAATATATACAAAGCAATACTGTATATTATTATGGGCATGCACATATATAGTAAATTAATAAAAATATGAGTGGAAAATCTACATAGCACCTTCAAGATAGGGAAGGAGATAAAAAGATCCAGGGAAGCATTTAAAGAATACCTTCAATTATATCTGAAATATTTCATTTTTATTCTAAAAAACAAATATAAAGCAAATATAACAATCCCTCTACTTGGTATATATCCACAAGAAATAAGAACCATGCAGGAGTAGAAATATACACATTGATATTCATAACCGCACTACTCATAGTAGCAAAAAGATGGAGACAGTCTAAATGCCCATCAATGGTAGAATGGATAAACAAACTTTGGTACATATAATGGAATATTACACAACGTTTTAGAATAATGATAAATCTGTGAAACACCTCATAACATGATGACCTTGGAGGACCTTATGCTGAGTGAAATTAGTCAATCACAAAAGGACAAATATTGTATGAGACCACTATTGCAAAAACTGAATAAAAGGTATTCACGCTAAAAGGAATGTTCTTTGATGGTTATCATGGGTGGGAGGGGATATTAATTCACTGGCTAGATGGAAGACCCACGTTAACTCCAGTGGAGAGGGTAATATATAAGAAGAGGGAGGCTGGCATAGTAATAATGGAGATAGATGAAGACATGAGGAGATATGTAATGGTCAAAGGGGTAAATAGTTGTGCTGTATATACAATCCTGAAACAACAGTGTCCTATGGCTAGATACATGGACAGATACCCAGTCTGAATGAGTATGGCAATGTAGGCACAAATATATATTGGTTTGAAAGAGGATAGTTGAATATTACCTTTGCTGCAAACACACCTATGAATGTGGTGGAGCATATTGTTGTTGTTAACTGTCGTTGAGTCAGTTCTGACTCATGGCGGCCCTATAAAGGGTTCCTGAGGTGCCACTGGTAGGTTTCAACTGCTAACCTTGTGGTTCAAACCAACCCTGTAGTCCAGTGCATTATCCTTCAGCGCCGTACCAGTCTAAATATATAATGGAGTATGCAGGAGGCAAACTAATGAAAACTTCCTAGATATTATCAGACATCTTAAGGCAATGAGTCCTTGGGCTTGGGGGCTCAGGACCATAGTCTCGGGAGACACCATGGCCAATTGGCATAACATAGTCTACAAAGACAATGTTCTATATCCTACTTTGCTGAATTGCAACTGGGATCCTAAAAGCTCATGAGTGACCATGTAAGGTGCAACTATTGATCTCTCTATATGCAGAAGAAAGAAGAGTGATGAAAATTTGAAGATGCTTGGAATCAAGTAGTCCAGTGGACCAATGGAGTAGGTGATCTTCATCCACCATAACTCTGAGATCAGAAGAACTAGATGGTTCCTGGCTACCATCACCAAGTGCTCTGTAACAGATCACATTGGAAGGTCCTGGATAAAGTGTATGAAAATGTAAGATAAAACTCAAAATTATATTTAAAAAACACCAGGCTTATTGGTCAAAAGAGGCTGGAGGAGCCCCAGACTATGGCCCTAAATCACATTTCATGTCTGGAACAGCACTCATGTTCGTGGCCAAATATTCATCCAGGTAGTAGATAGATATACAGGAGGGACTACAACACTACTGAGGTATACTCACCATGGAATGGTCAAAAACTCAAGATCAAAAGGGCAGCATTTACATAAGGACAAAGTTAAAAAGGGATGGGAGATTGGGTTGAATGGAAATAGGAACCACAGGAAGGAAGCAGGATAGCTGTTTTTGCATGGAGGGGAAAGCAATCATTGAGATGAAACAAAGTGGATGATTTGTTGAATGTAAAGCTGATGATTTTGTCTATAAATTTTCACTCAATTCATAATAAAATGTGAAAAAGAAAGAGAGGGAAAATGAATGAGAGAGAACTATAAAATTTGCAATACTGGTCAAGATGGAGTTGAATTATCTAATTATTTTATTTGTTTATTTATTTATGCATCCATCTACCCACACATCTATTCTTTCATCCATCTTTCCATCATCCATTCATTTGTTGTTGTTGTTGTTGTTGTTAGGTGCCATCGAGTCAGTACCAACCCACAGTGACTTTATGCACAGCAGAAAGAAACACTGCCCGGTCCTGGGCCAACCTCACTGCTATTGCCATGCTTGAGTCCATCAATGCTGCCACTTGGCCAATCCATCTCATTGGGTGTCTTCCTCTTTTCTCTGACCCTCCACCTTACTAAACATGATATTCAGCGACTGGTCCCTTCTGACAATATGACCGAAGTATGAGAGACGAAGTTTGGCCATCTTGGCCTCCAAGGAGCATTCTGGCTGCACTTCTTCCAAAACAGATTTGTTGGTTGTTTTGGCAGCCCATGGCACTTTCACTATTCTCCAACACCATGATTCAAAAGCATCAATTCTTCTATGGTCTTCCTTATTCATGTCCAGCTTTTGCATGCATATGAGGTTATTGAAAATACCATGCCTTGGGTCAGGCACACCTTAGTCCTCAAGCTGACATCTTTGCTCTTCAACACTTTAAAAAGATCTTGTGCAGAAGATTTGCCTAATGCAAAACATCATTTAATCTCTAGACTGCTTCTTCCGTGTGTGTTGGTAGTTGATCCAAGAAGAATGAAGTCCTTGACAACTTCAATCTTTTCTCCGTTGATAAGAATGCTGTTCATTGGTCCAGTGGTGGGATTTTTGTTCTCTTTACATGGAGATGTAATCCATACTGAAGGCTGTGCTCTGTGATCTTCATCAGTAAATGTTTTAAGTCCTCTTCACTTTCAGCAAGCAAGGTTGTATCAGCTGCATATTGCAGGTTGTTAATGAGTCTTCCTCCAATCCTGATGCCACATTTTTCTTCACAGAACCCAGCTTCTCAGATTATTTGCTTAGCATACAGGCTGAATAAGTATGGTGAAAGAACACAACCTTTTCATACACCTTTCTTAATTTTAAACCATTCAGTGTTCCAATGTTCTGTTTGAACAACTGCCTCTTGGTCCAGGTACAGTTTCTTCATGAGCACAATTAAGTATTCCAGATTACTCATACTTGGCAATGTTGTCCATAGCTTGTTATGATCCACACAATCGAAAGCCGTTGCGTAGTCAATAAAGCTCAGATAAACATCTTTCTGATATTCTCTGTTTTCAGCCAACATCCATGGCACATCAGCAATGATATCCCTCATTCCACGGTCTCTTCTGAATCCAGCTTGAACCTCTGGAAGTTCTCTGTCAATGTATGATTGTAGCCATTTCTATATTACCTTTAGCAAAACTTTACTCGCATGGGATGTCAAAGCGATTGTCCAATGATTTCCGCATTCCATTGGGTCACCTCTCTTTGTAAAAAACATTTACAGTAAAAAACATTTACTGATGAAGATCAAAGAGCTCAGCCATCAGTATGGATTACATCTCAATGTAAAGAAAACAAAAATCCTCACCACTAGACCAAGAAATAACATTCTTATCAACGGAGAAAAGATTGAAGTTGTCAAGGACTTCATTCTTCTTGATCAACTATCAACACTCACAGAAGAAGCAGTCAAGAAATCAAACAATGTACTGCATTAGGCAAATCTGAAGCACAAGTCCTTTTTAAAGTGTTGATGAGCAAAGATGTCAGCTTGAGGATTAAGGTGTGCCTAACCCAAGCCATGGTATTTTCAATAACCTCATAATGCATGTGAAAGCTGGACAGTGAATAAGGAAGACCGTAGATGAATTGATGCCTTTGAGTTATGGTGTTGGAGGAGAATATTGAAAGTGCCATGGGCTTCCAAAAGAACCAATAGATCTGTTTTGGAAGAAGTGCAGCCAGAGTGCTCCTTAGAGGCCGAGATGGCCAAACTTCGTCTCTCATACTTCGGACATATTATCAGGAGGGACCAGTCGCTGGATAAGGATACCATGTTTAGTAAGGTGGAGGGTCAGAGAAAAGAGGAAGACCCCCAATGAGATGGATTGGCCAAGTGGCAGCATCGATGGTCTCAAGTGTGGCAACAGTAGTGAGGTTGGCCCAGGTTCGGGCAGGGTTTCGTTATGTTGTACATAAGTGTTTCGTTACGCTATGAGTCGGTACTGACTCAGTGGCACCTAACAACAACATTCTGGTATGGGATTATAACTGGGTTGGACTATATAACTAATTAGAAAATAAAACTTTTAAATTTGGCTTATTTTTCATCCTTTGAAATGATGTAAATATTAAAACCAAATGCATTAAACAGGGGATGCATAGCACTTGAATACAATGATTAATAGTACCTGTATTGAGCTATGGACAACATTGAGGTCAGGCATTATATGGTCATGTGGTACTGTGGGCTAATGCACTGGATTGCAATATCAGTGTGAAACACAAGGTTGGTGGTTCAAGCTCACTAGCAGCTCCTTGGAAATCCTATACAGTGTCTTTATGAGTCTGATCCAACTCGAGGGCACTTAACAACAACAACCACACACTATAGTTTAATATCTGTGTAAGGCATCACCTTTTGAATTAAAAAATGATTTTTTTTCTCCACATTCTCAACCTCAGACAGACTTTTCTGACCATTCCTGATAAGAGTCACTGAGCATCATCAAGGTTGAGTATATATTATACTGTCTTAGAATATCGTGATTTTATTTTTAAATGCTGTTGAGTCGTTGTGACTCATAGTGACCCTGTATAGGGTTTCCAAGACTTTATCTTTGCGGGAGCAGAAAGTCTCATCTTTCTCGTGCTGAAAAAATCATCAGAGGCTTCCCCC
>NW_006408524.1:32351058-32369294 GCF_000296735.1 Chrysochloris asiatica | reverse complement strand
AAAAAAAAAAAAATACAATGGAAGAATTAAAAAATAGCTGAAAATAGTCTTTTCGTAGCTGCCTGTTTCCATACTGAGTTTTTTAAAAATCTGTACAAGTTTTTCTTTTTTACTTCATGCCCTTTAAAGGACTCAGATTCATAATACACAAAGAACCTTATGTGATATATAGAGCTGAGCCATAAGCCATATTTTATGCATAACAGTGATTAAATGCGCCATTGATATATTTCACCAAGATGGAAACCATGTCGAAAGGCTTACATTTTGATAACTTTCCTTTTGGGGGGCATTTCTAAATTATTTAAGTTGAAGAATAAAATGACTTGTTTGTGAATTTACATGCTCTTTTTAATCATCTTTAGGCAATGCTGATATAGCATAGATGCTAAATTACAGGCATCAGTGGGACTCTACTGTGTAAAAGGCACAGCGTCATTTTGTATATGAGTCCATGAGGAGTATTCTGCTCAAGGAGTGCAGACTTAAGAAAATTACCTAACTCGTGAACCACACATTAAGAGCGTAGTCAGCTGTTGTAAATGCGTATCCAACAACAAACCATTATGTATCTTTGGTTTAATTATATGTGCTTATTACACACCTGTACTGGAGAGCAGAGGCTGCTATTTGCATTACATGTGGTTTTCTCTATCAAAACAGTATTAGCCTTACGAACCTTATCAAGGTTATGTATGGTTTCTCTGGCTCCAAGGCCTAAGTCCCTTTATTTTGCTCAAAAACTAAACAAGATTAAGAGAGGAAATGAGGGAATACTTTACTCATGTTAGCAAATAATTTCTAAATTTAGAAATCTAGTTAATTTATAGACATTGACAAATAGTAGCAAAATTGCAAAACTTTGTTAATATCAACCTATTTAGGAAAAGAATGAAAAAGTTAGATAAAGTCAATGTTTATTTTTCCCCCAGGGTTACAACTAAAAAGAGTATTAATTATCATTATTAAGATGATGTTCTTTATAGGGCAATAGAAAAAACATTAAACTACCAAACAATGTGATTTACAGGTTTTACAGGTAAATAAATAATCGAGGTAAAATTGTTCTGAATATTAGAGAGCGTCTACTAATTAAATGGAGATATTAAAACATTTACTATGTGGAAAGTCCACTTAAAAAGTAATAGTATATATATATATATATATATATATATATATATATTGAAAATGACCTAAAAACTCTTAAGTGTCTCTAAAGAGTTCATTTCTCCACATCAAACTTATTACTTTTGCAAACCAGATTTTCCTAATGATTTTGACATATGCTCATTCTAAGGGCATATAAAAGCCAGTAGTACCCATCTGTTAATTTCACCACTGTCAATGCTAAAGTCAAGCTTTCCATGTCTCTCTTCAGGCTGTCTCCCTTTCCAAGGGGCAAAGAGAGAGATTACACTAAGGAAGACAGCACATGTCCAGATGAACAGAATCCTATTACCATAATGAAATAATATCATTTCAGAGAAATAAACAACAAATGGTGCCCAATGCCCAGAGAAAATTAAAATTCTATTTGGGATTCCCACAGGATCGAGTACCAGTTCCACAGATGAAGTTTAATAGTTTCTCAGGAAGTCAAAAGCTTAGCAAAATAAGGGGTTTAGATCCATGAAAAATATAATAAAAATAATAGCAAGAGGAGGACTAAATAATATTATTGATTTATAGTAGACATAAGAAAGGAGCAGATGGTGGTTTGGAAAAATATATAGTCATTTTATTAGATGCCTCCCAATATAAAAAATGAAGTGTATTTCTTATGACCACAGAAAATCTACAAAAACAGTTCTAGAAATACAAACAAGTTTCTATAAATACAAGTAAGTCTCCAGTATTTTTTTTCTTAGTTTAAAGCATAGAGTCAAATATAAAGATAAATCAAATGTTTACAAGCTCTGTCTCAGAATGCTGTATTTTAAAGGTCATATTTCATTTATAAAGTAAGAGACATCAAAAGGAAATCTGGTCACTTTTTTATAATATTATACTATAAGTCCCTAAACTAATTTTGTCTTATTATTAATATTTAGATAGGTACTATTTTCAATATATTTTACTTAAAAATAATTATTTTGTTCAACCATTACTGTAATTCCCCTCTCCCCACCTTAGGAATTGCTTTTAGAATGAAACTATATGAAAATGACTGGAACAATGAGGTTATTTTTTAAAAATTTAGAACCTCTCCACAATAGCTATTATATATTTTTGCAAGTCAGCAAATTATTTCATTTTTCTCTCCATAGTATGGAAATTTAATCTAAGTATTTATATCATTTTCAGTTACCTATTTGAAGAAAGACTAACTACCCTTCAGTATATGGTATTACATTATGCATTCAAAATTGATACTATAAATTATGCAATCTAACAAAAAATTATTAATGGTTTGTGGGTGGGTGGGGGACAACCATGAAACTTCAACTGTTAGCAGCAGATAGCAATTTTTCTCGGCTGCCCATCAGTGAAAGGATTATCGTCCACACATCACTACTCACAAAGACAAACAACAGTAAGTTCTCCTTTCCCTACAAAAATAGAAGTCAAGTCTAAGCCATAAACAGCCCTTAAACATCTGTGAACATTTAGAGACTACAGCTTGGTACTCAATACTTTTCAATTGGCATCTATTGTCTATTTTAATATGCATTTCATGATAGAGTGAGGAGAAAATTGTTACTACTGTATTATATTGGTGGCAGGTTTTGATTTTAAGATAGTTTCCTTTGCTATTGTTACGAGTGCTCAAAAAAAATTGAGTATTTTATATAAGTAATCGAAATCACCAAATATAGCTCCTAAACTCTTTCCAAAATTTCTCAAGTCTAACTGTGTTGCAAGAATTTGTGTCTCCACTAGATGAAAGAGTTGAATGAGTAAGGATGTTGGCCAAGAACATGCAGAAGCATCCCAGGTGATGGTCAAAACCATGAATTTGTTGGGGCATACATCCATACCACTGTGTAATTTTCCTTCAGTAGCACTTTGTACAGAAGGAATCTAGGTTTAGAGAAATGGCAAACATTTTGCTAGAATGGTGCATCAGAGAAAATTTAGTGGACTGTAATAAGCATGAGGTCTAGGTTGGATAGAGAAAAGCAAAATGCTTTGTAGACAGATCATCGTACCCAGATTGGAGAAGCAAATCTATCAAGGAGCTGATTGACGAGGAGAGGCTAGATCCTCCTCCCCTTGCTACCATGTACCTTTACAATGGCAATTATTATAACCCAGGATTTCTTCTCCATGTCAATCTATGAGAAAATGCAACTTAATTCATATAATTTTACTTTCTAGAACTGCTTAACTTTCTATTAAAATTATAGAACTTAAAAAACAATATATGAGAATGACATATAAACCCACCCACTGCCATCGAGTGGATTCCAGCTCGTAGCAACCCTGTAGTACAACTGTTCCTTCTGGTTTCTAAGGTTGTACATGTTTATGGGAGCAGAAGACAGCCTCATCTTTCTCCTGAAAAGCAACTGGTGGGCTTAACTTACACTTCTTATTTATCCTCATTATTGCCTACAATTACTGAGAGTTTAAAAGGTTAGTCAAGGAGCCCTTATGGTGTTGTAGGATAAGCACAGGACTGCTAACTGCAAGGGTGACAGTTCAAACTCATCAGCCCCAGATGAAACTTTCTGCTCACGTAAAGATTTACAGCCTCAGAAACTGTAAGTAGGGTCTCAGTGAGTTAAAATTGACTCAATTGAAGTGAGTTTGTCTGTTTTGTTTTGCTTAAAGGCAAACCATTATATTAAAAATTGGAAGCCAGAATCATTGGTTGCGGAATTTGGGGTTTCAGTCAGAAAAGCACTGATTTCACTAAGGGTACTAACTTTTCTACCTCTAGTCACTTCCAGAATAATTTCCACTGTGACTAGAAAATGGTCTTTCCATTAAAAAATAAGCATATCACATATTCAATAATAAGGGTGTGTTCAAAATTTTAAAGGTACACACATACTCACAGGAAAAGAAAAACAAAGACACCAAGAAGTACATATACCAAAGCATTAACAAAGTTGAGAGTATTCAGTTGTCTTCTTTTTGGTTGTACATGTTCCTTACTTTTTTCTATAATGAGTATGAATTGCTTGTGTAACAAAAAAAAGATATTAATAAGGAGTTGCTTTTTTATCTATGGCAAATGTTTCTCTGACCTTATCATTGTGCCAGGAGTAGTAAGGCAATGATCTTCCAGTCTCCTTGCCTTGGAAATTTGTTTTCTTACACACACACACACGCACACGTACGCACACACAAACATACAAATCCAACTAATGTAAGAGTGTTAGCTTTATCAGCAATGAGATGTAAAGGAGACATAAATCAAGGATGTATCTGACACTTAACCAATTTAGATTCCCTTCACGTGACTTTCAATTTCAAGTATGCCTTTTCATTCTCCATTTAGAGAAAACAACCCTTTCTGCTGATGAAATAGCATCTAACCAAGGCTACCCCCTCCCACAGCTCCTAGAAACCCATTTATTCACAATATAGCATGATGTAAATGTATCACACAACCCAATGGCCATATGTGGCAACCCTGAGGCTAACCCAACTCTCTGGATACATTCTTAAATGAAGAAAACTTCTGGCACTCCAGTTTAAAAAAATCAATTATATTTCTATGCTTCCTGTTGATGTTAGGGAAAATAATATAATTAAAATGCTATATGAGGCCCTACATGTTTTTTGTAGTCCTGGTGTGACGCTGTGGGTTAATGCATTGGACTGCAAAGTTGCTTTAAACTGCAAGGCTGGTGGTTCAAGTTTACCAGCCATTCCTTGGAAACCCTATACAGAGTCAGAACTGACTCCATAGTACTTAAAAACAAACAACTAATCATTTTTAGTTTTTTTTAATTTTGTTTACCACCAATGCTCTGCACTAGAACAATACCTAGCAGAGGGTAGGCTCTAAATACATGTTTACTGAATTAATAGATGGATGAATGAATTGGCAGTGCAAACTTCTAAAATTTCTGTGGAGCTCTCAGTTCAGAAAACTAGAACTTTTCCCTTTTAAGTCCAAGAGTCGCTTAGACTGTCCACTGTGCTAGATACAGATAAAAGAGGGACTTTGAAAGCTATCCACAAATATTCTCCTCTAACACCATAAATCAAATGCATCAATTCTACTACGTTCTTCCTTATTTACTATCCAACTTTCACATGCATATGAGACTATTGAAAATACCATGGCTTGGGTCAGGCACACCTTAGTCCTCAAACTGACATCTTTGCTCTTGAGCACTTTAAAGAGATCTTGTGCAACAGATTTGCCTGATGCAATATGTCTTTTGATTTCTTTCCTACTGCTTCCATGAGTTTTTATGGTTGACCTGAGCAAAATGAAGTCTTTGACAACTTCAACCTTTTCTCCATTTATATGGATGATGTTTACTGGTCCAGAGGTGAAGAATTTTGTTTTCTTTATATTGAAGTACAACCTATACCAAAGGCTGTGGTCTTTGATCTTCATAAATAAGTATTTTAAGTCCTTTTCACTTTCAGCAAGCAAGGTTGTATCATCTGCATACTGAAGGTTGTTAATAAGTCTTCCTCTAATCCTGATGCAATGTTCTTCTTCATATAATCCAGCTATTTCAGGAATCTGAACTTAACATATAGGGTTCTAAGACTAAGTCAACCATGCCTCTCAGTAAAATGACACATGAAATATGGCATACAAAAATGGATATATTTGTACCTCTTGCCTCCAAGAAAAAATCATATTTAATTAGATTGCTTTGAGCAGAGATAATGAGGCTAAGAAAGTGAAACTAGTTCAAAAATGTCATTGTCTCTTCATTTCTTTATTAATTGCAAAGCCAAGTGTTTTTGACATCTCTTTTCTTGTCCTTTGCCTGGATGGGGATTTCTTCACCTGTCTCAACAGTCATGAACATGAAAGTTAATATAAGACAGTTGACTATTTGGCCATGTTGCTGAGCTCTAAAGGATTTTGCTCAAGACCTATAGCCAAGGTGATCTACTTCAAAAAAAAAAAAAAAAAAATCAGCTTTTACCTACCAACCGTTTCTCGATATCTATTTGTTGTTGTTGTTGTCAGGTGCCATCGAGTCGGAACCGACTCATAGCGACCCTATGCACAGCAGAACGAAACAATGTTCGATCCTGGGCCAACCTCACTACCGCTGCCACACCTGAGTCCATCAATGATGCCACCTGGCTGATCCATCTCGTTGGGGGTCTTCCTCTTTTTCTCTGACCCTCCACCCTACCCATCATGACATCCTTCTCCAACGATTGTTTCCTCCGGACAATATATCCAAAGTAGGAGAGACGAAGCTTAGCCATCCTGGCCTCCAAGGAGCACTCTGGCTGCACTTCTTCCAAAACAGATTTATTGGTTCTTTTGGCAGTCCATGGCACTTTCAGTATTCTCCTCCAACACCACAACTCAAAGGCATCAATTCTTCTACGATCCTCCTTATTCACTGTCCAGCTTTCGCATCCACATGAGGCTATTGAAAACACCATGGCCTGGGTCAGGTGCACTTTAGTCCTCAAGCTGACATCTCTTCTCTTCAATACTTTAAAAAGTTCCTGTGCAGCAGATTTGCCCAATGCAATACGTCGTCTGATCTCTTGACTGCTACTTCCGCAAGTGTTGATAGTTGATCCAAGAAGAATGAAGTCCTTGACAACTTCAATCTTTTCTCCATTGATAATTAGTTGGAATCAATTCAATGGCAACTGGTGGTTTAGCTTTGCTTTCAGTCGCTTTTATCCTTTAAACGTATGCTCACTTAATTGGCCCCATCAGGTAGCCTTCTATTCCCATTCCCTCAAGGTCATTTACTGCTGCCCCTCCAAAGATCAGCTCTGCACAAAAGGTGATGAAGAAAACATTTATCCTCACTGCCCCCTCATAGCTACTCCCCATCTCCAGTGCTTCAGTCCCTCCCTGACCTTGACCTTAGAATGCAGGTTTTAGGCATTGAGTTGTGATGTATGGGAAGGAGGGTACACGAAACCTGTCTGATGTCTCTGTGATCTCCCTGTAAGGCAGTTGCTCAGTTGCTTAACAATAAAATGTGGTCCTTTCATATTTCGTCCTGGTAACAAGATTAGCATAAAAATCATGCAGGTGCAGACCCTCCCAAAGATGCTTTAAACATGAATTGTGAAGCCCTTAAAGCACAGGTCCTCCATGAGAGGGGAATTTACCTCTCTGTACTTGAGAACCATAGTCTGTGTTTGGAAGTCTGATCAGGTTGCAATCTGCAAAATCACAGCCCTCTAGATCGTTCCCTTCTCAATATGCATCCGAAGAGACATGAGTATATTATTCCTTCCAAAGTCATCTGCAATTGAAGCTCACTAAATTGACTCCACATCTTCCTATCTCAGGCAGTGACAGAGGAATAGCAAGTATTTTTTGCTAAAATGCTCATTTTTAACCAACCCCTTCCTTGAAGGTTCCTCTAGCATTGATGCAGAGGACATGATCTTGTTTGAGCTCAGTGTTTGAGTCCAGGGCTGCTGTCAGTGCCTCAAATACTTATCTGACAACTGTGCCCTTTTGCCAGCAATGTTATGCAGAACTGAGTGCTGAATTTATTGTAAATGTAAAGGGACTAATGTTAGAAGGAATTTTTTTTAGCATGCACACACACACACACATATACATACATGTGTGGGGGGAGTTAGGCATATACACATACATTCCTATCTAGAAAGATGTTTAGATTAGCTTTACACCTTAATTTCCCACACTTATTATGACCCCCAGGAAGATGAATTGACACAGTGACAGCAACAATGGGCTCAAGGCTACCAACAGTGATGAGGATGGAACACAACAGGGCAGTGTTCCGGTCTGTTATGTATACAGTCACTATGAGTTTGAGCTAACTCATTGCCATCTACCAAAAACAACAACAATTATGACCAGGAAAATCATGATAATGGTATCTGACTTATATATACAACAGAATAAAACATTGCCCATCCACACAATTGGTGCATTTCAGCTCATTGTTGCTGCCACTGTGCTAACCCATCTTATTGAAGGTCTTCATCTTTTTCTCTGACTCTCCATTTTCACAAGCATGATGTCCTTCTCAAGGGACTGGTCCCTCCTGATAATGTGTCCGAAGCATGACAGATGAAGTCTCACCGTCCTGTTTCAAAGGAGCATTCTTGCTGTACTTCTTTCAACACAGATTCATTGGTTCTTCAGACTATCCATGATGACACCAGAACTCAAATGCATCAATTTTTCTTTGCTTTGCCTTATTCATTGTCTAACTTTCACATGCATATGAGGCAATTGAAAATACCATGGCTTGGGTCAGGCACACCTTAGTCCTCAAACTGCTATTTTTGCTCTTGAACACTTTAAAGGGGTTTTGATTTGTTTATTGCACTGTGTCGCTTAATTTCTTGCTTCTTCATTGATTGTTGATTGTGGATCCAAGCAAAATGAAGTCTTTGATAACATCATTCTTTTTATCATGATGTATTTATTGGTCCAGTAGTAAGGAGTTTTGTTTTCTTTATATTGAGGTGCATACCATATTGAAGGCTGTGGTCTTTGATCTTCATCAGTACGTATTTGAAGTCCTCTTCGCTTTCAGCAAGCAAGATTGTGTTATCTGCATATAGTAGGTTGTTGATGCATCATTCTCCAATTCTGATGCCACACTTTTCTTCATATAATCCAGCTTCTTGAATTATTTGCTCAGCATAGATTGAATAAGTATTGTGCAAGTATACAACCCTGATGCACACATTTCCTGATTTTAAACCATCCACTAGCCCCTTGTTCTGTTTTAACAACTGCCTTTTGGTCTATGTACAGGTTCCTCATGAGCACAATTAAGTGTTCAAGAATACTCATACTTCGCAATGTTGTCTATAACTTGTCATGACCCACACATTCCAAAGCCTTTGCATAGTCAATAAAGTATAAGTAAACATCTTTCTGGTATTCTATTTGTAGGAATGAATATCTTTTCTCCAAAAATTATTATAATTGTATTTGGGTGACCTTGTTTTTTTTTTTTTTTTTTTACTACTTCCTGAAGTGAGTAAAGACTTTATGTTCTCTTTTTTTTTTTTTTTTTTTTTTTTTGAGCAGAGACTTTACGATCTTTCTTTTCCTTTTACTATTTCCTGAAGTGAGTAGAGACTGTATGACCTCTGTTCTACTTTTTACTATTTCCTGAAATGGGAATGCGTGCCTTTAAAAATTTAAACTAGCCAACCGGGTAAAGGAAAAGATTGTGTGGTCAAAGCCATAGCCAATGGGGTGAGACACAGTCTTAAGACTTGCTTCAGGAATTAAAAACCCGAGTGGACCTGTTCACGTATGGCTATGTGCACCCACCCTCTTGCAGGAGTAAATTTTGCTTTGCCAAGGTAATTTAGTCTCACCAAGTGTCTTTTGTGCAACATCAGAATTCATCTCTAACATATTCTTTCAGCCAAGATCCATCTGACATCAGGATAGATATTCCTAGTTCCACAGCCTCTTCTGAGTCTGGCTTGAATTTCTGGCAGTTCCTTGTTGATGTACAGTTGTAGTCATTTTTAAATTATCTTCAACAAAATTTTACCGGCATATGATATTAATGATATTGTTCAATGATATTTACATTCAATTGGGTCACCTCTCTTTGGAATGGGCACAAATGTGGGTCTCTCTTCCTATCAGTTGGCCAGTCGTCCAAATGTCTTGGCATAGATGAGTGAGTGTATCCACTGCTACATCAGTTTGTTGAGAGATTTCGATTTGTTTTCTGTCATTTCCTGGAGCCTTATTCTTTTGGTTTTGTTTTCGCCAGTGCCTTCAGTGCAGCTTGGACTTCTTCCTTCAGTATCTTATGTAATACAAAAATGCTATTTCAAGCAACAACTTATACCAATTTCCCTACTAAGCATACCACAATGAGGCAGATGGTATATACATACATATTCTTCAGGAAAAGCACAGTACCTCTTACTCTGCCTCTGTTATCTTCCATAAAAAAAATGTTTTTTTGCCCTGAGTTGGTGTTGAAAATGATATAATGATGAATAAGCAGTAAATCAAAGGCAAAGTAAGCAAGAGGAAATGTGGAAACTAGGTCATTGGGTCTTTAACCAGGTTGGTCTTACTTTATTCACTGGATGGAGCACCCATCTTACCCAGAGATATATCCCAAAAGATTGATTTTTGTCACATTCCAAAATGCTGGTTAGTATTCATTGAGTCTGCCATCTGTCTGACAGTTTGCAATGGATGGTGGTTGCTCATATGTTGCTGTGATGCTGGAAACTATGCCAGAGGTATTTCAAATACCAGCAGTGTTACCTAGTATGAACATGTTTCGGCAGAGTTTTCCAATTAGGCCAGACTAAGAAGAAAGGTTGGCTGATCTACTTCTAAAGATGGGTCAGTGAAAACCTCACTGACTGCACAAACCTTTTTCCATGTTCCTTGTTTTGAAGGGATCAGCCACTAGAGGAGGACATCATATTTGGTGAAGTAGAGGGTCAGTGAGGATGAGGGAGATACTTGGTGAAAGGGTATCCCCAACAATGAACTCGAACAAGCCAGTGACCTTAAAGTTGTCACAGGAACAGGCTATATTTTCTGACTGGACGGCATCTATCTATCTGTATAGCTATCTATCTCTCCAGGGAGTAATTACTATGTGTCAGACATTTTGTTAAGAGTTGTACATGTATTAGTTCAATTAATCCTCACTCCTGTCCTATCAGGTATAGGGACGATCGCAATCCCTCTTTTGCATCTGCAGAAACTGATTCAGAGAGATTAAGTAACTCATCCAAGGCCAGTTGTTTAAGAGACAGTAGATGCAGAACATGAGCCTGGCAATGTGATTACAGAGACTGTGCACTTAGTACTTCTCTGAGACTTTTGTTATTAGTCTTGGAACCCAAACTGTTTCATATGCCTTAATACTTATTGCAAGGAGGTCATACAGAAACAGAAATGCAAGACCTATATACAAAGAAAGGGCTGAAGACAGGTGAGCTTTCTACAATCATATAAGCAAAACCTGATTCTCTGAAATGTGGGCCTTTTTCTTGCTCCTTACATAAACTTCCTTTGACTTCTACAATCACAAAATGCGGCCATCAGAGAGGTCCCATTGGTCTCCTGTACCTCCCAGCAGTCAAGATCTAATCATCCTACACATATGAATATTTTTTGTACATTATCTTCAGGATTGGATGTGGCCTGGCATCCTAAGTAGTGCATTCCAAAATCACAACCTTAAAAGAGTATATGCATATATATGTAAAACACCTTGTTCCCATCTAACTGATTCTGAGCAATCCTATGGGAGAGTAGATCTTCCCCATAAGCTTTCCAAGGCTGTAATGTTTATAGAAGCAGACCTTTACAACTTTCTCCTTTGGAACAACTGGTAGGTTCAAACCACTGACCTTTCAGTTAGCAACCAAGCACTTAACCACAGTCCTACCAGCACTCCTTCTTAAAGAGTCCAGGGTTTGCTTTTTTGTCTTTTTTACTTGTTGTAATGAAAATATAGAGAACACAACATATGCCAATCAGTATTTTTAATGTTTAATTAAATAAAAGCAATTATATCAATCTGTGTACAAATATCACCAACATCTCCATAAGCAAAACCCCAATGTTACCTAAACAATGATTCTCCACTTTCCCTACTCCTCCTACTAGTAACCACTATTAAACTTTAATCGCTATTCCTTGGACTCTTCTTTGACGTTAAGTGCTGTTGAGTTGGTTCTGACTCATAACTACCCTGTATAGGGTTGTTGAGTAGCAGCTGGTGAGTTTGAACTACCAACCTTGTGGTTCAAACTGACCTTGCAGTCCAGTGCTTAGCTGACAGTACCACGCCAGGACTTCCTGACTTTTCTAAGTATTTCATATTAATAAAGCAATATAAAATTTCTCCTTTTATGATGAATTTCCTTCATCATAAAGTTTTTAAGGTTCATCTATATTGTGGAACGTATCAGGACTTCATTTCTCTTTATGGTATTTTACCAGAATACCATTTTATTATCCATGTCCCACCAAATTTATGCTGAAATCTGAATATTCAATATTGACCTCTTGTAAGTACAGGGACATCTAAGACAGAATCACTCATTCAGCTGGTTTTGCTAGCACATGTTCCATTAAATTCTTCTGACACTTGTTGAACTTAAACGAACAGCCCTGAGCCGAATAATACAGCTATTCAATGATTTATGTTTGATCAGACTGTGAAAAAAAAGTCATGGCCAGTGACAGTTTGATTGGCTGACAGCAAGTTGGCTGTATGAGCTTGCATTTTCAAGTAACGATGACTGAACAAAACGCCTATTGGCATACAAATGATAAGGGTTATTATCTATTTGCAGCCTGAAGAAATTGAAAAACGAAACACAACATCATCAGTTTGCAAGTGACACTCAGGCAGAGTACCCAAGAACCAGATGCTTGGAAGACTATGTTGGCTACTCCTTCATTTTCTTGTAATTCGAGTGTTTTTGCTTTAACTGTCAAAAACACGTTCACCAAGTTTAAAATGTTGATGTAAAAAAGGAGAGCCCAAAGAATTTCTTCTTAAAAATTTAGATATGGAATATTTCATCACATTCACATTGTGTTTCCCAGACTGGTTTCTTGTTAAACTGTGTTTCTAGCTCAACCTTTTTCTCCATTAAAATTCTGCCCTTTGAACCCATCTCCAGGTTGAAAACCTTCTTGGTAAAATATATAAGCTGGTGTTTGCAGCTAGATAGACCTCTCAAGCCGTCCCAAGGGGAGAAAATGTTATTTTCCCTTTTTATATGTTGTGGTTCATTGGACAGTATTTGTCATCTTGTCACATAATAAGAATGGCATTCACAATGTTGAAATACACCCTATGAAGCAATCTCTAGATATGAGTGCAGTTGCTGGGCTGCAGCCTTCATCAACTCCTACACTCACAGGATTATGTATTTCCAGCCAAGAACAGTCACCTAACTTTTACCACTGCAATGTGATTTTTCACAAGGGTCAAGTTCACACCAGAACAATCTATCCTTGGGAAACACAAGGTTGAATTGGGTTGCATTTGAATGCCTTTAGTCACATTTTGTATAGACACTTAAAAAGGAATGAAAATTTTCCTGAGCATTACATTCTTTGTCAGGAAAAACAAGTAGTCGTTTTTGTTTTAGATGCAGACAACTGTTATGGAATGGTGTGGTCAAATATCTACAGGTAAAAGTTTCCTGAAGGTGCAAATTGAGAACCTGATTGAAGGAGTTCAATTGTGCCACTAGGACTAAGCGGATGGTACAGATCTTACTGGATGGCACTGTCTGAGGCGGTGACATGAAAATGACTGTAAATATCTATAAAATTTTTGTGCAGTGTTTCAGCAGAAATTTTTTTGTTTTTCTATCAAATATTCTTGCAGTTAGTTATAAAAAAATTTTTATAAGCAAAATTTATATATTTATCGATGCACCTACAATGCTAAATTTGTATACTAATCTACTTTTTGAACCTCTGAATGTCCTGGAGTGATGCTAAGGGTAGTGCGCTGGACTGCCAGGTCAGTTTGAGCCTCAAGATTGACAGTTCAAACCTACCAGCTGCTCCTTGGAAACTGCATACAAGGCCACTATGAGTTGGAACCTACTCAATAGCACTTAATAACAAATGTGCTCCTAGAGTCCTGGTGTAGCACTACAAAATAATGCACTGAACCACAAGGTCAGTTTGAACCACAAGGTTGGCAGTTCAAGTCCACCAGGCGCTCCTCGGAAACCCTATACAGGGTTGATATGAATCAGAACTGACAGTCAGCAAAGGCAGATCGCTCTCTACCCAGACAATGTTACAGAGTTCTTTTAGGGTTCCTGATAAATGCTCACAGGCCACCATAACTCTCAGCCTGAAGGCACTTGGGTCTGGCTCCATGAGTCAGCAAACCTGGGTCTCCCGCTTAAGTGCCTGGAGTCACCCCACTCTACAAGCAGGCTTCCTGCTCAAAGTCTCTCAGCATCACTGCTCCATGAACTGGATTTCCCACTGCTGTATCCTGTGCTCTGGCTCTTGGTTCTGCTGCTGCTGCTCCTCTATCACTCCTCACTCCTCCAGTGTCACAATGTTCTCTCATTGAGTCAAGGAAGTTCAATCACCACCCAAAGGACACTCTCCACTCCTTACTCTTCTTTTATGAATGTGAGACCCCCCACCCCCACCTCACCCCTGCTCCTGTTTCTAAGATTGACTCATTTTAAACCCAGCAGGATGGCAGCATTGGCCAATCTCTCAATAGCTTTCCAAGTGTTTACCATCACAGTCCTGTTAATAATCACTCACAAGTGAATTATGTAATCCATCAGCATCTTCCCCTACCTTCTCTTACAAAGACCTATCAGAAAAAGTACTTTGATGGAAGTTTACAAAGACTATGGATAGAAGAGACATGAAATAATTCTCGACATCACAGGCTTTTGTAACCATTTCCCTTTTAATACATAATGAATTAAACTTCACCCCAACTTTCATTTTAACTGAGAACACTCATGAAAACATATAAGCCAGCCACTTCATGCTTTTATCTGCTTCCATTTTAAAGATCCAGTTTCTAAATTACCCATCCCTAGTTCACCAGCTGCTTCTCAGTAAGCCGGTACAGAGTCCCCATGGGTAGGAACCGACTCGACAGCACTTCACAACAACAACAACATCAACCCAGAATGCTTAAGAGACAAGGATGTTTTCATGATCTGAATGTTCTTCTGTTCCCCCTGGAACTTTGAGTATAGTTTATTCTACTTTTTTTTTTTTTTAATTCAGATGATTTAAACTACTTCTAAATAGTCCTGGTATGACTCTACATGGTAAGCATGAGACACAAGGTCAGTTTGAACTTCAAAGTAGATAGTTCAAACTCACCAGAAGCTCCTAGGAAACCCTATACAGGGTTGCTATGTGTCAAAACCGATTCAATGGCACTTGACAAATGGAAATCATATCTAATAGCAACACCCTTAGACTTCGCACATCAGGTCCTTGATGCCCAGAAAGGTTTCTATGAAATGTATCTATCAGAGGCAACCCAGAGTTGTTGTTCAATGTTGTCAAGTCAGATCTGACTCATAGCGACACTATGCACAACAGAACGGAACACTGCCTAGCAGTCCATGGTACTTTCGATATTCTTCTTCAACACCAAAGCTCAAATGCATCAATTCTTCTATGGCCTTCCTTATTCATTGCCCAACTGTCACATGCATATGAGGCTATTGAAAATTGTATGGCTTGGGTCAGGTTCACCTTAGTTCCCAAACTGATATATTTGCTATTGAACACTTTACAGAGGTCTTGTGCAGCAGATTTGCCTAAGACAATATGCTATTTGATTTCTTGCTGCTTTTCCCATAAGTGTTGACTGTGGATCCAAGCAAAATGAAGTATTTGACAACTTCAATCTTTTCTCCCATTTATCATGATGTTATTTACTGTTCCAGTTGTGAGGAGTTTTGTTTTCTTTACATTGAGGTACAATTCATACTGAAGTCTGTGGCCTTTGATCTTCATCAGTAAGTATTTTATGTCCTATTCAATTCCAGCAATCAAGGATATATCATTTGTGTATCGTAGGTTGTTAATGAGTCTTCTTCATATAATCCATCTTCTCAGATTATTTGCTCAGCATGCAGATTGAACACATATGGTTAAGGAATACAACCCTGACACTCACCTTTCCTGATTTTAGACCATTCAGTATTTCCTTGTTCTGTTCAAACAATTGCCTCTTGGTCTATGTACAAGTTCTTCATGAGCACAATTAAGTGTTCTAGCATACCTATTCTTCACAATGTTATCCATAGCATGTCATGATCCACACAGTCAAATGTCTATGCACAGTCAATAAAGCACAGGTAAATATAGTTTTGGTGTTCTCTATTTTCAGCCAAGAAAGATCCATCTGACACCAGCAATGATATCCCTATTTCTAGTCCCCTTCTCAATCTGGCCTGACTTTCTAACAATTCTCTGTTGATGTACTATTGCAGACATTTTTAAATTACTTTCAGCAAAATTTTGCTTGCATGTGATATTAATGATATTGTTGATTTCCACATTTCAGTGGGTCAACTCTCTTTGGAATGGGCACAAATATAGATCTCTTCCAGTTGGTTGGCCAGGTAGCTGTCTTCCAATTTTTTTTGGTCTAAGTTTGTTCCAGTGCTGCATCAGTTTGTTGAAAGATTTCAGTTTATATTCCGTTAATTTCCAGAGCCTTGCTTTTTGCCAATGCCTTCAGTGTAGCTTGGACTTCTTCCTTCAGTACCGCCGGTTCTTGATCATATGCTACCTCTTGAAATGGTTAAACATCAAAAATTTCTTTTGGTACAGTGACTCTGTGTATACCTTCCATCTTCTTTATTATTATAGTCTCAGTGTATTATTCAGACTGTCCTCCATAAGCTAGATTATACATTTAGCATCTAAAGTTTTACAGAACATTTCTGAAGTAAATGATAACTAAAGAGTATGATTTTTGCTCACATATTTCTGATGGTGGTGGTGGTAGTGGCTGTGTGCCATGGAGTTGTTTCCGACTCCTAACAACCGTGTATAGGGTTTCTGAGGCTGTAAATCTTTATGGGAGCAGAAAGCCTCATTTTTCTATTGCAGAACAGCTGGTAGCTTTGAACTGCTGACCATGTAACTCGTAACCACTGTGCTACCAGAGCTCCTTATTGTTGTTGTTAAGTGCCATTGAATCAGTTCTGACCCATAGCGACCCTGTATAGGTTTTCTATGGAGCAGCTGGTGAGCTTGAACCCAGAATTGCAGTTCAAATGGCTTTGCAGTCTAGAGCATTAACCCACAGTGCCACACTAGGACTCCCACACCAGGACTAGAATATCTGTATTCAAACACTCCTATGTGCAGCCTGCCTCCCTCTTATACTTTTTGCTCCTGCTGCCTTTCACCATACATTCTAGCAATGCAATTGCATGAAACTGTGCAGACACACATATACCCTTCACCTTCCATATCTTAAAAAAATTTTTTAATTGTTTTGTTTTTAATTGTGATAAAACTCACATAATATAAAATTATCCATTTTAAAGCAAACAGTTCAATGGAATTTAATACATCACAATAATGTGCAACCGTCTCTTCTATTTAGTTCCAAGATATTTTTATCACCCAACTTGTTTAGTTACCCCTTCTGATAATGTCACACTGTACTATTCATACCTCCGGAACTGCCCTAATGGTGCAATTGGTATTGTTGACTGACTGACCAACTAACAAAAATGAATAAACAAAGGAATGAATGAGAGAATGAATGAGTGAAAAGTATGAGCCCTGTGATAGTAGTCTATGTGTACTGTAGCCGAGAAAATAGCCTGGTTCCTTCCCTTAGTACATTAATAACTCACTTGTCAATCATTTAGTATAGATCCTTTGTATGTCTCACTACCAGTAGCTACAAAAAAAGTCTCGGAAGGGTCACCACAGTTACAGAACTTGTATATACTGTTATAGACTAAAAAGGCATTTTCTGTTTATTTCACAATCCACTTTAATAACTCCAAAGTGTGTTAGTTTCAATATACAATTTGCAGCTGAATGTTGCTCTAATAACAAAGTTCCCCAGACAAAGGCATTCTTCAAAGGTACAAAGAGTTAACTGTGTAATTTTCTTAATAAGACTGAAAAGGCAGTGCATCATTTTTTCTAACTATGGCACGCTCTGTGACACCATGTAATTTTTGGGGTATCTATACTTTGCTGGGAAAAGGAAAAAAACAATACCTAGTTTCTGTTTTTAAGAGTGTTTTTGCTGCCAGGGAAACAAAAATCATTTGCTCTGTCACGATTACGGCAATAAATCTTATAGCATAGACATTTAATGATGGTTACAAAGCTTCCTTTATTTTACCTTACAGACACAGACTTTAAACTTCCTAAGCATGTCAGGAGAAGCAAAGAACAGATACATTTTCATTTTACAAATGCCTATTTGGAAAATGTGTTGTTAAAAAGAAGCATTTTCTGGTTCTGAGTTTGTGTGATCTAATATATTTTGGCATTTATATACATATATTGTTGCTTTGTTATTATTAAGTGCTGTCAAAATTAGTTCCAACCCATAGTGACCCTGTAGAGGGAGCGGCTGGTGGGCTTGAACCACCAACCTTTGATTTCAAAC
>NW_006408524.1:32325447-32350396 GCF_000296735.1 Chrysochloris asiatica | reverse complement strand
ATATATATATATATATATATATATATATATCCTGGTGTGGCTCTGTGGACTGCATAGATAGATAGATGGATTGATAGATAGATGGATAGATAGATAGATAGATAGATAACCTTTATTTCTCTGTATATATAGTTTAGGACTTGTGGTGTGATGTTGTAGGATCAGCACTGTATTGAGGATCACAAGACTAGATCGGCAGTTCAAACCCACCAAGCTGCTTCTTGGAAATCCCATACAGGGTTGCTATGAGTCAGAAATAACTCGCACTAACAACAAAAATCAGCTTAATTACATTCTAAAGTAAATGGGAGCATGGTGGCTTCATACAATAAACACTGGACTACGAACCACAAGATCTGCTGTTTGAGCCTGTCAGCCACTCCATGGAAGAAAGATGAGGCTTTCTGCTCCCTCAAAGAATTAAAGTTTTGGAAACAAAATGCAGGGTCTCTATGAGTCAGAACAGACTAGACGTCACTTAACAAAGTAAATGGTTTAAAGTTTTTGTTCTTGGATTACTAAAGGTATTGAAATAATTTAGATAAACCCAATCTGTAGCAGATTTATCTGTGTCTAGAAGTTCCATGTTTTTCAGTTTTTAAAATTACTTTTGTATAGGAGTTAGATGCACAGAGTATAAAATTTGAAGGGATTAGATCATATGGTGAGAATTCCCTCACACCTCAGGTTCCTGGGCTCACAGATCACCTTCTCTGATATAAGAAATCCACCAGCATGTCTACGTTTGTACAAACTACTTCCACCATCTTCTCCTGTATCATTTCAGAGACAATATACGAACAAACGTAGATATGCTGATAGATTTCTTTGTTTGCTTTAATTTAACATCTCTTTGAGATTCTTTCACATCAATAATAGCTATATAATATTCCAATGGATGGATAAATAAAAATTCACAATCAGTCTCATACTGATAAACATTGAGGTTCTGCTATTAGAAATGCCATCTTTATTCATTCATATATATGCTTTGCATATATGTAAATTATATTGTTGTTGTTAAATGCCATGGATTCAGTCCCGCCTCACAGTGACCCTGTGGATCTGAACTCCTAACCTTGTGGTTCGCAGTCCAGTGCTGACCCTACAGCACCACACCATGAGTCCATGTGAAATTATATGTAACAGAAGTTCCTACAAAAGGAAATGCTAGGTCAAAGGTTATATGCAGCTTTTATTTTAATTGCTGTTGTTAAGGGACATTGAGTAGATTCCGACTCATAGTGACCCTGTATAGGGTTTCCAAGGAGCAGCTGGTGAGTTTGAACCGCCAACCTTGCAGATCAAACTGACCTTGAGGTCTAGTGCTTATCCTATGGCATCACACCAGGACTCTATTTTAATAGTGGTGGTGGTAGTGTGCCATGAAGTCTGTTCTGACTCATAGCAACCCTCCATAGGGTTTCTAAGGCTGGAAATCTTTACGGGAACAGAAAATCTCATCTTTCTCCCACTGAATGGCTGGTGGTTTCGAACTACTGACCTTGAGGTTAGCAGCCCAACTCGTAACCACTATGCTACCAGAGCCCCTCCTTTAACTTAATAGACATTGCAAATACTCAATTTATATAACTGCATACCCTCACCACTAGAACCTAAAATAAAAACCACCAAATCCATTGCCATCAAGTCAATTCTAACACCTGGCAACCCAATGGGAAAGAGTTGAACTGTCTGATAGAATGTCCATGGCCGTAATCTCTATAGAAGCAGATTGCCACATCTTTCTCCTGCGGAGCTGTTCGAGGGATCAAATCACCAGCCAAGAGCTTCACCATGGCCTCACCAGGGCTCCTTCCCACCAGTGTAAGTAGGACTATGTTCTCAAATTCTCACTGCAACGGATACTACCAAAATTGACCTTTGCCAAACTTGTAAAGGAAACATGTTCACAGATATTGTAAAATAAGACAAACTCATTTGTTCAAGGAAACCAGGCAGATAGTTTTTATTTTTTAGTGTGAAATTCTCTTTATTGAGAATATTTGAGCAACACATGATGACTGAATATCCGAAATGGTTTAAAATGGAATGGTTACATTTTATATGCAGAGATCGTATATGAATGAGAACTCTAAAATACAAGCTGAAAATATGAAAGAGGAATTAGAAGTCTTCTTTCCCAACCCCCTTTTTTTAAGCCAGATTTCCCAAATTACTTGCCTGCCTGCCTTCATTACTCTCCTACTTTCACATAATAAAATAAACCTATTTTGTTTACATTTTCATGGTTCTAAGTGTGGATATTCAAAGTACAAGGAATGGATAAAACCTATGGTTAGACTAAGTTAAACTAAGAAGAGATAGGACATGTATGGTTTTCCTTGAACCATTTTATCAAAGCATCCTTTATAGTAAGAGAATTCCCCTTTGAAGTTCAGTTTTTACTTATCCTCTGCAGGTTAATGCACTTGACTGCAAGGTCAGTTTGAATGGCAAGGTCCGTGGTTCAAGCTCACCAGCTGCTCCTCAGAAACCCTATACAGGGTCACTGAGGGTCGGAACTGACAACAACAACCACCACATTGTTCCTATAGCAGAAACCTATTTCCTGGGCCTGAGAAGCTGACTGAAGTGCTTGCTCTTCTGAAGAAGACCACAAATTAATGCAAGCTTTTATTATGTGCTAGTCACTGTCTTTGTGGTTAAATGCAATGTAGCACAGATGCGGCTTTTTTTAAAAGAAATACTCAGGCACCTAGGTTTCTCTTTGATGGATATAGCAAGCTGTTCATTTCCCACTGCTATAAAGGAGACTATTGTAAAAAGCACAATGCAAGTATCCATTTCATCTGCTCAACTGAAAAGAGAGAGCAAAAAGTGAGCTACAGCTAAAATTTCACTAGGATTCATACATTTGCTCAATATTTTAAAAAACTATTTATATTTGACCATCTCCAACATTAGAATACAAAATTTCATATAGTGGGAGGCCCAGTTCAGACAGTATCACAAAGATATTTATGCATTATCTTTGGCCATAAACAGACTCCATCTAACCTTTGACACTAAGGCCAAGCCAGGAAAAAGAGAGAGAGGGAAAAAAAAGCCAATAAATATTTTGTTATATTTTTAAGCACACTTGTGCTTAAATCAAGCACAATTAATCAAATGGATAAGGTAGTCAATCTATTGCACATTGTCTGAAGCATCAATTACAAGTGCTATTTTACTTTTGGTTTCCCTTCTGTTCAAAAACATGCATGCTAGGTGGTAAGTCTGAGGGTAAGTCAAAAAGCACCTGCATTGCTACAAAACCATAAATACCTTTATTAAATAAAAATACCAAAATGAACAACAACGTATCCTTCATCTAGGTCTGCGCAGTTGTAAAAATCGTGTTTCTAGCCCTCTAACCTTTCCTTGAAGAAGTCTGTGCTTTTTTAATTAGACCGCATCAAAAAAGCAGTTAGGGCATCCTCTAGGGACTCAAATCATGCTTCCTTGAAATGTTCTTTGAGTTTGGGGAACCAAACTAAATCTGAAAGGGCAAGATCAGGATTTCCCAGTGATATTCTCATAGAACAGCCCTTGTTACCCTTGAAGAGTGAGGAGGTGCATTGGAGTGATGGAACAAAATTCCTTGGTGCAACTTTCATGATCTTTTTTACTTGCCCATACAGTGTTCACTTTTCTTCAAACTTACAAACCTCCATGATCATCTTGTATTTTTCTGGAAATCTATCAAGATGACCCCCTTAAGAGCCCCCCAAAAAACAGTGACCATAATCTTCTGAGCTGACTGCTTTGTCTGAATTTAACTGGCCCAACAGATCCCCTTGGAACCCCACTGCTTTGATTGGACCTTTTTTCCCCTTGTTTTTGAAGTTACTCTAAAGAAACTAAGATAAGTGCATTACTTAGAGAACTTGCCTGCAGCCATCCATTGATTGCAGAAACACATTTAAACATGTTTTGTTTGGAATAAACACAGGCAACATGAAGTAGAACACTAGTAACAATGTTTTTGGATTTACCTTCATATATTCTGATAAAGGAGTTCTGGTGTGGTGCTGCAGGTTAATGCATTGGACTGCAAGATCTATTTGAACCACAGGGTCAGTTGTTCAAGCTCACCAGTCGCTGCACAGAAACCCTATAAAAGGTTACTATGAGTCAGAACCAACTCAACGGCACTTAACAACAACATTCTGCTAAAATGTACTGTCCTAGTTAGTTCGATTTGAAATGTGTATGTTCTGTATACAAGGAAAGAGGCAAGAACATTGAGGGAAATTCAGGCCAAAGGTGAGAATGAGAGGAAAATTCTGGTTATAAAACCAGTGAAACATACAATACAGATAGAACAGGAAAGCGCAATATAAAGCATCCTATAGCACTAAACAAAAATACGTTGGCCATATTTTTTGAAGAGTGGTAACGCAAGGGAACGGTGAAGAAACTATGTGCGAAATAAAAAGAGCAAAAGGACATGTTTATAATATGGCTGAAATGTTAGGGCCTGTAGGTACTGCGGGAGAAAGATAACATTTTAAATAAATATGTTGTTGTTTTCTGTGGAGAACAGTCCTACTCTGACGATACACATGGAGCCTCCATGAATCCAAATAGATTCTACCTCAACTGGGTCTGTTTTGGTTTTGCTGTTTGGGGCTAATTGTGTTGTCTCTGAGCTCCGGAGAAAACTCATCAAAATCAAAATGCCTCAGACTGGTATTCTCAGTTCCCTGTAAAATCTATCTCATGTTTAGATGGCGTAAGACTTGCCTTATGGATGGAAGGAAATGGGAAGAGGAGCACTTTTCATCCTATGTCATACCTTATAAAACTCACTGTTCATAAATCAATTTTGTTTTCTTATTTTCAAAGAAATCTATTCTCCTCTTTATTCACTCTTCCAATAGAAAGAAAGGCTGCTTCTGCTATTTGATAATACTGTTGTTGTTGTTAAGTGCCGTTGAGTTGGTTCCTACCCATAGTGACCCTGTAAGGGTTTCCGAGGAGCAGCTGGTGAGCTTGAACTGCTGACCTTGCAGTTCAAACAGCTTTGCAGTCTGGCGCATTAACCCACAACAACACACCAGAACCCTGATAATACTACTAAGTGTGTCTAATTTCTCTTGATTACATAAATGTGAAACAAAGATCAGAATGAACACAAATTCCAAATGGAAATCTTGAATTATAGGTATGTTTTGGATGGCAAATCATTTTGAAAGTTTATATACCCTGTTCATATGACATGAATAACACTGTAGCTTTTCTATTGTTATGACTTGTAATTATTATAATAATGTTGTTGCTATTATTGCTGTTGCTATCGAGTAGGTGCCGACTTACGGTCGTCTTATGCACAACAGAATGAAACACTTCCCAGTCCTGTGCCAACCTCACAATCGTTGCTACACTTGAGCCCATTATCGCTGCCACTGTGTCACTCCGTCTCATTGGGCCTTCCTCTTCTTTGTCGACCTCCCACTTTACCAAGCATTAATTTTAGTTGCCCTCCAATTGTCTATGACTCAAGGTAACCCATGTGTAATAGAATGAAACATTGCCCATTCGAGTGGCATCTTCATGATTGTTGGTCTGTTCGAGTCCATTTATGCATCTGTTGTCGTCGGTCTATCTCATTGAGGGTTCCTCTCACCTTTATTGTCCTTCCACTTTACCAAACATGATGTTCTTCTTCAGTGATCAATAGAAATGTACAAAAAGTGCTTTAGGCCAGGAAGTGGCATAAGCAGACATGCATTCTAGAGCCGTCATGCAGGCAGATATGTAGAGAGTAGACTGGGAAGAGGTGAGACTTCAGTCAAGGAGATGAACTAGGCAGTAGGAATTAAAATGCTTAAGAGCACCGAATATGAGGTCTTTCAAATGATGGAAGTATAAGTATTAGATTCTGTTCTGTGCCTGTCAGTCCTTTGGGGGAAGAGGGGGGCTTCTATTTCTACGAAATTGCAAATTTATTTAACATTCATTCAAAAATATTTTCTGAGTACTTACCATGTCTGACAGACAGGATGCAAGGCTATGAAGATGCAATAGTGGAGAAAAAAGGAATGCAAAAATATTTTCAGTTGTCAATGTTTTGCTAGTCCATAAGAAAACTTCTAGTGGGCTCTCCCACTGACATCACGTTGATTCTGACTCACAGTGACCCTATGTGGGGTTTCCAAGGCTATACATCTTTACAAGAGCAGAAAGTCTCCTGTTTTCTCCTGTAAAGTGGCTGGTGGACTCCAACTGCTAACCTTGCAGTTAGCAGCCCAACATGTAACCCACTACACTACAAGGGCTCCGAGTAAAGGAATTTATCAAAAGTTGCAGGGTACAAAGTCAATCAACAAAGAATCAACTGGGTTTCTGTACACAGCAATGAGAAATCTGAGTGGGAAAATTAGTAAAACATTTCCATTTACTCTAAAATCTAAGAGAATAAATTGCCTAGGAATTGATGTAACCAGGGACTTTAAGGACTTATACAGTGAAAATGGGAGTCCTGGTGTGGTATGTGGGTTAATGCACTTGACTGCAGACTCAGTTTGAACCACAGTGTCAGTGGTTCAAGGTCACCAGTCACTCCTCAGAAACCTTATACAGGGTCACTGTGGCTCAGAACTGATTTGATGACACTTAGCAACAACAATGACAATTATAAAGTACTGCTGAAAAAGATTAAAGAACACTTAAATAAATGGAAAAAGATTCCATGTTCATGGATTGGAAAACTTAATATCGTTAAGATGTCAATTACCCAAAGCAATCCACAGATTCAATGTAATCCCAAGAAAAAATTCTAATAAGGTTATTTATAGAAACAGAAAAACCAGTCCTAAACTTTATGAATGGCAAGAGGTCCCGAATAACTAAAACAATGCTGAAAGAGAAGAAAAAGTAGGAGGAATCATTTCCTGATTTTAAATTATATTGTAAAAAATCCCACTGCTATTGAGTTAGCTCTGACTCATAGTGACTGAGACTATAAATCTTTATGGAAGCAGACAGCCTCATCTTTCTCCCAGGGAGCAGCTCGTAGGATTGAACTGCTGACTTTGCAACAACAAGCAGCCCAATGCATAACCCACAGAGCCACTAGGGCTCGTTTAGTCATGTTGTTGTTGTTGTTGTTAGGTGCCATCGGGTGAATACTAACTCATAATGACCCTATGCACAACAGAACAAAACACTGCCAGTCCTGGGCTAACCTCACAGTTGTTACCACGTTTGAGCCCATTGATGTTGCCACTTTGGCAATCCATCTCGCTGGGGGTCTTCCTCTTTTTCTCTGGCCCTCCATCTTACCAAACACGATCTCCCTTTCCAGTGACTGGTCCCTCCTGAAAATATATCTGAAGTATGAGTGACGAAGTTTGGTCATCCTGGCCTCCACGGAGCACTCTGCTTGTACTTCTTTCAACACAGATCCGTTTGATGTTTTGGCAGCCCAAAAGAAGAGCCCTAAATTGGTACTTTCAATATTCTCCTCCAACACCATAATTCAAATACATCAATTCTTTTACAGTCTTCCTTATTCACTGTCCAGCTTTCGCATGCATACGAAGTTATTGAAAATACCATGGCGCACCTTAGTCCTCAAGCTGACATCTTTGCTCTTCAACATGTGAAAAAGGTCTGTGCAGAAGATTTGCCTAATGCAATATGTCATTTGATTTCCTGACTGCTGCTTCGATGAATGTTGATGGTTGCTCCAAGAAAAATGAAGTCTTTGGCAACTTCAGTCTAAGCTCTAGTAGTGTAGTGGTTGCAAGTCTGTCCACAAATCTCAAGGTCTGCAGTTTGAAACTACCAGAAGGGCTGTGAATGAAAGATGAGTCTTTCTGCTCCCTTAAGTCATACTATACAAAAATAGTAATGGAAGCAGCCTGATACTAGTAATAAAAACAGATACATACACCAATGGGGTAGAATTGAAAATCCAGAAATAAACTCACACATCTCTGGTCAACTGATATTTGACAAGAGTGTTGAGTCCATTCAATGGGGAAAGAAGAGTCTCTTTAATAGATGGTGTTAGGAAAATTGGATTTCCACATGCTGAAAAATGCATCACACCCTACACAAAAACAAGTTCAAACTGGATTAAAGACCCAAATGTTCTAATTTAAGTCATAAAATTCTTAGAAGAAAATTCAGGGACAATGTTATCAGACCTAGTTTTTAACCAGGTTGTTGTGCTAGCCACAAGATTGTTAGTTCAAACCCATCAGGTGCTCTGTGTGAGAAACATGAGATTGTTCCTGTAGAGATTTACAGTCTCTGAAACACTATGAAGCAGTTCTCTGTCACTATGAGTCAGGATTACCTAATGGCAGTGGTCAGAATATCTACAATCTATAAAAGCAACAGCAACAATTAAAAAAAAGAGAGAAAATAACAAATGGTGAGGATGTGCAGAAATTAGAATTCTTATCCATTGCTGGTATGAATGCAAAATGACACAGCTACTGTGAAAATCCATGTGGTTGTCATTGGCATTGTTGTTGTTAAGTGCCATTGAGTCTGTTGTGACTAAGAGAGAAGAGTGCTACATAGGATTTCCAAGGTTGTAAATCTTTATGGGAGCAGAAAGCCTCATCTTCCTCCCTCAGAACAGGTGGTGGGCTTGACCAGTGCTCACCCTACAGCACCACTGTGCTTCCCCGGTTAAATGATATGGTGATGATTCGAGCCCACTGGCAGCCCCATGGAAGAAACCCCTGACCATCTGCACCCACAAAGATGACAACCTAGAAAACCTAATGGATGATTCTACTCTGTTATATGGAGTCACTATGAGCCAAAAATCAATGCAATGGCACCCAACAACAGAGAAATGAGGTCCTAGAACAAATAGATAATGTAAAGAAAAGGGGGAATTTTCTTATCTCTAAAATTATTCACCAAGGAAGAAATTCATTTTATTCTAAATAGTTCCTTTTTGTCTGAACTAGGCTCAATTCACCTCTCTAGAAGACAGAAAATGGAAAATAGACAACCATGCCTCAAATGTTGCATTGCGCACCAAGTAGTACCTTTCTGCAACTGCCTGCCTGCCAGGCTCACTGATAGGCAGATCAGACAAGTCAGAAAAGACTGTTTTAATCTGGAGAGCAACTAGGAATATTTGTTCCTTTCCCAAGGATTAAAAACCAATTCTGTCACCCAAAGTTCATAGAAAGACTCTGTGCTTTCCTACAGAATATTTCCTGGATGTTATGCTTGATGCCACTGGATTATCATGTCTTTGTTGTTTGTTGTTGTTGTTCTGTGCCGTGGAGTCGGTTCCAACTCATAGTGACCCTGTACAGGGTTTCTGAGGCTGTAAATCTTTTGGGGGGCAGAAAGCCTCATCTTTCTCCCACGAAACAGCTGGTAGTTTCGAACTGCTGACCTTGCTGTTCACAGCCAATTTGTAACAATTACGTTACCAGAGTGTTGTTAAGTTGTTGTTAAGTTCCACTAAATAGGTTTCAACTCACAGTGACCTTGTATAGGGTTTCTGAGGAGCGGTTGGTAGGTTTGAAATGACAACCTTACTGTTCAAACCGACCTGGTGGTCCAGCATTTATCCTATAATACCACACCATATGGCCCAGCAATCCCACTCCTAGGCATATACACAAAAGACTTGCAGACAGAGACTCAAAAACAGACTTGTGCATCGTTGCAGCTCTATTAACAACAGCCAAAAGATGGGAACACCATAAACATCCATCAACAGACGACCAGATAAACAAAATGTGGTTCATGCATACAATGGAATATACTCAGCCAGGATGAGAAATGAAGTTTTGATGTATGCTACGGTATGGATAGAACACGAAATCATTATGTTAAGTGAAATAAGGTCAAATATTATATGGCCTGACTTACATAAAGGCAAGAAAAGACAAATGTACAGTCCGACACCAAAGATCATTAGTGGTTACCAGTAGAAAGGAAAAAGGGGGGTAATGGAGAAAGAGCTTGTGTGGTACTGTAGTATAACCACAGGGTCAGCGGTTCAAACCCACCACTCGCTCCTTGGAAAGCCTATACAGGGTCTCTATGAGTCAGAACTGGCTTGAAGGCATTTAACAAACAAAACAAAAATGGTGATTGAAGAAATGCATTGATGAAGGGTAGGGCTGCACAGTCAATTATTGTCATTGTTGTCAATAAATCATATACTTGTAAAATGTTGAATTGATTAAAAAAAGAACAACTGTGTTGCTTATATTGTTAGGTACTGTCAAGTCGATGCTGACTCGTAGTAACGCCATGTACAACACCACACAGTGAGGCTGGTCCTGTCTCACTCTCACAGGCTTTGAGGTGTTTGAGCCTGTTGATGCAGCTACTATGTCAAGTCATCTCATTGAGAGTTTTCTTTTTCTTCTTCACTGACCCTCTATCAAGATTACAATGAGATACTCATAAAATGCTATATAACATAAAACTTTTACTGGTTTAATAGTTACAGTATTATACTATAAATATAAGCTACCTAAAATTCTTTTTTTTTTTTTTTTTAAAGAAAAATAAGCACTATAGTGAGATGGAAGAGTGGGTTATGAAATAAATGTACAGAAAGGAAGTTTGTATACCTGCTATCGTGTGAACCACGAACCTAGAACCCATATCTTAGTCCGTTTTGAATGTTATGGCACAGTCCGTTATGGCACTGTGGTACAAATCCATTGTCTTTAACTGTTGGTTGAATGAATGAACAAATGAAACTAAAAAAATTCTTACAGATTTTCTGAGGGCTGATTCTGTAAAAAGTATCAGTGGTCTTCCATTTCTTCTATACATGGAAATACAGAGCATAGAATTTCTTGACGTGTTTTATAGTAGCTTTACACGAGTACAACTATACTACAATTCCAATTAGTAGAATGTCTAGTTTCTTACTGCTCAAAGTGAATTTCTAAAACAATGCCAGTCTATAAACTGTTTATTCCTGATCTGCAACAACATAAGTCAGAAATTTAGTGTAAGCATCGAGAAATTTTTACAGCAATTTGGCATTATAATTTTATATCTATTGAACCTTTTTAAAAAATGGCTTGTATATTTTGGGTCTATATTTATTCGTTCTTCTATTAATACCTTTTGTTGTATTTTACAACAATATTGCTATGTGACACTATTGCAGTGGAGATGGATAGTCCCTCGCTACAGTTAGTTTGAGAAGCACTGGGCTGGTTTATTGCCTTGTTGTTGGGTCATTAATCTCTCCTTTCAAAATTATCAATAGTAATAATCAAGATAACATATTCATGGACACCCTTAAACTTTTATGATTTCTGTAAATTAAAATTGGTTTAATATCAGATAAGCAGATCTTGATTTAGATCATTCATTACCAGAAAGATTACCGGTGAGAATAGGGGACTGACATCTCATGGTACCATGAATAAGGTCCACAAATCCAAAATTTTACTCCAACTCTACTACCTACTAATGGCATGCCCTTGGGTTAGGAACAATCCTTTGAGACTATTTTCCTATTAGTAAAATGGGGATAGTTATTTTCATATTAAAGAATTTTAAAGCATAAATGGCTCAGTGGAGGTTGCTTGGCACAGGGAGGAACTCACTAATATTTGGTGTTGATACAAGTATTAATATTGTTGTTGAACATCATCTGGGGAAGGAATAAGTCTTAGGAGGAAATCTGGAAGGGACTAGGGCCAGTGGAAAAAATACAGATCCTAGTAGAATATTTATGCTTAGATGAATCTAACCATGGCTTGATTTTGCTGTTATTAGGTGCCATCGAGTTGGTACTGATTCATAGCAACACTATGCACAACACAATGAAACCTTGCCTGGTCCTGCGCCAACCTCACAATCACTGCTACATATGCTACATTGCTGCTACCACTGTACCAATCCATCTCATTGGGGGTCTTCCTCTTTTTCTCTGATCCTTCACTTTGCCAAACATGATATCCTTATCCAGGGACTTCCCCTCCTGATAATATGTCTGAAATATGAGAGACCAAGTATGGTCATACTGGCTTCCAAGGAGCATTCTGGCTGTACTTCTTCCAACACAGATTTGTTTATTCTATTGGCAGTCCATGGTATTTTTAATATTCTCATCCAACACTATTACTCAAATATATCAATTCTTCTACAGTCTTCCTTATTCACTGTCCAACTTTTGCATGCATATAAGTTTATTGAAAATATCATGACTTGGGTCAGGTGCAACTTAGTCCTCAGACTGACGTCATTGCTCTTGAATACTTAAAAGAGGTCTCATGCAGCAGATTTGCCAATACAATCCACTTGAATTCTTGATTGCTGCTTCCATGAGCACTGGTGGTTGATTCAAGCAAAATGAAGTCTTTGATAAATTCAATCTTTTCTCCATTTATCTTGACATTATTTATTGTTCCAGTAGTGAAGATTTTGTTTTCTTCACATAGATGTGCAACTCATACCAAAGACTGTGGTCTGTGAACTCCATCAGTAAGTATTTACACGTCCTCTTCACTTTCAGCAAGCAAGGTTGCATCATCTGCATATTAAATGTTTTTAATGAGTCATCCTCAAATCTTGATGCCACATTTTACTTCATATGATCTAGCTTCTCGCATTATTTGCACATTATACAGACTGAATAAATATGGTGAAAGAATACAACCCTGAGACACACCTTTCCTAATTTTAAACCATTCAGTGTTCCCTTGTTCTGTTCGAACAACTACCTTATGGTCTATGTACAGGTTCCTCATGAGTACAATTAAGTGTTCTGGAATACTCATTCTCTGCATTGTTGTCCATAGCTTGTCATGATCCACACAATTGAAAACCTTTTCATAGTCAATAAAGCACAGGTAAACATCTTTCTGGTATCAGCCAAGATCCACCTGATGTCAACAATGATACCCTTGTTCCACATTCTCTTCTGTATCTGGCTTGAACCTCTGGAAGTTCTCCATCAATGTATGGTTGCATTCGTTTTTAGATTGTTTTTATCAAAATTTTACTTGCATGTGATATTAATGATTTTGTTCCATGATTTCCACCTTCCATTGGGTCACCTCTCTTTGGAATGGGCACAAATATGTATCTCTTCCAGTCAATTGGCCAGGTAGTTGTCTTCCAAATTTCTTGGCATAGAGGAGTGATTGCCTCTAGTGCCTCATCAGTTTGTTGAAAGATTTCAATTTGTATTTCATGAATTCCCAGTGTTTTGTCCTTTGCCAATGCCTTCATTGGACCTTGGACGTCTTCCTTCAGGATCATTGGCTCTTGATAATATGCTACTCCTTGAAATGGTTGAACATCGACCATTTCTTTTTGGTACAGTGACTCTGTGTATTTATTCCATCTTCTTTGGGTGCTTTCTGCATCATTCAATATTTTGCTCATGTGATCCTTCAATATTTCAAGTTGAGGTTTGTTTTTTCTTCAGTTCCCTAAACTTGAGAATTGATGAGCATGTTCTTCCCTTTTGGTTTTCTAACTCTAGATCTTTGTTCATTTTGTTATAATATTTGACTTTGTCTTCTCAAACTGTCCTTTCAAATTTTCTGTTCAGCTCTTTTACCGTCTCATTTCTTCTATTTCCTTTAGTGAACAGGAAAAGGTAAAATCATTCAATGCCCTCTCCACCCAGCAGACAAGCTAAAATGTTACTCAGGTTACTGAGTGGGACCAATCTTTCCCACCCAGGAGACAAGCAAGAATACTAATCAGGTTACTGAGCGGGACCAATCTCCCCTGCCTAGGAGACAAGCTAGAATGTTAATCAGGTCACCGAACAGGACAAATCCCCCTGGTTTCCCTCCTGTCCTCAAACTGGTCAGAATCCTAGTCCCTCCCTACCCTAACTCTGACCCTATATAAGCCCATGTTGCCCTCCATTCGGGGCTCAGAATCTGGAGACATTAACTCCTCTGAGCCAGCCGGTTTAATGAAATCTGAAACTGCTTCACCTCTCAAGTGGCCTAGGTTTCTTTGACCACGAATGAAGAGCTGTTGTGGCACTCTCCGACCTAGAACTGCTGTAACACTCTCGAATCTAAAACAGCTGTAACAGTAACATCTCTACAGTGCAGAGCAAGTTTCAGTCTCTTCTGACATCCATTTTGGCCTTTTCCTTCTTTCTTGTCTTCTTAATGATCTTTTGCTTTCTTCCTGTATGATATTTTTGATGTTATTCCACAACTCTTCTGGTCTTTGGTTTTTAGTGTCTAGTGCATCAATATGTTCTGCAGATGATCTCTAAATTCAGGTGGGATATGTTCAAGGACATGTTTTAACTCTTGTGGACTTGTTTTAATTTTTTTCTGCTTCCTTCTCAAGAAACTGATGTATGAGCAATTGATGGTCTGTTGCATAGTCTGCCCCGGCTTTGTTTTGGTTGATGATATGGAGCTTTTCTACCATCACTTTCCACAGTTGTAGTCAATTTGATTTCTATGTATTCCATCTGGTGAGATCCATGTGTATAGTCATCTTTTATGTTATTTAAAAAAGGTATTTGTGATGAAGAAGTCATTGGTCTTGCAAAATTCTATCATGTGATCTCCAGCATCATGTCTAACACCAAGACATTTTGTATTTTCCAACTACTGATCCTTCCTCTTTGTTTATAACCTTTGCATTCCAATCACCAGTAATTATCAATACATCTTGATTGCATGTTTTATCAATTTGAGATTGAAGAAGATGGTTGTTGTTGCTATGTGCTGTGGAGTCAGTTCCAACTCATAGCAACCCTGCATAGGGTTTCCGAGGCTATAAATCTTTATGGGAGCAGAAAGCCTCATCTTTCTCCCGTGGAACAACTGGTAGTTTCGAACTGCTGACCGTAAGATTAGCAGCCTGATTCGTAACCACTATGCTACCAGAACTCCTTGAAGAAGATGGTAGAATTCTCCAATTCCATCATCACTGGCTTTAGTGGTTGGTGCATAAATTTGAATAATAGTTGTATTAAGTGATCTTCCCTGTAGGCACATGGATATTATCCTATCACAGACAGTGTTGTACCTCAAGACAGATTTTGGTATGTTCCTTTTGATGATGAATACGATGCCATTCCTCTTCAATTTGTCATTCCTGGCATAGTAAACCATGTGATTATAAGATTCAAAATGACTTATACCAGTCCATTAAATCTCATTAATTGCTACAACATCAATGTTTATGTATTCCATTTCATTTTTGACCATTTCTAGACTTATACTTCATGCATTCCATGTTCCGATTATTAATGATGTTTACAGGTGTTTCTCTTCGTTTTGAGTTGGGCACAATCATCAAATGAAGGTCTCAAAGGCTTTATTTCATTTGCTTCATCACGGTCAACTCTGCTTTGAGGATTCCCCAATAGTATTTTCAGTGCCTTCCAACCTGAGGTGCTCATCTTCTGGCACTATATTCTGGTGCTCTTCATCATGTTTCAATATTAATATTCTGGTGCTAACATTATGACTGCTATTTATAAAGTTCTCAGTGACTAAATATTTAAAAGTAGTCCTCCTTCTTCTTAGTCTGTCTTCAACTGGAAGCTCAGCTGAAATCTGTCCACTGTGGTTGACTTTGCTGGTATTCAAAATACCCGTGACATAGTGTACAGGATCACAGCAACATGCATGCTACCACAGTACAGCAAATTAATAGATGAGTGGTGGACCAGGACTGGTAGTCTAGATCAGTGTTTCCAGCCTTCAACATACATGTATATAACATGGACATCTCATGAAAATGTAGAATTGAATTCAGTAGATCTGGAGTCTGTAATTATACATCTCTAATTAACTCCCAGGTAACATGGATGCTACTGGTCCATAGACCAAACTTTCAGTAGCAAGGCCCTAGACATGGGGTTCTCCAACATTGTTGTTGTTCTTGGGTGCTCTTTAGTCAGTTCTGACTCATAGCAACCCTATAAACAATAGAATGAAACACTGCCCGGTCCTGTGCCATCCTCACAACTGTTCTGTTTGAACCCATTGTTGGAGCCACTCTGTCAATCCATCTCACCAAGGGTCTTTTTCTTTTACATTGACCCTCTACTTTACCAAGCATGATGTCCTTCTCCAGATATTGGTTCCTCCTGAAAATATGTCCAAAGTACATGAGATGAAGTCTTGCCATGCTTAGTTCTAAGGAACATTCTGGCTATACTTCTTCCAAAACAGATTTATTCATTATTCTGGCAGTCCACAGTATATCCAATATTCTTTATGAAAACTATAATTCAAATGCATCAGTTATTTTCCATTTTCCAAATTCAATTCACTGTTCAGTTTTCACATGTATATGAGGTGAATGAAATACCCTGGCTGTGTCCAGCATGCTTTAGTCCTTCCTCAAAGTCCTCAGGAAAGGTGTGCTTCAGGGTTGGACCCTTTCGCTGTATTTACTCAGTCTGTATGCTGAGCAAATAATTTGAAAAACTGCATTATATGAAGAAGAACGTGGCATCAGGATTGGAGACAGACTCATTAACAATCTGCAATATACAGATGACACAATTTTGCTTGCTGAAAGGGAAAAGGACTTGAAATATTTATGAAGATCAAAGACTACAGCCTTCAGCATGAATTGCATGTCAGTGTGAAAAAAAAAAACAACAAAGAAAAGAAATGAAAATCCTAACAACTGGACCAATAAATAACATCATTATAAACAGAGAGGACATTGAAGTTTTAAGACTTCTTTTGCTTGGATTCACAATCAACACTCTTGGAAGCAGCAGTCAAGAAATCAAACAATGTTTTGCATTATGCAATTCTGATGCAAAAGGCCTCTTTAAAATGTCAAAGAACAAAGACATCACTTTGAAGAGTAAGCCAAGGTATTTTAAGCCACTTTATATACATGTGAAAGTTGGACAATGAATTAGGAAGACCAGAGAAGAATTGATTCATTTGAATTACAGTGCTGGAGCAGAACATGAGAGTATTATGGATTGCCAGAAGAACAAACACATTGGTCGTGGAAGAAGTCTGGTTGTATTGTTGCTTAGAAGCAAGGAAGGTGAGACTTGTTGCTCATCGTTTGGACATGCTGTCCAAAGGGATCAGTCCCTGGAGAAGGACATTATGCTCGCAAAAGTGAAGGGTCAACAAAAAAGAGGAAACCCCCCCCAAAAGATCGGTTGATACAGTAGCCTCAACAAAGGGCTCAAACATAACATCAATTGTGAGGATGGCGCAGGACTTGGCAGTGCTTCATTCTGTTGTGCACAGGGTCACTCGGAGTCAGAACCTATTCCATGGCACCTATCAAAAACGTTTCTCAAATCTATCCATTCTTATCAGCAGTTACCCATTGTTGTTTCAAAATAAACAAATACGCATTAGCAACTTAGCTAGCAAGTGCTGCTGTGACAGAAATCTCACAAGTTGGGGGTTTGAAAGAACAGAAGTTTATTTTCTCACCTATTAGGAGGCTTGTTGTTAAGTGCTGTAGAGTCCGTTCTGACTCATAGCGACACTATATAGCTTTTCCAAGGAGCAGCTGGTGAGTACTGTGGATTAATGCGCTGGACCATGATGTTGGTTTGAACTTTTAGGTTGGTGGTCCAACCTCACTAGCCACTCCTTGGAAACCCTCTATAGGGTCGTTATGGGTAGGAACCCACTCAACAACACTTAACAACAACAGCAACAACAAACTTGCGGTTCAAACTGACCTTGAGGTCGAGTGCTTAACCTACTGCAGCACACCAGGACTCTGTTAGGAGGTTAGAAATCCAAATTCAGGGTGTTTGGTTCTGAATAGGGGAAAGCTTTCTCTCTGGCACCTCTGGGGAAATTTTTTCTCTCTGTCACCTCTGGGGAAAGTCCTTGACTTGCGTTTTAGCTCTGGCATTTCTGGGTTCCTTGGCAATCTTCCCCCAGTTTTTGCTTGCTTCTCTCAGTGTCTAGCTGCTCTTTATAAGACACACATTCAACTGGCATGCTCTTACTGTCCTTATAAATAAAACCCTTCTCCAAAATGGGATTTGATCCTTATGTATAAGGGTTAGGATACCAACATATATCTCAGTGGGGGACATAATTCAATCTACAACAATTCGTCATTGTGAACTTCATATGTTCACCAATGTTGTTGTTTTATGCTGTTGAGTCTGTTCTGCATAGGGTTTCCAAGAGCCGCTGGTGGGTTTGAACTGCCACTGCTTATCCTCTAGCAGTCCACTGCTTATTCTCTAGCACCACATTTTTACCAATGTTATTGTTAAGTACCATGGAGTCAGTTCCAACTCACAGTAACCCTGCACAGCGTTTCCGAGGCTGCAATCTTTATAGGAGCAGAAAGCCTCATCTTTCTCCCGAAGAACAACTGGTAGTTTCAAACTGCCAACCTTGAGGTTAGCAGCCCGATTCATAACCACTAAGCTACCAGAGCTCCTTATTGTTACCAATAGTTATCCTTTTATTGAAAGATAACGACACTATTAGTGGCAGAGGCATATGGATGAAAGATCACTCATCAGTTACCACCTTTGCCCTACTGGGATGTGGTAAAGCTGGCTTGTGGTTTATTTATTTATCTAATAGAACAATTGCTTCCAGAACCTGGGAGTTTTAATACTCTGCTTGCTTTCCTCGTGAGCACTCAACATGAAGCTCAGCTTTCTTGACTAGTGTATTCCAAACGGGTCTTAATACTATCATTTAGGTCCCCTAGGGCATACAGAATACTGAAGATAAGCTATCTTACTGAACCTTTACAACAACTATGTAGGATCCCTGGTAATGTATGGTTACACATTGGGCTCCTAACTGAAAGATCAGTAGTTTGAATCCACCAGTTGCTTTCTGCTCCCGTAAAGATTTACAGCCTCTGGAACCCTACATAGGGTCACCACCACCAACAACAACAACAATGTGGGGTAATAACTAACCCTCTGTTTCTACTTAGAAAACTAAAGGTTGAACATTTTAAGTAAGTTACCTAAGTTTACACAACTGTTAGGGATGCTGGAGCCCACATTCTTAACAACTGAGTGATAATGATATAGAACAGACTAAGGAGCTCTGGTAGCTTAGTGGTTACGAATCGGGCTGGAAACTCAAGGGCAGCGGTTCAAAACTACCAGCTGTTCCACAGGAGAAAGATGAGGCTTTCTGCTCCTGTAAAGATTTACAGCCTCGGAAACCCTGTACAGGGTTGCTATGACTTGGGACGGACTCCACGGCACATAACAACAACAATGAGAAAAAAATATGGGGAGAGGGATGTTGGACACATTAGAGGTTAACATTTAGACTGCAGGTAATTCTATTTTTCTCATCTTCTTAAATCCCTCATAAAGGAGGCGGTGACAGAGCCAAAAATTATACTGTTTGGAAAATGCCAAACATAATGGAGTACATACTGTATGATATCGTAGACATAAATTTTAAGAACATTAAAAACTAATCGGTGATGACAAAAGTCAGAAGAATAGTTTTCTCTGGGGGAAATATGGATTGGATAAGGACAGGAGGAAAGTTTCTGGGTCAATGAAAATATTAATCTGGCTCTGGTCGTGAGGGTGCATATATATGCAAACATTCATTGAGCAAAACATGGAAGATTTGTGCATTTTATCACAAGTAAATTCTATTTTCAATAACATACTGAAATAAGATAGCTGGAAGGAAAACATATATGCCCTTTTTTTCTAACTTACATCCAACCATATATTAGTAATTCCTCACTTAGTGTCTAAAGGCTAGTCAGAATTATTATCCCATTCCACAGAGAGATTAAATGAGGCAGAGAGAAAATTCTGTAGCATGTGACTGATTTTCTAGTTTCCATTGCTTTTCATAACTTTATATTAGTTGTAGAGGCAATGCAAGGTATTATGCTTTAGGCCAACACATTTATAAAAAGACAAAATTAGGTATAAGATGTATCACTCCAAACCATAAATTATGTTCTTTTCAACAGTATGTGATTTTTAGGTAGTATATTCAAGATGAATCAAAAGGCATAGTTGTTTTCAGTTAACTGCTTTATTTGCTAATATTCAGGTAACCTGTACTTTTCTGATCTTGGACTATGATACTGGGTCCCCTTATTTCTTTGTAAGATAATGGAAGATAATTCCTTTGGAGCGCCATTTGTAATGGCCATCCATTCATAAGGTCACCTAATTTAGTGTCCTCAGTAAGAACCACTCTAAAGTTTAATACTTTTGCTGGCACCAATGTTCTCCCATTCCTCCCCCCTCCCATGAATTTTGTGTAATTTATTCTTGTTACAACTCATCCCCCTTCATCTGCCCATAAACTGAAGTCATGATATTTCAAGATATTGCCAACACCATATAATTTACAAACTGTCTTGCATACCTAAAGGAAGGTCTGTTTAGAAAGAATGAATGAATTGTTGCAGAGAAAGCTCAGAGAAACAAGTGGAATTGGAAAGTCTCATTAGAGACAGTTCAGAAAAAACAGATTTCTATAGTGGTAGTTCCTTATTCTTAGACAAGAAGCAGACCCTTCCTTACAGAGGAAAAATAAAGCAGGCAGCTATTTGTGTTCCTAATTAAATTGTTTACCACCACTGGCAAAAACAGAATCTGCCACTAGTAAACAGGTAACCTAAAGGTAACAGGCACTGTCATACTGAAAATATTGCAGTGCAAAGATTAATAAGAACTATTCTCTGCAAAAGGATTGCCAACCTAAACAAACAAACAAAAAAATAAATGCATCGCATACCTTTGAAGTACTTTTTGTGTGCCAGAGGTCTGCCTTGAATGTTGAAATCAACAAAAGCCTAGAATTCACAGGAGGCAGCATTTTTAACCTGTCCCATTGTATCCGGGTGTCTGGGAGATTCTGAATAGTTGGTAATTCTCCCAGCTACAGAACAGGAATATGCTTTCTCTCCCTACGCCTTGATGTACAGTTCCTATTAAATGTAACAGGAGTTACAAACCAGAAGAGAAAAAAACAGATCTGTCTCCTGTACCACATTACAATTGTGAACTGAATTTTCTGTTCTCTCTACATGAAGTTGCATACCAAAAATTTGCATTATTCCTAAATATATCCAGAAAATAAAGATCTTCATTAGCCGCATGCTCTCTCTTTTCATTTTATTTGAGAATCATGCAATACTGTTGCTGTTGCTGTCGAGTCGGTTCCGACCCATGGTGACCCTGTATAGGGTTTCTAAGGAGTGGCTAGTGAGTTTGAACCAGTGACCTTGAGATTCAAACTGACCTTGCAGTCGAGTGCTTATCCTACAGTTCCACACCAGGACTCCCATGCAATATTAGTGCTCATTTAATTTTTAAAATTATAATCCTTATAAAAAAATGTTAGAATACTAGCAATCCACCATAGCATTGAGAAAAAGTGTTTCTCTGTTAAAGATGTGCATTGAACACCATAATTAATTTTTTTAATCTATGCTTTTCTATTCATCATTGAAAAATAATGAAAAAATAGTGCTGTGTTTAAATGGTATTTCTGGATTCATGTTTTAAGACATATTCAGATGCTTTGAAGAGTTAAATAAAATACACCACCTTGAAATTGCTGTATGAAGCAGGAAAAAATGTAGTTCCCTTTAAGAGTTTACTTCTTAATGCTGATGGCTGATTTTAGTTTTCAGATAAGTGATGAGCCTAAAACAAATTCTTTTTAATTTGAAAATCTAACTAAACAAACAAGCAATACTGACATTAACATAGAAACCCCCTGGTGCTTAAAGCTGAAACTCCTACCAGGATCTCACACATTCTCCTATGTGGTATCATGACTTTTCTTGTCAAACGTAAGGGGTGAGTAATATAGGACTGAGAAATGTGATCCCTGCTGGCAGAAAAGAGAATGGGATCAGCTACTGTTATGAACACACCAAGAGCCGAATAACTTTAAAATGCTGAAGTGATGGAAGGTTAGTAAATTTGGGAGATTTCTCTTTAAAATGGTTTTGTACTGTTCTTTGAGAAACCATTTCATTTTGCCAGCTCAGGATGCTAATGGGGGCTGGGTTCTTTTTTCCTTGCTAATAAATGACATCACACACATTGCATACCATAATAGTTGTTGCACAAGAGCAAAGTCCACAGAGGCATGGGGTCTGATGATCTGGGAAAGCAGAGTCCAAGAACACACCTGTGCAAAGCTTTTATTTTCTAGGTGTTTGTCATTGATTTGTTTGTTTTTAAAGAACAACGTTATCTTCCTTTGAGAGTCTGGAAATGTAGGATTGTTTTCTGCTTTGTATGAGAAACATGATTACAAATATCACTTCTGTCTGCAATCATGCCTGATGCTGATATTAGATACATACTTGTATATTGCAAAAGCCTAAGCATGGATCTTGGTTTCTTAGCTTTTGCATATAAAATGATATGTTAGTGAAGACATACACTGATGAGTCTATGTATATATTTAATAGTCAGTCCAATGTATGTGTTACTGAAAGAAATTGTATTTCAGAAAGGCTGTATATTTTTGCTTTTCTAAAAAATTAAATTAGGGAGTATGTTTAATTAATGCTGAAATGCAATAGAATTCCTATAGAAGTACTATTGGCATCCACATGAATACCAAATGAGTTCATTATAATCTGTGTTATTACAGTGAATACCAAATGAATTAATAATGCTGAAACACTCAAAATGAAGTGTTACCAAGTATTGTGGTCTAACAAATATAGTTAAATATTATGTGATTAAAGTTATTATAAGCTGAATCTCCTCAATCAAAATAAGGAAAAATTTCATCTCTATTGCAGCAAGTTAAGAAAGGAATCAAACTTGTTTCTAAGCGTTGCGATTCTTAACTTTGAGTAGTCCCTTAAAGCCTTTCTCCAAATACTATAATCATTTAAATTACCTTGGTTCAAAGTGGCAGGAGTGGTGGGTGGGGGTGGGTGGAGTGATGGGGAGGGGGTGGTAGGCAGGTTGGTAGAAGAAGCAACGAATATAACACAAGATTCCAGCGATGTCAGAGCTCTAGCTATGATTTCCCCATAGTTTGCATAAAAAAAATTGGGGATTTCAATGTAGTCATTCTTCTCTAATGACAAGCTTATTAAAATAATGATTTAATATGTATTTCAGGATTGCAAAGCAACAATAAACAACAGTTTTTCCCAGAGTCTTCCTACAGAAGTGCAACTTTTTATACATTAGACATTCCATAACAATTTTTAAAATAAATTATTTCAAATAATATATCCCAACTGTATTTCTGTAAATTATTGCTACACATTCTGTTATAGGGAGCTGGACTCTACAGCTCCATTGTGTTATTTATGCACTTAGATGTAATACATTGTAACAATTCATATCTATTATAGATTTAGTAAGACATGCAGGCATAAATGGATTTAATCAGACATGTAATTATTTTTATGCCTACAACTCAAAAATAGGAGTAAATGAATTTATGGTTATTTGGCAATCAGTGGAAATGGTCTTTATAAATGTTGAAACAGCTGCTGGCAAATATATTTGCAAAAAAAAGAAAACGGCACTTATCTTCTATTCGAGTAAATGATAAAGAAATTATGGTTAACCGTAAACTGTATCCTAGCTGTTAAATATTTGCTGCATCATCCTTAATATCACACAAATACACATTGAAGCAAAGAAAGTCTTGCATTTATTATTTTCTGTGATAATGGGGCATACTTTCTCATAAGAGGATTTTCCAAACACATCTGTATCCTAAAATTATCTCCTTTTTTCTCCCTAATTCGGGACCGTTGCTGTCATGTTGTTTGACTTTTACGTTCCCATTTATTCCATTATTTGTGGTATAATTCCATTTCTTGAGACAGAACACTCTCATTTAAAAATAATGGACCCTGATAATGCACACATTTCTGTCAAACATGTTGATTCTGGTGTATATTAGAATTTCTCACTGTTGCTTTTACAATGGCTTAAAGACATTTGTAAAACTTTTCTGCCACAGAGAGTAAATGCAATCCATGTACTACCTGGTTATGATTATTTCGTTGTGTTGAAGTGTCTAATAAATTACACATCAGTAAATGTAGATATTGGACAAATACCCCTAGAAAATCTAATTTTCTTGAAGTGCATCTTTTTTCATTCTTTCAAGTTTTCCGTTTAAATTTAGTGCCGTTGACTGGTGAGAAATTCATAGCATCAGCACCTGAAGTCGCCTCTATAACCTGTAGAGAAAGGGGAAAAAAGGTTCTTAGAAACCTCTAATGTGTCAATTATGATCCAGATAGATTACCATATGAGGAATTATTTCATTTTTCTTGGGTCAAATATAAAACAGCTATAATATATTTAAGATGTACTGAAACAGGCACACAAGAAGACATGCACACACACACATTGTAAGTAAGGGCAAGTAGCATAAATAAATCTGTCACTCTCTCTGCAAGGTGAGCTGGCATTGGAGCATGCATCCTGATTTTATGCATGTGATGATGTTCCACACTAACCGTTTGGGTGATGCTCAAATAATAACACACTGCGGGCTTAAAAGTCACTTGCATCCTACTTTTTGTAAGTCACGGGCTTCTCTTTCATTCAGGTATGCTATTTCAATGATCAGTAGCATTTCCAATAAATTATACAGTGACCAGTTGGAAGAGCTTCTGTCTGTTATTGGTACTAATTGTCAGACACTGCACTTCCCAGCTCTGGTACCTTACTCAGCATTGAAGTTCCTTGGCAAACCACAGAGTGCCCTCTGTTGGTCGCTAAAGAAATGTGCGTCCGGAGTCGTATAGCTGCAAATATCGTTACACGTTTGTGATTTTAAAATCGTATTTTAAAATATAAATATGGGTTCAATACAAATATACAAAATACACATTATTGTAAGTTCAGAGGCAATTTTGACATTGCATATTTACACACACACACTTTCTACATAGCTAGAAATGCTAGGGAAGACTTCTTTCTAACATGTAGAAATAGATTCACCTACACATGAAAATGCTTTCTATTCAAATATATCTGAAATCTAATAGAAGACTTAGCATGAACAATGACGTGAAA
>NW_006408524.1:32284220-32325347 GCF_000296735.1 Chrysochloris asiatica | reverse complement strand
ATATTTATTTATTTAATTTTTAAAAAGAAACTAAATTGAACACAGTGATTTCTAAATTCTCTCAGGCTTAAAAGGTGTCAGAAAGAAAGCAAAATCGCTGAGATCAGCCGATAGCTTCAGTGTTTTCTTTGGAAGTGGAGGGAAAATTGATAGCCTGGTTTGCTGTTAATCTCTTTCAAACTAAGTTATAGTGAACCTGCATAAAACAGTACATTTTATTACAATTTTAAAGCGGTAATTCACTGATAGGTGCTCACCTCTTTGCTTTTATAGCTCCATTGATGTTTTTGTATTGGATTGTGGGAGTAAATCAAATCTCACAGAACTGGTATTTTTCCATGTTAAGGCCATTTCATATGTTAATTAGTTTAACTACAAATGTGAAAATTTGTTAACTTGCATTAAAAACTTGCAACTCGATACTTAATTGTTTTTATGTTTGAATGTATTTTTGAGAAATATATTCTCTACCTGATTGTTGTTTTATGTGTCACATGTTTCTGCTCAAGAAGTTGAATTTCTGAGGTCTGTACATACTTAAATTCTGATCTTGTAGTTAAACCTGAGTATTTATTTGCAGCCATAGAACTAGCTTAATGTAGTAATTTTATTGGAGTCTTCAATTTCATGGGCATAAAGGGTTTTCTTTTATTTTGTTAAGGTTCCATCTGCAAATGCTAAAAAATTAATCTCATGCCATTGCCAAGAAACAGTGCTACCAGGAAGAAATGAAGGGAGGATGTTAAATTGAAATCTACATAGTTGATATTGATGCAATTTAACAGAATAAATTGTTCAGTACTCTTCTTCACTTTCCCTACATATATTGTAATTTTTTATTAGCTTGCTGATTTTCCCCCTTTTAAATACTCCAATCTATACCTATTTTAATCAACTTTGTTAATGTGACTTCAATGTGATTTTCAAGATTTGCTTATATAAATGTGATACTATACTTATGAAATCATTTTAAACATGATTTAGAATTCTCAATGAGAGCTAACGATCTGACAAAATAGACCTAGTGATGCATTGTTGTTGTTGTTATGTGCCTTGGAGTAGGTTCAGACTCATAGCCACCCTGTCTAGGGTTTCCGAGGAAAGGCCGGTGGGTTTGAGCTGAGGTTGTTAATATACATAACTCAAAGCTCGAAAACCGAAATAGAAAAAAGCACTCAGCTGGCTTGCCTAAGGCTTCTGCTTGCTGAAACCTCTGTAATGGAGGAAACTGCAAACAGAAGAGAACGAGATCCTGTGATATCACAGGATTAACTGCACCGGAGTTTTAAAAGATCCCAAAATGTGCTTCCACAATGCGCTCAGACATGGCAACAGTTCTAAGGATGGCACAGGACGGGATCGTGTTTTCTTTCTGCTGTACATAGGGTTACTCTGAGGAGGAACCAACTTAATGACACTTAACAACTTGTTTCTTATCGTTATTCCCAAAAGGTGCCTTGCTCGCTTTATCCACCTTAGCTCTTCTACGCTGGTATATATGTATGTGTGTGTTTTCAACCATTTTATTTTTAAATTTTGAAGCAATACAATCATGTGTTTTGTTAATGGGCATAATGATCTCTTTTCTATTTCTTTTTTCAGACACTAAAATTATTCTTAAACAGTAACAGAGAAAAGATCCTAAATGGGATAAGCACCTTGTTGTTTCCACTGCTGTTAACAACTAAAAAACAGTAACATTATCAAAATAACAGTATGTCAAAAACGAAAAGAAAGTTCCAAAACTTGTTTGCTTTGCTTCCATGATTTCAATTGAAGCTTGAAACCAGAAAAAAACTTACACATAAAAGAAAAACCAGTTTTTTAGAAAAAGAAATAGCTAAACTCAATTATAATTTGCTTTTACATTAATAGACTACTTTAACTTCTTTGTTGGCCTTTGTTCAAATAATTTTATTACATGAATTAAATTGGAAACTAATCCCATGGCAATGTACAATATTTTATAAAAACAAGTTAAGAAGCTGCTAAATATTTTAGAAAGAGCCCACCAGAGGGCAGTCAGCTTTTAGACTAACAGGTTTGGAATAAATTTATTGCTATAGTTGGAGTTTAAAGAAAATATCTGTTTAAATTACGTTCCTGTTTGCATCTAGGAGTTGAACAAAATTAAGTTGTGAGTGGAGATGAGAATCCTTGGTCTTCAACTATTTTTTGGTTAGGAATCAGTCTGCAAACCTCAGGTCAGTAATTCGAAACTACCAGTTGTTCTGCGGCAGAAAGATGAGGCTTTCTGTTCAGGTAAAGATTTAATAGAAGTCCTGCTGTGGCACTGTGGATTAATGTGCCAGACTGCAAAGCCATTTGAACTGCAAGTTCGGTGGCTCAGGCTCACCAGCTGCTCCTCAGAAACCCTCTAGTGTTGCTATGCGTTGGAACCGACGGGACAGCAAACAACAACATCTATATACCTTCACACTTAATTTTGTCATCATGATATTTCTGAATGGTTGTAAAGTAAAATTTATTTTGATGTGAGATAATTTGGAGCATTAATATGTTTAATCATTAGAAGTTTGGGGGCAAAAGAGAGGCTTGCTTTACTTACTCATATGTTTCTCTATTCCTAATGATTCCCAAATGAGTCTAATACGAGTTTTAATGGTGACCAGTGTGCTTAATAACATGTATGATACAAATGATGTGGAGGGAATTCTGGGACACATAATTGGGAATTGGAATTTGAAAATGAGTTTTCTTCATAGACATCATGGATGTAGGGCATAGGATGTATTATAGTTGCCTCAATATTCTGTTCACATAGAGATAACTACAGTACAGTTGATGCCCTACATCCATGGTCTGTGTGAGGAAGCTAGTTTTTAAAGCCAATTAGTTTAAAGTTAGAAAGTTATATATCAGGGTTATATCATTTCACCATATTTACTCAGTCTTTATGTTGATCAAATCATCCAAGAAGCTGGACTAGATGAAGAATGCAGCATTAGTATTAGAGGAAGACTCAGTAACAATCTTCGATATGCAGGTAACCCAACTTTGCTTGCTCAGAGTGAAGAAGACTTAGAGCACTTACTGATCAAGATCAAAGGCAATAACCTTCAATATGGATTACAACTCATCATAAAAAATATATACATATATTCTCACAACTGAATCATTAAGCTACATCACGATGCTGTTGTTGTGAAGTGCCGTGGAGTCGGTTCCAACCCATAGCAACCCTGTATAGGGTTTCCAAGGAGCAGCTGGTGAGCTTGAACTGCTAACCTTGCAGTTCAAACAGCTTTGAAGTCTGGCACATTAACACGGAAGCAGTATAAAAGAAATCTAATAATTTATTACATTGGTTAAATCTGCTGTAAAAGACCTGTTGAAAGTGTTAAAAAGCAAAGATGTCACCTTAAGGACTAAGATGTACCTGGCTCATGCCATGGTATTTTCGGTCACATCATATGCATGTAGAAACCGGACAAATAAAGCACAAAGAAGAGTTATTGCCTTTGAATTGTAGTATTGGCAAAGAATATTGAATCTACCATAGACAGTTGGAAGAATGAACAAATCTGTCTTGGAAGAAATATAGTCAGAATGCACCTGAGAAGCAAGGAGAAATACAGCCATAATGCTCCTCAGATTTTGTCTCAAGAATTTCACATAAGTAATCAGGGACACCTGTCTCTGGAGAAGGATATCATGCTTGTGTAAAGGAGGAAGACCCTCAACCATATGGATTGACACAATGGTTGCAACAATGGGCTCAAACATAACAAGGATTGTATGTATAGTGCAGACCCCAGCATGCTATGGTCTTTTCCACAGTCTGTCCCTGGTCTTGTTTTGGCTGAAGATATGGAGCTTTTCCACTGTCTCTTTCCACAAATGTATGCAATTTGACTTCTGTGAATTCCATCTGGTGAGGTCCATGTGTATAGTCATCTTTTTGGAAGGAGTTCTAACATGTATCATCCCAAGTATTTTTCACAAGAATCCTCCTTATCCTACATTATGTAGATGAGACTACTGAGGTTTGCCCAAGCTCTCAAAGGCAGCTCACACAAAGTCGAACTTGCAGAGTGATCAAGCTGATGCTCAGACCCAGGTCTTCTTCCTCTAAGACCAGTACATTTTCAGTGGTCTTAGAGATCCTTTGCCCATAGCTTTCCCCAAAGGCACCAATGAATGCAAGTCCTGACAGGGCCCTGGATAAGGCAGAAAACTTCCATTTTGATGACCTGCTTGTTTCCTCCACTGGGAGTGATGGAAGGCACTAGAACACACATCAAAACTGACATTTATAACTGTTATTTTTACTGCTTGTGCTTCAGAAAGTGATAAGTATCAATCTAGCTAGCTACCAGTGTTTAGAACTAGAAAAAAAAAAAAAAAAAAATCCTGAAATAATTTGCTGGTCCACATTCTTTCTTTTTATGTTAATATTGCAACCTCTGAACTTAAACAAGAAATGTTCAAAAGGCACCAAATGTCACAGTACAGGACTGCTTCTAATTACTGACCTATTAGGTAAAACTATTAGTCTAACTAGCTCAGAATTAAAGTCCAAAATAAAAGGCATAGGAGCTGGCCTACTAGGTTTCCCGATGTGGTGTTGTGCTTGCAAGTTGGATGAGCTTCCTCTTCTAATATTCTAACATTTACATATTACTCTGTCTTCAGGGAGAATTTTCATGTACTTGGATCATAATTTTCTAGTGTTCAATGACTATCTTTGTGTTAGGCATTACTAAGCAAATTTTGTTCATAAGCTGATTTTATAAGTCAGTAACCCTAACCAAACCTACTGTCACTGAGTCCATTTTGACTCCTATGACCTTACAGGACAGTAGTAGAAGTATTTTTTAGGGTTTCTAAGACTGTAAATCTTTACAGGAGAAAACAGCTTCATCATTCTCTTTCTTGAATGGAACAGCTAATGGATTTGAACTACTAACCTGGTGGTTAGCCCACTGTGTCACCAGGGCTCCTAAGTCAATAATGTTGTTATTGTTAAGTGCTGTTGAGTCAGTTCCAACTCATAGTGACCCTGTATATGGTTTCTGAGGGGCAGCTGGTGGGTTTGAACCACCAACCTTGTGGTCCAGTGCTGATCCTATAGAACCACACCAGGGGTTCTAATTGTTGGTGGTGGTGTTAAGTGCCACCAAGTCAATTCCAACCCATAGCGACCCTGTATAGGGTTTCCAAGGAGTAACTGGTAAGCTTAAACCACCGACCTTGCAGTTCAAACGACTTTACTGTCTGAGGCATTAGCCCACAGCACCACACCAGGATCCTTCACATTACAAAGGTTGATCACTCACTCATCTAGCAGGTCAATCTCCAAATGGCTGGGGACTCTGCTTCACATGGGTCTTACACTGAGCCAGAACAGCCACTGTCTGGAACATTCCTCCTCAGTGAAGGAGAAGCCAGCTCTAGATGGCTCACACCAGCAATACTCTGGTCTGCAAGTGACACTTGCTATTTCTCACATATCCTTTGCAAGAACAAGTAACAAGGCCTTACCCCACCACAAAAGGGCCAGGAAGTGCAATTCCATGCTGTGTCTAAAGACCAGAAAGCTGGGAATATTCAATGTACACAACTCAGTTTTAACACAAAACTGAAAGAAAATTAAAGAAAAATAATCTATTACCAAGTCAATTTTGACTCCTGGTAACCCCTTGTTACAGACTAGAACTGCTCCATAAGGTTTTCATTTATAACAAAACCCACCACTCTTTAAATTAGTTGTTGTTGTTAAGTGCCATCAAGTTAGTTCTGACTCATAGCGACATAGCAACCCTATATAGGGTTTCCAAGAAGCGGCTGGTGGATTTGAACCACTGACCTTGTGATTAGCAGTCCAGTGTTTATCCTACAGAACAACACCAGGACTACAAACCATCCAGGGGTCTAGGATTTCAGAAAGAAAAGAAAGAGGTCTCTTTAGAACATTTTCTGTTGATCTGACTCCTCTTGTCTTTTGCACATTCCAGTTCACAAGAGAGCATTTTAAAGATTAGAAGGTTATGTTTAAGGATATTTGGAAAATATGAACATGAACTGAACTTCCAATGTTCCGTCACTCATTCATAGCATAGCATCCAAACAGCCATGCCCCCATTCATTCTGTAGATGTTTACTGAGTAATAGACAACAGGAACCCTGGTGGCACAGTGGTGAAGTGCTGACTGCTAATCATAAGACCTGTGGTTGAAACCCACTGGTCACTCCGTAGGATAAAGATGAAGCTGTCTGATTTCATAAAGATTGTTGTTGTTAAGTGTCATCGAGTCACTTCCAACCCATAGCAACTCTGTATAGAGTTTCTTAGGACTGGCTGGTGAGCTTGAACCATCAACCTTGCAATTCAAACCAACTTTGCAGTCCAGCACATTAACCTACAACACCCACCACACCAGGACTCCTTGGAAATGCTATGGAGCAATCCTACTCTATGTAGGCTCGCTATGAGTTGAAATCATTGATGGCACTTGGGTTTTATTTTTGAATCCTGAATCTATTTATCTTAGACATTTATATACTTCTATGGATTACATCTCAGTGTAAAGAAAACAAAAAACCTCACCACTGGACCAATAAACAACATTCTTATCAAAAAAGAAAAGATTGAAGTTGTCGAGGGCTTCATTCTTCTTGGATCAACTATCAACACTCACAGAAGCAGCAGTCAAGAAATCAGACGACATATTGCATTAGGCAAATCTGCTGCACAAGACCTCTTTAAAGTGTTGAAGAGCAAAGATGTCAGCACCTGACCCAAGCCATGGTATTTTCAATAACCTCATATGCATGTGAAAGTTGGAAAGTGAATAAGGAAGACCGTAGAAGAATTATTACTTTTGAGTTATGGAGTTGGAGGAGAATATTGAAAGTGCCATGGGCTGCCTATAGAACCAACAGATCTGTGTTGAAAGAAGTGCAGCCAGAGTGCTCCTTGGAGGCCAGGATGGACAAACTTCGTCTCTCATACTTTGGACATATTGTCAGGAGTGACCAGTCGCTGGTGAAGGATATCATGTTTGGTAGAGTGGAGGGTCAGAGAAAAAGAGGAAGACCCCCAGCGAGACGGGTTGGCCAAGTGGCAGCATCAGTGGGCTCAAGCGTGGCAACAATTGTGAGGCTGGCCCAGGATTGGGCAGTGTTTCATGCTGTTGTACTTAGTGTCGTTCGCTATGAGTCAGTACTGACTCGATGGCACCTAACAATAACAACAACAACAACAACATTTTTGCACCTTAATTTGTTTATCTAAGAATTGAATGTTTTTCTGTATATTATCCATGATACATGAATTAAAATAATAAATAGGGCCTTAACTATCAAATTAAAATTTAGAAATCTGTGCTAGACTCTTGTTGTTGTTGTTGTTAAGTACCATCAAGTTGGTTCTGACCCATAGTGACCCTTGTTTAGGGTTTTTGAGGAGCAGTTAGACTCTTTGCCTATGGTTATTTTATTTCTAGAATACCCTCAGGCATATAGAGCCTTTAGTAGGTACTCAATAAGTCCTTGTGAATAAATGAACAAAAAGGTAGAGAGAATCTACACACTTTCTACTAAAGTATTTACTAATGAAACTCCAAATTGAGATACTGGAAAATGATTTATTTTAAAAGACTCTTTTCTAAGAAGTTATCTTAGATTTTAGAAGTGAAGATAAAAAGCTAAGAAAATCACAATAAACTAGGTTCTAGGTCATTACTTTTTTAATCAAAGAAATATGTATTAAAACAATGTCGCTCCCAATAGAACTACAGCATGTGAGCAAAAATTCACAAATGTGAAATTTTATGATGCTGATAGAGTACATTATGAATGAAGAATAAACTTTTATCTTTACTTCTCATTATCATATTGCCTTAACCAGGCTATCAACTAAGTATATAAATTTCAAACATTTATGTACAAATATACTCACTAAAACATCTGTCAGAGCTTTCTGCATTAATCCAATTTGATGTATGTTAATTTACAGGAAAAAATATTTTGTGAAAGAAAATAATTAAATAAGCATAATATTAAAAATATTTTTGACAGAAAATAAAAAATAATTGAATAAGCATAATATTAAAAAGCATTTGATTATTATTTAAACTTACATGTAGAGAAAAAGAATAGGAACCCAAATGTTCTGTTGTACTTGCACATTGTTCTTTATTGTAAATTTCCTACATGTTGTGAAGAACTTAGACTGTGGATGACTTATAAAAGAATTTTGAATGGATTGGACATATTCAAGTATATTATAAATATGATTCAAATATATTTAGTTGCCTTAAAGAATAATTTAAAATTCAACACTCATTATGGATCAATTTTTTAACTCTTCAAAAACTTTTAGCCCAAAGAGGTAATTCATTAATATGAAAAATAATGGCTTTCTTTAACCAAGAGTCAAGACAGTGTTTAATGATAAAGTATCAAAAGCATTTTCATTTAATTAAAAAAAAAAAAAGATAAGCATGTACCCTTACAAATATTATCCATCATGCTTCTGAATGTTCTGGACAAGTCATTAACTATGAAATAGAAATAGAAGGTATAACAATTGGAAAGAAAAAAAGATCACTTTTGTAGTCAGTAAAATGATATACTTAGCCCACTAAAATCTCTGATTTCTCATTAAGAATTTTACTAACATGATGGGAAAATGTGCAAAACCAAATATTTTCTAAATAATTATAAAAGTATTAAAAATAAAAACTAATTATATAATAATATTAATGATTCCAACAATATGCTAGAATAAATATAAAACTTGTATAGCAATTATAAAGTGGAACTTGCAAGTTCCTATTTTTAGAGATTTAAGAAATTTTGCCTGCATGAAAACCGGAGTAATGTGACGATGTCAGTTAATCACGAATTGATATGTAAGGTTAAATATATCGCAACAGAATTAGTTTTCATGCTTTTAATTGGACTGATTGAATTTTCTGAGACACTCCCCCATGCTAGAGATTTAGAAGTTATGTCTATAGCTTCTAGCATTTTCCCTTAATTTTGAACAAAAACATGCTTGATTTTTAAATGTCAGAATGTACTTTACAACCTCTAACTCCATTACTACCCTGTCCTCCAAATCACCAACAATTCTCATACTCAGCTGAGATCTTCTGAAATTTTAGTTCTACATCCTTGGTTTCTTAGACATTAAAAAAAAAAAAAAAAATCAGTTTGCCTTAACATTCTCACTTAATTCAAGCTCCATGATAAATTTTGGAGTCCTGGTTTGGTGCTGTAGGATAAGCACTAGACTGCTAAGCACAGGTCAGCTGCTCCTTGGGAACCCTATCTAGGGTTGCCATCAGTCATAATTGACGTGATGGCACGTAACAGCAACAACAGCATGGTAAACATAACTAATGTCTTCAGCACGTCACAGATTTGGGTGCATTTTAGTCAGAAATAGAATTTTCATATGACTATTCACAGACTTCCCTTAATTCTCTAGTGCTGCTATAACAAAAATACCACAAGTAGATAGATGGCTTTGACAAACAGAAATTCATTCTCTTTCAGTTTGGGAGGCTTAAAGTCTGAGTTCAGAGACTCAGCTCTAAGGGAGGACTTTCTCTGCTTGTTAACTCTGGAGGAAGGACCATGTCTCCTTTCAATTCTGTGGGCCCAACATTTGTAGGAGATCTCCACATGTCTTGGCATCAATCTTCCCCTGGTATAGGAGATTCTTAGCCTAGGAACCCCAAGTCCAAAGCTTGCACTTGCTCTTGGATTTTCTTTCTTGGTGGTAAACAAGTCCCACCTTCTCTGTTTGCTTCTATCTCTTGTAAGAGAGAGAGAGAGAGGGAAAAAAAGGTTATTCGGCCACACTCTAGGGAAACTTCCATTGGCTCATGGTTGTGTGCTGATTAAGGGTGCTGCATCTTACCCTAAGCCCCTTAAAACTGATTGGTAGATCACATCATGAAGGATGACTGCATCAGTGCATAACTGCCAAGCCACTGAGAAGCATGGCCCAGCCAAATTGACAAATGCTTTGGGAAGACACAACTCAATCCATGACATATGCACACCGACACACACACAAACACAAACAAACCTGAAAGCTTATTCCATCTTTCCAACTCCTTTCCTGATGTCAATTATTAAGTAGTTGACATCAGAGTACTGGTTGTTGTTGTTAGGTATCATTCAGTCAGTTCCAACTCACAGTGACCCTATGCACAACACAGCAAAACACTCTCTGGTTTTGTTGTTAAGCTTGAGACCATTGCTGCTGCCACTGGGCCAATCCATCTCTTTGCGGGTCTGCCTCTTTTTCACTGACTTCCACTTTATCAAGAATAATGTCCTTTTCCAGGGACTGGTCCCTCCTGATAACATATCCAAATTATGAGAGATGAAATCTCACCATCTTGGCTTCTAAGGATCATTCTGCCAACAGAGATTTGTTTGTTCATCTGGCAGTCCATGGTACTTTAAATATTCTTCTCCAACACCATAACATAAATGCATCGATTCTTCTAAGGTCTTCCTTATTCATTGTCCAAAATTCACACGCATACAAGGCTATTGGAAATACCATGCTTTGGGTCAGTTGCACTTTTGTTCTCAAAGTGATATCTTTATTATTGAACACTTTAAAACAGTCTTGTACAGCAGATTTGTCTAATGAAAATTTTAGTTCTTGACTGCTTTTTCCATGAGTGTTGATTGTGGATGCAAGAAAAATGAAGTTTTTGACAACTTCAATAGTTTCTCCATTTATCATGATGTTATTTTTTTTTATAATGTGGTAAGGAATTTTTTTTTTTTTTTTTAGATTGATGTGCAATTCATACTGAAGGCTATAGTCTGATTTTCATCTGTAAGTATTTAAAGTTCTCTTTGCTTCCAGTAAGCAAGGTTGTATCTATCATCTGCATATTTCAGGTTGTTAATGAGTCTTCTTCCAATTCTGATGCCACATTTTTTTTTTTATGTAACCCAGTTTCTCAAATTCATTGCTCAGCATATGGATTGAATAGGTATGGTGAAAGAATACAAACCTGGCACACACTTTTCCTGATTTTAAACCATTCAGTCTCCCTTTATTCTGTTCAAATGGCTGTCTCTTGGTCTATGTGCAGGTTCTTCAAGAGCAAAATTAAGTGTTCTGGAATACCTATTCTTTGCAATGTTATCCATAGTTTGTCATGATCCACACAATCAAAAGCCTTTATGTAGTCAATAAAACTCAAGTAAACATGTTTCTAGTATTCTCTGCTTTCAGTCAAGATCCGATGTCAGTAATGATGTCCTTTGTTCCATGTTCTCTCCTGAATTCAACTTGAATTTCTGAAAGTTTCCTGTCAATGTAATGTTGCAATAGTTTTTTTTTTAATTATTTTCAGCAAACTTTTACTTGTATGTGTTATTAATGATATTGTTCAATGATTTCTGCATTCTCTTGGGTCACCTATTTTTGTAATGGACACAAATATGGATCTCTTCCAATTGGTTGGCTGGTAGCTGTCTTCCAAATTTCTAGGCATAAATGAGTGAGTGCCTCTAGTGCTTCATCAGTTTGTTGAAACATTTAGATTTGTGTTCTGTCATTTCCTGTAGACTTGTTTTTCACTAATACCTTCAGTGTAGGTTGGATTTCTTCCTTCAGTACCATTGATTCTTGATCATATACTATCATTTGAACTGGTTGAACATGGACCATTTCTTTTTGGTACAGTGACTCTGTATATTCCTTGCATCTTCTTTGGATGGTTTCTGCATCAGTCAGTATTTTTCCCAGAGAGTCCTTCAATATATCAAATCGAGGTTTGAATTGTTTCTTCAGTTCTTTCAGCTTGAGAATTGCTGAGCATGTTTCTCCCTTTAGGTTTTCGAACTCATTTTAATACTTTACTTTTTTCTCTCAAGTTGCTCTTTGAAATGTACTATTCTCTTTTACCTCCTTATTTCTTCCATTTGCTTAAGCATCTCTATGCTGAAAAGCAAGTTTCAAAGTCTCTTCTGACATCCATATTGGTCTTTTCTTTATTTTCTGTCTTTTAAATGACCTTTTTGCTTTCCTGTATGATGTTCTGGATGTCATCCCACAGTTCTACTGATCTTCAGTCATTAGTGTCTAGTGCATCAAATCTGTTCTTGCAGTGATCTCTAGATTCAGGTGGGATATGCGCATGGTCATATTTTAACTCTCGTAGACTTGTTTTACTTTCCTTCAGCTTCAGCCTGAACTTGCATATGAGCAATTGGTGGTATGTTCCACAGTGTGCCCCTGGCCTTGTTTTTGGCTGATGATATTAAGTTTTTCCATGGTCTCTTCCCACAGATGTAGTCAATATGATTCCTGTGTACTTTATTTGGTAAGGTCCATTTTTATAGTCTTCTTTTATGTTGTTTAAAAAAAGGTATTTACAATGAATATGTCATTGACCTGGCAAAGTCTTATCCAGTTATCTCCAGTATCATTTCTATCACCAAGGCCATATTTATTCAATCTGAAATTTGTCAAACATTTGATTAATTTCAGACTGAAGAAGTTGGTAGAATTCTTCAATTTCATCATCACTGGCTTTAGTGGTTGGTATGTAAATTTGAATAATATTGGTATTAACTAGTCTTCCTTGTAGATGCATGCATATTATCCTATTACAGACAGCACTGTACTTCAACATAGATCTTGAAATGTTCTTTTTGATGATGAATGCTGTATTATTCCTCTTGAATTTGTGGTTTCCAGCATAGTAAACCATATGATTATCATATTCAAAGTGACTAATACCAGGCAAATTCAACTGGCTAATGTCTAGAATACCAGTCTACATGAATTTCATTTCACTTTTGATAACTTTCCCATTTCCTAAATTGATATACTTTGTGCATTCTAGGTTCGGATTTTTAATAGCAGTTTGCAACCGTTTCTCCTCTTTTCGAGTTGTGCCCCATCAGCAAAGGAAGGCCCTGAAAGCTTTACTCCATTTGCATCATCATGTCCAGTCTAATCTGAGGAGGCAGCTTTCCCTCAGTCATGTTTTGAGTGCCTTCCAACTTGAGAGGCTCATCTTCTGTATCTGACAATGCTCTGATATTATTCATGTTTTCTTCTTCTATCCCTCTACCTGACAATTTTCAGCTGCTGTTCATAAGATTTTCAGTGAGTCAAAGAGAAAGAGACAGAGGATTTTAGGAAGTTTTGAAGCACATTATTAATCTACTTTCCCTTTGACATTTTCTCACAAAAATTCAGGAAAAAATTTAGTAGTATTCTATTTTATTTATTAGTTAGGTTTTCCTTTTTGTTTGGTTTTACTACCAAACCATAGTGTCTTTGAGTATGGCACCGTATTGACACTGGCCAACAGGGTTCCTCAATTTTATATGCAATATATTGATATATCATTCTGTGTATTGTTCAAAAATTCACACCCAGAGAGAAAATTTCAATTCCTTTGACACCTAAATATGTTTCAAAAACTTCTATCAGTGGATCAGTGACTTTTTGCCGTGTAACAGGCCACCTATAAACTTGTTGTTGTTGTTCAGTGTCTTGGAGTCAGTTCTTACTTATAGTGACCCTGCCTGGGGTTTCTGAGGAGCGGCTGGTGGGTGTGATCTGCCAACCTTGTGGTTAACAGCCCAGTGTTTATCCTATAGAATACCACCAGGACTCCACCTATAAATGTGTTGTTGCTGTTGTTACAAACCTACATGTCTTATTGGTCATGATTCTGGGGTTTGGTTTTACTAAGGCTGCTTGATAGCACACAGCAACCATAGTTCGTGGTAGCAAAACCGAAAGTGTTTTCTTGAATTACATTTGCTATCACTCCATTGGCCAAAGGAAGTCACATGACCAAGCCCAGCGTGAGTGTGAGACATAGAATTTACCACTTGATGGAAAGTGCCGCAGATCTGGGTTGTTGCTGTTATTGTTACGTGCTGTGGAGTCGGTTCCGACTCAGCGACCCTGTACAGGGTTTCCGAGGCTGTAAATCTTTACGGGAGGAGCAGAAAGCCTCAACTTTCTCCCGCGGGACAGCTGTTAGTTTCGAACTGCTGACTGTGAGGTTCGCAGTCCGATTCGTAACCACTACGCTACCAGAGCTGCTGTAAATCTGGGTAGAGGGTAGAAAATGAATGGTGGCCACTTGAGTAATCTATGCAGTGAGAGAACATGTTTTAAGCTGTTTAGCTAATTAAGAGGCTTTACTGCTTAACATTGTTGTTGTTAAGTATTGTTGAGTAGGTCCAGGATCATAGAGTTTCCAAGGAGCGATTGGTGAGTTTAAATCACCAACCTTATAGTTCAAACTGACTATGCAGTCCATCCCATTAACCGCAGCACCATACCAGAACTCCAAACTTAACATTAGCTGCTATAAACTAAAAGGCACTCAGCCGGAAAACTGTAACACTGGGTCTCAACTGAAAAACCCTGGAAGCTTTAGTTGCAAATGGCGGAGGATGAGAGATTACGGCAGCAGTACTAGGTAGGGAATCAGTCGTTACAGTGTTCTTGGACTAAGGGATTTCTTACCGCACAGGACTCAGTCCTGAGACTGGGACAGTCCTGGGTAGACCAGATGATTGGTCACCCATGATGAGTAGCAATAATTGAAAAGAGAAGCAATAGAATGACCAAGGTCCATATTTAAATGTTTAGAAAATATCAAGATTTTTATTTATGTTTTAAAACATTTCATAAGTATTCAATTTGTTTGTTGGCCTCTTTTATCACTGTTGGTGCTGCTCTGTTTCCAAAGATCCAGCATGCTCAGGACAGACAGTCATGGACCTTCATGATCTGCACACACATGCATCCCCAGATGGAATAAACCACCAAGTGAAAAGTCATGAGGTTTCCTAGAAGTTTATAGAGTATACCCAGGAAGTAGGAGTGGAAGTGAAGAAAAGGATGCTGCATTTCAAAGAACTTGCCATTCAAACCCTCTTTGTACTAGTACTATACTACTAGTTGGGTATACAAACAAGACTGTAACTTCATCCCTGCATTCATAAGGTATATATAGCATAAATGGATCATTGGTTAAGTATGCCTTCATGCTATAGGATAGCCTGTGTTGTTTGTTGTTAAGTGCCATCGAGTCAGTTCCAACCCATAGCGACCCTGTACAGGGTTTCCAAGGGTGTAAATCTTTACGGGAGTAGAAAGCCTCATCTTTCTCCCGCGGAGCGGCTGGTAGTTTCGAACCGCTCACCTTAAGGTTCACAGCCTGATTCGTAACCACTACGCTACCAGAGCCTGTATATATATCTATATCTATGTCTATATCTATATCTGTAGATATAGATATAGACATAGATATAGATAGATATAGATATTATATATATATAATGGAGTTGCATTATCCAGTTATCCAGTTTAATACTCTATCATTGTTGTTGTTAGGTGCCATCGAGTCGGTACTGACTCATAGCAACCCTATGCACAACAGAACAAAACACTGCCCGGTCTTGGGCCAACTTCACAATTGTTACCACGTTTGAGTCCATTGATGCTGCCACTTGGCCATTCCATCTCTCTGGGGGTCTTCCTCTTTTTCTCTGACCCTACACCTTACCAAACATGATATCCTTCTCCAGCAACTAGTCCCTCCTGACAATATGTCCGAAGTATGAGAGGCGAAGTTTGGCCATCTTGGCCTCCAAGGAGCACTCTGGCTGCACTTCTTCCAACACAGATCTGTTGGTTCTTTACCTAATGTTGTGTGCCATCAAGTCAATTCCAACTCATAGTGACCCTGCAGAACAGAATCAATCTGCCCATAGACTTTTCTAGGCTATGTGCCACAAGGTCTTTTGAACTGCAAGGTCAGCAGTTCAAACTCACCAGCCACTTCTCGGAAACCTGATCTATACAGGGTCACTATGAGTCAGAACCAACTTGACAGTGCTTAACAACAACAACCACAATCTTTATGAGAGCAGATCACCTGGTCTTTTCTCCCGTGGAGTGACTGTTGGGTTCAAACCATAAACTGCTTGGATAGCAGCTAAGCACTTAACCATCGTGCTACTAGGGCCCCTGCCCAAATGAATACTGAACTATTTTTCACCTTCACTGTAACACCAGACTATGGAAACCAGACCCACTAAATCAGAGTTCTGGAGGAGAGACCCAGGTATACATTGGAAGAGGAACTGAATATTAGTTCTATACATTGGAAGAGGAACTGAATATTAGTTCTATAAGGGCAGCTCTTAGACAGTCAGCCTGAGCATGACATAGTGTCAGTTGTCCCCAACATCCATTCATTCCTTACAAAGATTGTGCTGAGTGAATAGTCAACCAGGTGGTGGCTAACCTTCTCATCCTTTGTCTGAATGTGTGACCAGATAAGCAACTGAATGTGAGTGACCAGTGGAGTATCAACAGAAGTGATGTATGTTCAATCCAGGTCTTAGCCCTAATGTCTGACTACAGTCCCTAGTCTTTGTCCCTCTCAGCGGGGCATCTAAGTGATGGCAGGTATAGAATGTGCCCCAGGCACTACATCAAGGGGGCCCCAAGGAGCACTTTCTATGAACCATCACAGCTTCATTGCCAACTGTCAGAGAAAATTCAGCAAGTTAAAGCTACTACTTTCATATCTGATAGTCTCCATGGGTTAAAGCAGACTATGGGAACTTGCTCTGCAGAGTGTAGAAAGAGAAGAAACTGGACAAATGACTTTGAGCATATCACAGGCCAATTCTTGGCAGTGAAAGCAAGGAAGGTACAATTATAAATTGCATGTAGTATCACAACGTATTAAATAAAAAGTGAACAAACCTAATTTGTATTTTTGAGCTCGTATTATAGTAAAGTTATCTAAAAGATAATTGTGAAAGACACAATTTCAGTACTTGCCATAGGCACTATTTTTTGTAGGTACACTTGGCTCCTCTTCCATTCACTGTATGGTGGTGAGCTTTGAAGCAGCTACTTTAGATCCTGAGAGATAAAAGCTATATGTTGCACATGGTAAAGTTTCCTTATACTGAAGACAGCCCAGATCAAGTTAATCTCACTCCCGCTAATACCAAAAAGCTGACTAACTTCCTCCCAGATGACCCAGTCTACAAAAGTGTAAAACCTCAGCTATTCGAGGAACCATCCTCCTGACTCCTTGCTCAGCAATAAGCTATAAAGCTACAGGCTCTTTCTCAAAGATCCATCTCCAAAGACTGGATTTCTGTACACAATGGGTTTGACAATAGGACTTGTGTTTATTATCTCTAGACAGTTTCACTAAAAAAATTTTTTTTTTAAATTGTGTCTTGTTTCAGCGGCTGCATTTTTAGGTGCCTTGGTAACTGCATTTTAAAGCACTGGATTGCTAACTGCAAGGTCAGCAATTCAATCCCTGCAGTTGCTACTTGGAAACACTATGCAGGGTAGCTATGAATGAGGTTGAAGCAGAAGAAAATTAAAACAAGTCTATGAGAGCCAAAATAAGACCTTGAACATATCCTATCTGAATTTAGAGACCATCTCAAGTACAGATTTGATGTATTCTCTCGAGATGACTAACTCAAGTACTAAAATGTGCCAAGGCAGAGTTAGAAAACTGAAAAGGAAGAACACATTCAACATTTCTCAAACTGAAAGAATTGAAAATTCAAACCTTGACTTACTGAAGGATTCTATGGGCAAAATATTGAATGATTCAGAAAGCATCCAAAGAAGATGGAAGAATACAGAGTCACTGTGACAAAAAAGAAATGGTTGATATTCAACCATTTCAACAAGTAGTATAAGATCAAGAACCAATGGTACTGACCACAGTGCATCAACAGGGAACTGCAAGAAATTCAAGCCCGATTCAGTAGAGGATATGGAAATAGGGATATAAGCACACCCACAGAAGTCTTTGGAAAGATCACAGCCATGAAAACCCAATGGGACAGTTCTAGTCTGCACACTTGAGGTCACCATGAGTCAGAAATTGACTCTATGGCAACTAACAGCAACAAATGAAGAAGGGAAAGCTAAGTAAAGCTGTAATTGCTAAAAAAAAAAAAAAAAAAAAAAGCAGCTAAACCATTTGCTGTAAAGTCAATTCCAACTCAGGGCGCGTCCATGTTTGTCAAAATAGACCTGTGCTTTGTAAGGTTTTCAAGGACTGATTTTTCTAAAGTAGATTTCCAGGGCTTTCCTCCAAAATCTCTCTAAGTAGAATCACCTCCAGAATTAGCAGTCAAGTAAGTTGACTGCTCCACACAGCAACTCCAAAGAAGTGGCATTCACTCATACAAACTGGGAGAAGGGATGTTTGGTGTTTTGTGGTTTCCACAGTGATTTGTTTTCATTTGTGCTTAGATAAGATTATGACGTTTGTTTTGCTTGCTTGTCTTATTTGTGTCTCACTTCACTATAGTCACACAGTGATCCTATCTAATGTTGGAATTCTGGGAGAGTGTGAAAACATCATAGCCTAACTCTGAATGCTAAGTCAGATGCAAACACAGTAAGTACACACCTAGCTGTTAGAGTCAAGTCAGTTCCTGATGCCCCTGAGTCTAGCCCACATGTGGCTACATTTAGCTTTGGGCTAATCATGGGATCAATTAAATAACAAGGCAGCTTCTACCTGACAAATGTTGCATCAGCCATTGCAACTTATCCAGAAAAGTTCTAAGCCTCTGTAAGACATTGAATTTCCAGAAACGAAACATATGTAACATGGGCACCAACCTGCTATGGGTATTGTGTTCATCTGTGACTGAGACACACACACAAGACACTTATACAGTGTCGGCAAAGTGAAAGCTGTTGTTATTTACAGAAAGCAAACATTAAATGATAACAACAGATTCCCAAGGGGAAACACTTATCCGTACCCTAAACATCCATGTCCATTTTTATGCCACTGGTCAGATGCTGTTGCCTCCAGCTGCCACCACACAACCTTGAGCACCTGCACGACTTCCTAGACTTCTATTCTGCTGTGGAGTCTTGCTGTGCTTCGCTGGGCCTTGCTGCCAGCTGGAAGACCCTGGCACATAATATCCTAAGCGTCTACCACTGGGACCTTCTAAACCTCTGCTGCTGATACCCACCATTGTACTCAGCTTGCTGGGACCTCTTGTCACCATGATACCCAGATCCTTGCTAGCCAGGAAGGGAGGTATGCAACCCGCACAAAGGGCACACTTGTATCTCTTTTGCTTTACACAGGGAACTGTTACAGCTTTTTAGCTCCACTGGCAAGCCTCCAGCCCAGAGGCATTCCACTCTGCCCTGCTGTAGGAAGACCCGTGCACAGAATCCTCCAAGGTAATTCCTGAAAAAGACACACTTAGACCTCTGCCCTGCATGGGAAAGTGACACCATTTCTTTTGCTCCATGGACAAGACTTATGATCAAAGGCATTCAGGCTCTTACATTATAGGCCATTGTTTCAGGACATTTTCAACATTTACTCTTTCCTTTGGGTCTAAAGGTTCTCAGCACAGGCACTCCAGGTCCTTGGTCCAACAGACACACTCTGCTCCAAACTCTGTGTGTTGATGGTAGTGAAATCCCCCTGAACCTCTATGAGGTTACCTTTTAAAGCCAGGCAGGATGGCAAACCCCAGCAATCTGCTTGGTACCACCACCCTATTTGCATAGTCACTGTTCAATCCCTGCAAGAGGTTTACATATGTTATATGCATGTTGTTGTTAAGTGCTGCCGAGTCAGTTCCAACTCATAGTAGTCCTCTATAGATAGGGTTTCTGAAGAGTGCCTAGTGAGTTTGAACCACCAACCTTGTAGTTCAAATGACCTTGTGGTCCAGTGCTTATCCTATAGTGCAACTCCAGTTAATCACTCTGTGAGAAATTACAAGACATGGCTAGAAAGGGTATATTAAAAGCAATTTACTACATCACAGCTACCACTTGTTTTTCAGTTTGTTGTATCATGTTGACTTGTGTGTGCTGTAATGCTAGAAGATGTGCTACCAGTATTTGAAATATCAGCAGGGCCACCCATGGTGGAAAGGTTTCATCAGAGCTTCTAGAAAAAGACAGACTAGGACGAAGGAGAGGCAGACTACTTATGAATAGTGAGCCATCGAAAATTTTATAAACTGCAGAAAATTTATGAATTTTATGAACATTGTCCAATACAATGCTGGAAGTTCCTCAGCTTGGAAGGCATTCAGAATATTACTAGGGAAGAGCTGCTTCCACAAAGTAGAGTTGCCCTTAATGACATGCATGGAGCAAAGCTTTCAGGACCTTTATTTGTTGATTGAACACAACTCAAAATCAGAAGAAACAGCTACAAACATGCATTAATAATTGTAATGTGGAATGTATGAACTATGAATCTAGAAAAATTGTTGTTGTTGTTAGGTGTCATCAAGTCGGTATCGACTCATAGCGACCCTATGCACAACAACACGAAACACTGCCTGGTCTTGGGCCAACCTCACAATTGTTGCCACGCTTAAGCCCATTGATGCTGCCACTTTGCCAATCCATCTCGATGGGGGTCTTTCTCTTTTTCTCTCATGCTCCACCTTACCAAACATTATATCCATCTCCAGCAACTGGTCCCACCTGACAACATGTCCAAAGTAGGAGAGACAAAGTTTGGCCATCCTGGCCTGCAAGGAGCACTCTGGAACAAACACAGATCTGTTTGTTCTTTTGGCAGCCCATGGTACTTTCAATATTCTCCTCCAATACCATAACTCAAAAGCATCAATTCTTCTACGGTCTTCCTTATTCACTGCCCAGCTTTCGCATGCATATGAGCTTATTGAAAACACCATGGCTTGGGTCAGGCATACCTTAGTCCTCAAACTGATATCTTTACTCTTCAACACTTTAAAAAGGTCTTGTACATCAGATTTGCCTAATGCAATAAGTCATTTGATTTCTTGACTGCTTCTTCCATGAGTGTTGATAGTTAATCCAAGATGAATGAAATCCTTGAGAACTTCAATCTTTTCTCTGTTGATAAGAATGTTATTTATTGGTCCAGTGGTGAGGATTTTTTGTTTTTCTTTACATTGAAAGGCAATCCCTACCAAAGGCTGTGGTCTTTGATCTTCATCAGTATTTTGGAAGTTGTCTAAAATAAAATAGAAGACATTAGTGAGCTGAAATGGACAGGTATTGGTCATTTTGAATGAGACAATCACATGATTTAGTATACCAGGAACAACAAACTAGCATTGATCTTCAGAAAGAGTATCTCAAAATCTATCTTTATTTTAAAAATATATACGTATATATCAATCTTGAAGTACAATGCTGTCTGTTATAGGATAATATCACATCTGGAAGACCAGTTAATACCACTATTATTCAAACTGACACACCAACCACTAAAACTAATGATGATAAAACTTAAGAACTATATCAATTTCTTCAGTTTGAAATTGATCAAATATGCAGTCATAAATATTGATAATTACTGGTGATTGAAATGTGAAAGTTTGTAACAAAAAGGAAGGATTAGAGAACAAACAAGATGGTGGAAAGAATAGCAGTGCAGTGAGGAGTTCCATCAGCAAAAACACAGAGTACCAGATCAAGCAGGCTCAGGGGATGGTGCCAGGAATATGAACCACATATAAAAGAATATTTAGGAGACTGGAAGACTTACAGCTAGAGGAATGTGTAGCAGAAGCAAGAAATCCACTGCTTTCTAATTCAAGACACTCAGCTGCTCCCAGAGCTGCCATCTTGGGAGAGACCAAGTGGTGGAAGGATCAGAGTAGACACAGACGCCTGACAGAACCACAGAGATACAGGTGTGGACATTCTTTTCTTTGTATTTGTTCATTGGTCTCTTGCTGTCTGCACACCTCCATTCTGGTGATTAGAGGGAGTGTCTAAGTGAGTGGACACCCCACCCCACCCCCGGAGGGATCTACTATGCATGTGCACAGATCTTCTCAAAATTTAAAGTGACAGTTTCCACTTAAAACCAAATGGCAGTGCAAAACGGCTACAGACGGCCCTGAACTCTTTATCACTAGGAAAAGACCTGAACGGGAACTGTGGAGCAGGACAGGCAGACTACAAAGGCTGAAAATTAAATCCTCAGTTATGTCACAGATACCAACAGTGGCATCTTGAAATTTCTCAGGAAGAAGAGTGAAAAGGGAAGCCCATCTCCTAATCACATCTACCTGGAGGCAAACAGAAAGCATAAAATATCAAAGTACACACCCAACTAAGTATTAAGGCCACAGATAACTCCTCAATATGCCCCCAAAAAACAGAAACAGATGACCATATCAGCACATGTCCAGAAATGAGATAAAGTGACTGAGACAAATGAGCTGGAAGTAGACCTACACTCCTTACTGGAAGATGGGCAGGCTTTGGAAATGCCTGAGAAGGAATTCAGAAAACTGATTATAAAATGTATCAAAACACTATACAATCGAGTTAAGAAAAATAAGGAAGTAAGGAAAGCACTACAGGAACAATCAAATAAGATAAATACAGCATTGGAAACAATTATAAACCTACAGAAAGAGGTCCAAATAATTAATAACAGAATATCAGAAATGGACAATACTCTGAGAGGGCAAAGGAATAGAATTAAAGAGATAGTAGCCAGAACTAGTGAACTAGAAGGTAAATCTCTCAACACTACCAAGATAAAAGAGCAAGCACAGAAAGGATTAAAAAAATCTTAAGATGGCCTAAGATTCATGTTGGACAACATGAAGAGGAATAACTTAAGAACTATTGGCATTCCAGAACAGGAAGAATCACACAAGTCAACAGAGGAGACAGTGGAAGAGCTGATGGAAGAACATTTCTTTAACATCCTGAGAAGTGAAAAGATAAGCATTCAAGAAGCTCAACAAACCCCAGGAAGGATAGACCCTAAAAGAAAATCACCAAGACATATAATATTCAAGCTCTCCAAAATCAAAGATAAGGACAAAATCCTGAAAGCAGCTAGGGAAAACAGAAGTGTAACATACAAAGGCAAGCAAATCAGATTAAGCTCAGCTATCTCAACATAAACCATGCAGGCAAGAAGGCAATGGGAGACATATATAAAACCCTGAAAGAAAAAACTGCCAACCAAGAATTTTCAACCCAGCAAAGCTATCAATCAAATACTCTGGTGTAATCAAAGCATTCTAGGATAGACAGAAGCTAAGGGATTTTGCCAAAATCAACACTGCTATGAAAAGCATCGTAAAGGAAGTTCTGTGGACTGAGAACCAACAAGAACAAACAACCAGAGAATGACTTATGTGACAGCATTACCCTGAACTCCATCGACAAATGGAAGAGTCAAGAACAGAATAAAATGATAAGAACCGAGGATCTGGGAGGTCAGTCTATGATCAAAACAATCACAATGTGAAAGAAGGTAAACACAGAGGAACAGAGATCCAGATGGAGAGAAGGTCAGGTAGATTACAGGATAAAATAGATTGTCCTAAATGGAGGGAAGAATTAATGGAATATAAGGTAAACACAACAACGGGGTTGGGGTGGGGGGTTTAGTTTAGGTATTGGGGAGGGCAATACAAGAAGGGGGAGGAGGCAGAAGAACAAGATAGATAGGCGAACACTGAGATAGGTTTGCATGGCCTAAGTAGGACAGAGGTAAATAGTGATGCATGTTCAACCTTGGAACAACAGGGCTCTGTGATATAGGGATCTAGGGATAGTTTGAAGACGGGAAATAATACTAAAATGCTTGACTGTCTTATGAATATTGTTTTCCCTTGCCTACTATTGTAAAATAGACACTTCAGTGAGATATAAAGGAATGTTGGGAAACATGATTACAGAAAATGTGTAAGCCTGTCTTCAGCCTGTAACTGATTGGAATGTCTAAAAGGGGTTCTAGAACTTGCCCAGTGAAATAGGCCTCTTGCAAAGCCTTTTCAGAATACGGGACCTTAGGTGGAATCCTGAGTCCCATCCAGAACCTTGTAAGGTGGGACATTCCCACTAGCAAGGACAAGCAGAGCAGTCTGGAACAGCAAGAGCAACAGAAGATACATCTTCAAAGAAAGATCATCAGGAAAATCCAAAACAAAAATGTCAGCATGACTGGCTACTACAAGAATAAACAAGCTGTTTGCCAGGAAGCCATCAAGGCAAGCAATCAAATTCCTTCAGGACAAACTCCCCTCTAAGCCTGAAACTCAAAGGGAACCCATGAACAGGCACTTAAGCTTGCTGGCACCCACATTGGTCTACTGGTGAGTTGAAGAGGGGGAAAGGCAGCAATGAAGAAATGGGCTGAGTTCAACCACAGTCCATTGACTCCCATTGACCTGGAGATAAGAGAGCGAAGAGGAAGGGCTGGTTGGTCCAAAGTGTGGTGAGACCTGGGGACACTTGAGCACATGGACAAGAACATAGCCACAGAGGGCTAGAGCTGAGAGTGAAGCATCCAGCTGATATGAACTGAGGGGAGATGTGCAAGAACACCCAAACTTGCACACAGTACCCATTTGACCTAGCCTTGATGGCTTGATAATCAAAACTCAACTAGAGTTCTAAAAAAAATTTTTGTTTTTTTAATAAAGGAAACAAGGGTAAATTGCTACAATTTGATGAACCTGACCTCTACTCAGGAAGGTTGTTGTTGTTGTTGTTAAGTGCAATCGAGTCAGTTCTGACCCATAGCAACCCTGAACAGGGTTTCTGAGGCTGCACATCTTTATGGGAGCAGAAAACCTCATCTTTCTTCTGTGGAGTAGCTAGTAGTTTCGAACTGCTGACCTTGCGGTTTGCAGAGCGATTTGTAACCGCTACACTACCAGAGCTCCATATACTCATGCAGGTGGTAATGCTAAATATAAACAGAGAGGGAAGGAGTCTTCACATCAAGTATCAATGCTATCCCCTCTGTACACAAGGTAGATAGAGACAGACAACTTAGACACTGCCTACCTAAAATGAGGGGGCATTAAAGGCACGAAGTGACTGGCTTACAAGGTTTCAAGAGGGAGTTTAGTTTAAGAGTATGGGGGTGGGTGAGAAAGAGTCCCCACTGAGTAGTTTTCATCTTGTCTAGATGGGTCTGGTGAAAAGAGATGGGGATAAGATTCGTATGATTCAATAGTGAATACTTGTTATCATGACTAATTGCTACTCTCACAATTGTAAAGGTAAAAGTTTTGTAACAAAAACAGAGGAGTGGTTAATCTTACAGTCCAGAAACCGAGTACCCTAGGACAACCAGGAGAGAAAGAACCTAAGCAGGACCTTATCCAGAGAAGCAAGGAAGCCAGAGACAGAAGCAGAGATTGGGTCATGGAGAGGGGAGTGGCTAAGGACTCTAGATTCATGGGAAGAGATGGACTATGAGTTGGTGGCTAGGAGATAAACCTGCAGAATGTGCTCTTTGGAGGTTTAAAATATTATATATGCCTGATTTTTTTTGTGTGTTTTTTTAAAAGCTGAAGTGAATAGAGAGAAATATTGTTAACTGATGGTACATGGAGGTGATTCTAATCATTGTAATGAAACAAGGTGTATGATTTGTTGAATGTAAAACTGATGATCTGCCCTGTAAACTTTCACTCAATCCACAATAAAAAGCTTAAATTAAAAAAAAAAAAGGAAGGACCAGTAGTTGGAAAACATGGCCTTGCTGATATAAGCAATGCTGGAGATCGCACAGTAGAATTTTGCAGGACCAATAATTTATTCATTGCAAATACCTTTTTTTCAACAACATAAAAGGTAACTAAATGCATGGACCTAAACCAAATAATACTCTGGAACATTTACGTATGCTCATGAAAAACTTGTACACAGACCATGAGGCAATCGTTCAAACAGAACAAGAGCCTATTGAATGGCTTAAAATCAGGAAAGGTATGCACCAGGGTTATAGCCTTTCACTGTATTGATTAATTCTGTGTGCTGAACAAATAATCCAAAACTAGATTATATGAAGAAGAACATGGCATCAGCATTGAAGGAAGACATATTAGTAACCTGTGGTATGCAGACAACATAACCTTGCTTCCTAGAAGAGCAAAAGACTTGAAATACAATGAAGAGCAAAGAGTACAGCTTTCATTGCACCTCAGTGTAAGGAAAATCCTCACAATTGTACCAATAATGATAAACAGAGAAAAGGTCGAAGTCATCAAAGACTTTATTTTGCTTGGATCCACAATTAACACTCATGGAAACAACAGTCAAGAAATCAAATGATTCATTACACTTGGCAAGTTTGCTGCCAAAGACCTCTTTAACTTGACCCAAGTCACGGTATTTTCAATCACATTATATACACATGAAAGTTAGACAACGAAAAAGGAAGACTGTAGAAGAATAGATGCATTTGCATCATGATGCTGGCAAAGAATATTGAAAGTAGTATGGACTTCCAGAAGAACAAACAAACCTGATTTGGAAGAAGAAATCTCCTTAGAAGCCAAAATGGCAAGACTTTGGACATCTCTCATACTTTGGACATACTATCAGGAGGAACAAATACCTGGAAAAGGATACTGTGCTTGGTAAAGTGGAGGGTCAGTGAAAAAGATTCCCCAAAAGATGTATTGACACAGTGGTAATAACAGTGGGTTCAAACATATAGCAGCAGTTGTGAGGATAGCGCAGTACTGGACAGTGTTTCATTCTGTTATGGATAGGGTCACCATGTGTCAGAGTGACACGATGTCACCTAGCAACAATGACATCACAGCCTGCTTCCTCAAATGTACCTTTGGATGTGACAAATTTCTGACATTTCCTGGACCTTTACTGACATTGGTGCAAAGAAGGTTGCAGTTAACTATGGACAGGAAGTAAGAACCTTAGCTAAGATAGTGGCAATGTGGACATGGAAAAGCTGAACTAAAGAGCTGTTTGAGAGATAGGTAGGATTCATAAGACTACCAGGAGAAGGAACAAAGGAGGACTCAAACATTCCTAGTTTAGGTGACTAACTATTAGAGATAACCACAATTAAGTTTAAATGCCCATCACAGATTTTGGGGTGGGGGCAAGTGGTAATTTCTGTTTTGAACATTCAATCTATTTTCATATTTGACACACTTATGGAACATCAAGGTAGTGGAGTTTAGAAGAGGGTTGAGCTTTGGGATTTGTCAACTGATGAAGTTAAGAGAGTATTTTAGATTACAGAGAGCACACATAGATTAAGGAAAGAAGCAGCGCCAGAAAAAATGAATGTCAAATTATAAGAAATTTCAAAATAAAAAAAGCCTAATAAATGTGTGTTGTGTGTTTTAAAACTTCAGGGAAATCAAAGACTATAATGGCTAATAAATACTGGCCATAATCATCATTCCTTTGAGTCCTGGTGTGGTGCTGTGGGATAAAGCACTGGACCAAGTGGTCAGTTTGAATCACAAGATCAGTGATTCAAGTTCACCAGTAGCTCCTTGGCTATGAGTCAGAACTAACTGGACAGCACTTACTAACAACAACAACAACACTCATTCAACAAATATTTTTGTTAACTTTTTATTGTGAATTGAGTAAAGGTTTACAGAACAGACCATCAATTTTACATTATACAAACCATATACTTTACTTCTTTACAATGATTGCAATCCCCTTCATGTATCAGCTAACAGCATTTACTTTAACTCTTGCATTCTTCCCTGTGTCTCCTGCTACCTTCATCTTTCCTCTGCCAACCTTCCTCTTATTGTAGATTGCCTTCCCCATCACCCATCTTAACACGTGAACCATTTTCCCTAACCCCTGCCCTGTAACTATTATAGACTGTTTCTTTTATCAAGAAAAACTTTTCTTAACTTTAGACAACATTGGTCTCATACAATATTTGTCCTTTTGTGATTGAATAATTTCACTCAACATAATGTCCTCCAAGTTCATCTGTGTGACAAGGTGTTATTTTTCAGCATTGCATAGTATTCCATTGTGTGTGTATACTAAAGCTTTTTTTAACCATTCTTCTATTAATGACGTTTACACTAACTCTATCTTCTTGATGTGTCTCTTGTAGATAGCATATTGAAAATTCCTGTTTTCTCATCCATTCTTCCACTCTGTCTTTTCACTGGTGCATTTAGCCCATTTACATTCAGTGGAATTATTGATAGATATAAATTGATTGGTGTCATTTTGCTGTGTCTTTTTTTTGTGGCGTGCTGCTGGTTTCTTTGCTCCACATAATTTTCTGTGCTGAGTTAATTTTGTTTGTGGGTTTTCTCTTCATTTTCATTTCTGTTGTGTAAATGTTTACTAAATCTTTCTGATTTTCCTATTTGTTATTTTGATGTGAAGGTGTATTACTTTTTTTTGAGGTTACCCTGTAAATTATTAAATTTTTCCCCATTTGAGACAGTTTTATCTTGAAATCTGCTTGACTTCCTCACCATTTGTAGGTTCTGTATTTTTGCTTTGTAGTTGACTTTATTATAAATTGACAACTCTGGTTCCCTGTTTTCAGTCTTATAGGTTTGTTTGACTTTGTTGTTATTCTTAATTGCCACTGAGTCAGTTCCAACTCAGAGCAACCCTGTATTGGGTTACCTAGGAACAGCTGGTGAATTTGAACCACTGACCTTGCAGTTCAAATTGACCTTGAAGCCCAATGTGTACCCTACAGTGTTACACCAAGACTCCTACTTTATTTTAGATCTAATTTCTGAAATTTGTAATAACCAGACTAACTTTACAAAAAAATATTAAAGGGTATTCTTTGGACTGACAAGCAACAGCAGACAACCACCTGAGATTACATACATAACCCAACCACCTAGAACTGAGTATTTTGTGTAAAGTTGGTCTGGTTATTACAAATTCCTTTAATTTCAGTTTACCTGGAAAGGTTCTAATTTTGTTGTCATATTCAAGGGACAACTTTGCAGTGTATATGATTCTTGGGTAGCATTTCTTTTTTCTTTCAGAATTTTGCATATGTCCTCCCATTGTCTTCTTGCCTGCACGATTTCTGCTGAGAAATCATACTTAGCCTTCTTGGTTCTCCTTTGTAGGTAACTTTTCATTTTCTCAAGCTGCTCTCAGGATTCTTCCCTTGTCTTTTGTTTTGGAAAGTTTGATTATGTCTCGGTGATTTTATTTTGTATCTATTCTGTTTGAGATTCATTCAGCTTCTTGTATGTTTATTTTCTCATCTTTCATGTTGTTAGGGAAGTTTTCTTCCAATAACTTTTTGACAATTTTCTCTGTGGTTTTTAATTCCTCTTCCTGTTTTTGAATTCCAGTTACCTGTAAGTTATTCCTCTTCATGATGTCCCACATAACTCTTAGGCTTTCTTTGAATTTTTTTATTCTTTTTTTTTTTTTTTCTGTTTTTTCTTCTAGCATACAAGTATCAAGAGATTTATCTTCAAGCTTCTTTTGCACTTTCAGAGCATTGTTCAATACTGAAATCTTAGAATTAATCTTCTGGAATTCTAATTGCAGGTTTTGTATTGTTTCAAATTTTGCATTTATTTTGTTTGCTCTTGTAGTGTTTTCCTGAATTCTTCTAAAGTTTTTTTCTGTTTCTCTTGCTTTCATTGATTTTTTTCTGTCCATCCTTTGAAGGTATTAAATATTATTCTGTTGATTTTTTAAATATTTGTTTATTTATTTTGTTTTTTTAGGGTGGGTAGGAGTAAGGAGGTATGTTAAGACTATGGCTAGGTCTGGGTAAAGCTAGGGCTTCATTTAGTGTTAGAGTTATGGTTAGGACTAGGGTTAATGTTAGGGGTTGGGCTAGGACTAGGAGTAAGGCTTGGTCTGGTTTTAGGGTTATCATTATGTTTGTTTTTACTTTTTTGAAATCTATTTGATTTCCCTTTCATTTGGAAATTCTGTAACTACATTATTCCCTTTTAAAAGTACTGTGTTTTGTTGTTACAAAAGTGTTGTCTCTGGTTCCCTATTTTCAGTCCTCTATTTCTATTTTACTTTGAATATGTTTAAGTCTGCATTGAGTTTGGGTGATGTTGCTATATATGTTAGTCTCAGATTGTTGTCCATGGTTCTATGTCCAAAGAACTCCCTTTAGTGTTTCTTGTAAGGTTGGTCTGCTTTTTGCAAATGCTTTTCATATCTGTTTATTTGGAAACATCCTAATTTTGCTGTCATACATAATGGACAATTTTGGTAGGTATGCTTCTTGGTTGGCAATTTTTATCTTGCAGAGTTTTATATATGCCATACCATTGTCTTCTTTCCTGAAGAGTTTCTGCTGAGAAATCAGAGTTAATATTATTAGTTCTCCTTTGCAGTAATTGTTCATTTTTCCCAAGGTGCTATCAGGATTTTTTTTTCCTTTTCTTTGGTTTTGAAACGTTTGGGTACAATATGCCTTGGTGATTTTCTTTTGGGGTCTATCCTGTTTGGAGTGCATTTAACATCTTGAATGGCTATCTCCTCATTTTTCATGATGTTAGGGAAGTTTTCTCCCAGCAACTCTTGAATAGTTTTCTCTATGGTTTTATTTGTCTTCTTCTGTTCTGAAATTCTAGTCACACATAAGTCATTCTTCTTTGGTAGTGTCCCACATAAATCTTAAGCTTTCTTCAGATTAAAAAAAAAAAAAAAATCCTGATTGTTTCTCTCAAAGATGAATATTGAGAAGTTTATCTTCAAGTTTATTGATTCAACCTTCCGTTGATTGAATTCTACTTTGCCCTTTCAATGTATTTATCTATTTTTGAAGTCTTGGTATTAATCTTCTGGCTTTCTAAATGCTGTTTTGTATGCTTTCCAGTTTTTAATTTATATGTCACGTCATTCTTGAATTATTTTCCTGAATTTTCCTTTGCTTTTGTCAGCCTTTCTCTTTATTTGTTGAATAGCGTTCTTTTAAATTCTAAATAGCATTCTTTTAAATTCCTTATAAAGTAGCTCTGAGTCCACTAATGGTATTATATTTTCTGACTCCATATTCTAGTCACTTGTTTGAGACAACCTGTCTTGTTTCTTCATGTAAGCTGAAACTGTCTGTTTTCTCTGAGACAATGTGGTGTCATTGTGTTTGTATTTAATGGACAATTGTATGTTGGTGTGTTCTCAGCACTCACCACCTGTCTCCGGGTGGATGTGATAGAGACTAGTAGGAAGTCTGAACATAGTTCTCAGTTCATTGTTTTTGTAGCGAAGTTCAAGGTGATTTCATGCTCCTTTGGAAGTACCCCAGGCTGTCCCTGTTCAACTTCTTCTCCCAGGAACATTCAATCCACTTCTGTAAACTTTCCTATGAATTTCAGAGTTCCAGGATCTTCAACTATGTCTGTTTCATTTGGTCTTTTATATCTTTGTTGTAGAGTATCTTTGTAGTACATCTACCTAATCCACTATCTTGTCAGAGTTCCTTATTTAAAAAAATATATTGAGTGCCTACACTATGTCAAGAGTTGTTAAGGCCATGGCATAAACTAGTAGGAGGGAAAAAGGAAGACAAAACTCCATGCTTTTTTACAGGTTACATTATAGTAGTAAAAGCAAATATTAATAGATAAAATTAACCATTACATTATATAAGATATTGGAAGGTAGTAGGTATTAAGGAGAAAAATAAAACAGAAGAAAGAGGTGAGTCAGGGGTGTGAAACAAAGGTTTTTTATTTTATTTAGTGTGCTTCTCACTGATAATGTAGAATTTAAACAAACATTTGAAGTAGGAAATGGATTAAATAATACAGTTATTTGGGGATGAATCATTCCAGATAGCAAGGAAATTTTCACTGTAGGTGTTAATTCAATTAGTGAGAAACTAGCCTTGTTTGGTACCTTATGCAATTATAGGCTGTTGTTATTGTTGGTAAGTTCCATTGAGTCGGTTCTAACTCATAGCCACTCTGTATAGGGTTTCCAAGGTGCAGCTGGTGAGTTTGAACCACTGACCTTATGGTCCAAAACTATTCAGTGAATAAATTAATATAATGGGTATTCAAGGAAGTCAGTATACAAACAGACAACCTTTCCAGAAGCTCAGACTATATAAAGACATGACAGTAGATTGACTTGTAAAACAATTTTAAAAATTTGTAATGCCTTCTTGATAAAGTAAAATGCAACTTTGACAATCTCTTTTTTTTTTTTCCTTTATTTTTTCTTCTTCTATGTGGTAGTGGTGGTTGTGTGCCACTGAGTCAGTTCCTATTCATAGTCCCTGTATAAAGTTTCTGGGGCTGTACACCTTTCCAGAAGCAGAAAGTCTCGCCTTTGTCCTGAAAAGCAACTGGTAGATTTGAACTACTGACCTTACAGTTAGCATTTCAGCTCATAATCCAACATGTTACCAGAGCTCCTATTTTTTGAGTGGATATTAAAGACATGAATCATTTAAGGTGTATTGGAAGTATTAGTTTGGGTACTTGTTTTTGGTTTGTTATTTTGGGGTTGGGGGAGAGAAGGGAATATTTTCTTGTCCATTGTTTTATTTAAAAATTCCTTATATAAACATTATGCATTGTTGTTAAGTGCTGTAGACTTGGTTCCAACAGATAGTGACCCTGTATAGGGTTCTGAGGAGTGGTTGGTGAGCTTGAACTGCCAACCTTGTGTTTCAAACCAGCTTTGCTGGCCAGTGCATTAACCCACAGGGCCACACCAGACTGTATAAACACCACAGCCTGATTCTAATAGATACACAGGAGCAGATAATTATATCTTATGGATAAGTTATCTAATATAAAAATAGAACTATGTACATATACAATTCAAAGCAGAATTCCATGCTAGAAGTTAAATTGTGTCTTGATTTCTGAGAACTGAAATATTCACTTTTCTACCAGTGCCATGGAGAGTGAGTGCATAAATGATGGCAGTATTTTGGCTTTCAGAGAGAGCTATTTCTTTGCAATGCTACCTCTTTGGGGAACAAATATGAAAAATAAAATGTGTCATTTTCCATGATACAGTGTCTTTTTATTGTCACCTTCCTGGCTTTAAAAGTGAATGGGGCAAATCATAAAAAGACATATTGTAGATGCAAGTTCTGCCTTCGATTTAGATATTCTAATGGAGTGTATAATTCAGTGAGTCATTTCCATGTCTCCTATTTTTCCTGTTCCTTATCCATGGGCAGAGTGACCTGGTAATAAAGCACTGTACTGTGAATAGGATGACTTATTGTTGGCTGACAGCCTCTCTCAGCATATAGCTCTTGGAGATGATGATTTTCCTACCAACTTACTCCACAAAAGTGTTGTTAAAGTCCATTGGATTCATGTAGAAGTGATTACACACAAACACATAGCTTTAAAGATGATTTACCAAATTTTCAAAGATTTTACTCAAAATGATCAATGGTAAACATCTTGAAGACTAAGAAACTTGTTACCAGTTATGGGACTACAATGAGATATTACATCCACTCAGATGGCTACAATTATAAAGTCAGATAATAACAAGTGTTGGTGAGAATGTGGAGAAATTAGAACTCTCACCCATTGCTAAGGAGCTCTGGTAGCATAGTGGGTTATGAGTTCGGCTGTTAACTGCAAGGTCAGTAGTTCAAATCTCCCAGTTGACATGGTATAAAGATGAGGCTTTCCTGTTTCTGTAAAGATTTACTGTTCAGAAACCTTATATAGGCTCACTATGAGTTGGAACATACTCCACAGCACACAGCTACTGTCACCATTACCATCCATTGCTGGTAGGATGGGAAATAATGCAGCTGCTATGGAAAGTTGTTTGACAATTCCCCCAAAATTAAATAACATAGATTTACAGTGGTGCAATGCATCTCTCTTATATATGGCCATTCTGGCTCTGGGTTTATAATTCTCCACAAATGACTCAGACCATAATCTTGCAAGTGATTGATCTTTTTACCATCCACATAAGCAGCTTGCAAATGTTGGTCAGTTTACTAATTGTAAAAAACAGGATGAGAACCACCTTGTTGTTGTTATTAGATTCTCTGAAATGATTCTGCCTTATAATGACACACAGGGTTTGCTAGAATGTAATCTTTGTGAGAACCGATATCAGATCCTGTGACCCCTGAAGTCACTGGTAGATTTGAACCATGGGCCTTTCAGATGGCAGCCAATTGCTTAACCACTATGCTACCAGGGTTCCTTTGACCTAGATAAGAGAATTCCTTTCCCACAAAATGAGCTATATATAAGGAGTAGAATTGGTTCACCATTAGTAAGCTATTTGTTTCCCATAAATAATAATAATGACCTTCACCTTGCCAGCATTGTGTATGTGCTTTGTGTCTACAGCTAGATCATACTGATCGAATGTAGTATCCACGGAGCAGTTGATACCACTAGGCAAAGTACTCATTCCTCGCAGTTTTATTCCTGTTTACATGTTTCAGACAGTCTGTTGGTGTATCTAACACAGACAGACAGACACTTACCATGAGTTGTAATTGCTATTGTTAAGTGCTGTCGAGTCATTTCCAAGTCACAGCAACCCTATATAGCGTTTTAAAATCTTCTCGGAAGAAGAAAGCCTCATCTTTCTCCAGCAGAGTGGCTGGTGAACTCCACCCACAGACCTGTAGTTCACAGTTCAGTGCTTATCCCACAGAGTCACCATGCTCCTGTATATAACCCAGCACGTCTACTCCTCATTATCTCCCCAAGGGAGTTGAAGACATATGTCTACACAGAAACTCCTACACAAAGGTTCACAGAAGCACTATTTATAATAGCTTAAAAATAGAAACAATCCAAATGTCCATCAAATGATGAATGGGTTAACCAGATGTACTATATTTATATTATGAAGTAATATTCAGCCACAAAATGGAATGAAGTACTGATACATGTTACAACATGGACAAACCTTGAAAATATTATGCTATGTGATAGAAGTCAGACAAAAAAGGACACATATTACATCATTCCATTTATATAGAATGCCCAGAATAGATTATCTGTAAAGAGAGAAAGTAGATTAGTAGTTGCATAGGATTTGGGTGGCTAGAAGGAAATTTCGGTGACAAAATGTTCTGATGATGGCTGAATAACTTCGTGACTATACTAAGAGCCACTGATTTTGTTTCTTAAGAGGATGAATTTCTCAATGCTATTATTTAAAAAAATCATACAATTGAGGACTTGAGTCTAACTGAATATCAGATTATATAAGACAAATCATTAAATTTTGCCATTATAAAAATATTGTGGTTGTGTTTTTTAAAAAATGATCCTTATCTTATAGAAATAGTAATTAAATATATATTATTGTTAAGTGCAGTTGAGTGGATTCCAACTCATAGCATCCAGTGTAGTGTTTCCAAGGAATGGCTGGGGGGTTGGAGTTCAGTACTGACCTTCTGGTTAGCAATCCGGTGCTTATCCTACAGCACCACACTAAGACTGTAATTAAATGGTTAGGAACACATTTGTAAAAATCAATGGAGACCCAAAACAAAAATGTCAGCATGACTGGCTACTAGAAGAAAAAATAAGCTGTTCTCCAGGAAGCCATCAAGGCAAGCAATCAAATTCCTTCAGGACAAACTCCCCTCTAAGACTGAACCTCAAAGGTAACACATGAACAGGCATGTAAGCTTGCTGGCGACAACATTTGTCTACTGGTGAGTGGAAGAGGGGGAAAGGAAGCAATGAAGAAATGGGCTGAGTTCAACCACAGTCTATTAACTCCCGTTGACCTGGAGATAAGAGAGAGAAGAGGAAGGGCTGGTTGGTCCAAAGTGTGGTGAGACCTGGGGACACTTAAGCCCATGGACAAGGACATAGCCACAGAGTGCTAGAGCTGAGAGTGAAGCATCCAGCTGATGTAAGTGAGGGGAGATGCACAGGAGCACCCAAACTTGCAGACAGTACCCATTTGACCTAGCCTCGATGGCTTCATAATCAGAACTCCAGTAGAGGAAGATTACAAAAAAAAAAAAAAAAAAAATTTATAAAGTAAACAAGGGTAAATTGCTATAATTTGGTGAACCTGATGTATACTCATGGAGGTAGTAACTCTAAATACCAATAGAGGGGGAAGGAGTCTTCACATCAGGTATCAATGCTATCCCCTCTGTACACAGGGTAGTTAGGGACAGGCAACTTAGACACTGGCTACCTAAAATGAGGGGGCATTAAAGGCACGAAGTGACTGGCTTACAAGATTTCAAGAGGGAGTTTAATTTAAGAGTATAGGGTGGGGGGAAGAAAGAGTCCCCACTGAATAGTTTTCATTTTGTCTAGATGGGTCTGGTGAAAAGAGATGGGGATAAGATTCATATGATTCAATAGTAAATAATTGTTATCATGACTAATTGCTACTGTCACAATTGTAAAGGTAGAAATTTTGTAACAAAACCAGGGGAGTGGTTAATCCTACAGTCCAGAAACAGAAGACCCTAGGACCATCAAGGGAGAAGAGCACAAGCAGAATGTGGGACCTTATCCAGAGAAGCAGTGATGTTCGAGACAGAGGCAGAGATGGGAATATGGAGAAAGGGAGCAGCTGAGGGCTCTAGATTCATGGGAAGAGAGGGACTAAGAGCTGATGCCCAGGAGGCTGACTTTCAGAATGTGCCCTTTGGAGGTGCAAATTATTATATATGCCTGAGTGTTTTTGCTTTTTTTTTTTTTAAAAAAAAAAAGCTAAAGTGACTAGAGAAATACTGTTAACTGATGGTACATGGAGGAGATTATAATCATTGTAATGAAACAAGGTGTATGATTTGTTGAATATAAAACTGATGATCTGCCCTGTAAACTTTTACTCAATCCACAATAAAAAACTTAAAAAAAAAACCAAAAAACATCAATGGGAAGTCATATTGTTAAGGTGGTACCCCACTCACTGCTAAGTCAACCACCATCATGTGAACCCTGTGACTATGGGCTCTGAATCTCATTTCTACTCTGTACTAGTTTCTGATCTTGAACTTAACTGCTGAAAGTCTCATCTACAAAGCAGAAATTGTTATAATGATTGAAATCTTGTAGGACTTTGTAAAAATCAGTAGACGAGGGATAAATGGTAGTTGCAGTTGTTGATGTTGTGGTGGGGAAAGGTAATATTTAAAGGGAGTCATTGGTGGTTCCGTGGTAGAATTTTAACCTTTCCTGTGGGAGACCTGGCTTCCAACCCCACTGAATTCCAGCATCCATCTGTCAGTGGACGCTTGTGTGTTGCTGTGACAGGCTTCAATGGAGCTTCCAGATGAAGACTACATATAGGGTTTCTGAGACTGTAAATCTTTTTACAGGAACAGAAAGCCTTATCTTTCTCCCACAGAGCAGCCAGTAGGTTTGAACCACCAATCTTGCATTTGCCAGTTTAGTACATATCCTATAGTGCCACTAGGGCTCTTGATCCTGCCACAGATTTGGTTTTTGTTTTGTTTTTTCCTTTAGCGTGCTGCATTTGTGTGTGTGTGTGTGTTATATGTGATGAAAATTTACATTTCACAAATATACATGAGTGTGTGTTATATGTGGTAAAAATGCCAAAACATTCACCATTACCTGCCATAGGCATTTAAGTCTGCCATATTTATTCCTGAGTCCTTACATTCATTAGGTTATCTGACACCTTATCTGGTTTTTGTTGTTGTTAGTCTGTTTTGCACTTGAGTAAAATGACCTGGCACCTTCTGAATCATTCCTGCAGCCTTGACTGTCTATGCTAAGACCTTTCCCAACCACCCTCAATTTATTTCTCTGCAATTATCAATATGGCAAACTATGCAAACACAGCCAAGCAATGACAGAAACCACTTACCAAGAAAACCCCTCCATAAGAGAATGGAATCAAGAAGCTGAGCTTTTAAAGAACCTCTTAGAATTGCTTTAATGTCTTTGGGAAATGTGTATATTCTCTCTTGAAATGGCTATGCTGGACATAACAGTGCCAGTTCAGGCATCAGATACAGATGTAGACTTGAGTTCTAACTACTTGAAATCATGGTAAGGCAATTATAAGTTCACCCCTCTGTATGTGACCTGTAAAATAGATATTCAATTACTTCACAGAGCTGTGATATCAAGAACAACCTAGGCAAAAGCTTGTTGTGGTGCCTAGCAAATCCTAGGGGTTGTATAAGTATTAATCACGTTCCATCTCATAAATTGAATCCTGGTGTGGCACTGTAGGCTAAGCACTGGACTGTTAGCCACAAAGTCAGAGGTTCAAACCCACCAGTAGCTCCTTGAAAACCCTATATAGGGTTGTTATGAGTCATAACTGACTCTAAGACACTTACCAACAACAACATGTCCCCTTAATTAATATGCACATTTATTCACAAGTCTTAAATGGAGCTAGAGGAACTCTTGTAGTTGAATGGTTAAGCAATTGGCTGCTAATCGTAAAGGTTGATGTTTCATACACAGCAGCTCTGCAGGAGAAAGACTGGCCTTCAGCTCCTCATACAGTGTTAAGTAGAGACTAGGGCATTTTGAAGACTAAGGTTGCCTGACCCAAGCCATGACATTGTCAATTGCCTCATATGTATTTCATCCAGACAATGAATAAAGAAGACTGGAGAAGAATTGATGCATTTTGATTATGATGTTGGTGAGGAATATTGGAGATACCATGGACTGCCAGAAGAACAAGTCTGCCTTAGAAGAAATACAGCCAGAATATCCCTTAAAAGTGAAACTTCATCTCACCTACTTTGGACATGCTATCAGGAGACACAAGTCCCTAGAAAAAGACAGGCTGCTTGGTGAAATAGAGGGTCAGCAAGAAAGAGGAGCACCCCCCCCCCCACGACCACCAATAGGATGGATTGACACAGAGGTGGTAACAATGGGCCCAAGCAGAACAACTGTGAGGATAGGGCAAGACCAGGCAGTGTGCATAGAGTCTCTATGAATCAGAACCAACCCCAGGGCAATTAATAAACAAACAAAACTGCTCCCATAAAGATTATAGTCTAGAAACCCATAAAACTCAGTTCTACCTTGTGTCATATAGAGTCACTATCAACTTGATGGCACTTAACAACAACAAAATAGAGCTTTGTGAATCAAAATATTTAAAACATCAGTCTTCGTACGTGGAGAGTTATTTGATTCTGTAAGTTAAATTGTTTGGGATTTATAAAAATTAAAATAGCATTTTAACTCATCTTGAGGAAAAAAGATAGAAGGAAGGAAGATTGGAGAAGAAATTGAAACAGCAACCCTACCCTAGTTTTTTTTTTTGATTTAGAGTGTCATCTTAAACCTTAACATACTCATAATTTTGGATAATAAATTATTTGTCTCTAGTCCAACTTTGTCCTTGTTCTGATTATTCTCTCTTCTTTCAGCCTGCCTTTAACTCATGGTACTTTGTTATATTTTATGTTCACTCATGAGCTCCCTGAAATCCTATTTGGAACACATTGGAGTATAAATAAAGTAAAATATTGTGTGTTGGACATGGTAACTTCAGAAAGGGAACTCAAGTAAACCAACATTTTAATGACACGGAAAGCTGTATTATCCAGCCCATAATGTGGGACCTGTTGGTCACAAAAACAACAGCCCACTTTTCCTGATCCTATTTTATTAATTTACAAATGATAATAGCTAATATTTGTTAAGTACTTAGTAGCTATTAGACAGCATCCAAGAGCTTTTACCTGTATTCACTCATTTAATTTTCTCAATAATTTTGGTAGGCAAATAGATACTATTTTTTCCAAGGTACAGATGAGGAAATTGAGTGACAAAGAGATTCAGTATGTTTCTTAAGGTTACACATCTTGTAAGAGATGAGTTAGATGAGACAGTCTAAGCCCCTTGCCCTTAACCATTATGTAATGCAACTTATAAAGGACTTAACCTTTTGTAAGCCCCTCTTTTATTGGATTTTAATCTCATAGATATTTATAAATTGTATTAAAGACCACTCTTTTATGCTTTCTCATAAATCAATTTACTACCTTAAAAGTTATTATATTTCTTGGTCCTTCTATCTATACTTTTTTAATTTCAATGCTAATTTTTCTTGGCGAAGAAAGAGAATGAGTGAAAATGGCCTGCCCTTTGAAACACTCTACTCAATTTTACAAAATATTCATAGAGACTCCACCACATCAGACCTGGTGTGAGGTTCTGGGGCTACACCAGAGCCAGTGAACAGGTTGGGCTGTGTGGTGCCTGCATGTATTATGGGTTATCAATATTAAATATGAAGTAGTAATGTGTTGAGAGGACATTAAGAACACAGAGTGCACGGTATCGGAAGTAGATACCGTGCCCAGATGGGGCATTTAAAGAAGGCTTCCTTAAGAAAGGAGTCCCTGGGAGGCACGATGTCTAATGCATTCAACTTCCAACCAAAAGGTTGGTGGTTCAAGTCCATTCAGAGACACTTTAAAATTGGTCTGGGGACCTACTTTCAATAAACCAGTCATTGAAAATCCTATGGAGCAGAGTTCTTTTCTAGCACAGGTGTTGCTGTAAACCCAAGTTCATTCCATGGTAACCTGGTCCCTCCAACACAGTAGCCTCAGCTAAGGTCTTTTGAAAGGTAAACTGAGAGGAGAAATGAATGTGTTAAAGGTATGGTTAGGAAGAAAGTGAACAGACAGAGTTTGAGCATGGAGAGTGTTTTGGGAAGACAATGTGGTATTGAGAGACTGATACTTTTAGGAATCTGAACAAATTAGGATATTTGTAGAGCTAGAAGAGAAGGGGAGGGTATCAAGAGAAGCATTTATCCTAAGAGCAATGAAAAAACAGAGGTTTTCACCAGAAGAGGAACATGATTGGGTTGAATACTTGAAATATCCTTGTTGTAATATGGAGAATAGATTGAAGAGTACCAAAACACAAGGCCGACCATGGAGGAGATGGTTGTGTTAGGATAGTGGTAAAGAAGACAGAAAGAGTAGGCAGATTAGGGAAAGGTATGTAAGGGTTCAAAACGGTAGAATTTAGAGATCAATTGAATACTATAGAAGAGAGTAACAATGGGTGTCAAAGATTGAGCTCAAATTCTGGCTTCGGCATCATTTAAACAAACCAAGGGCACATTCTGCAAACCTGCCTCCTGGCCACAGCTTCATTGCTGTTTTTCCCTCACTTCCCCTTATTGGTAGACCAATGTGATCACCAGCAAGATTACACGGCTGCTCATGTATTCCCTTTGAGTGTCAGTCTTGGAAGGGGGTTTCCCCTGAGGGGACTTGATTGCTTGCCTTGATGGATCCCTGGTCTAACAACTTGCTTGTTCTCATAGTAGTCAATCAGACTGTCATTATTGTTTTTTATTTTTCCTGCTGGTATTTTGTTCAAGAAATATCTTCTGTTTCTCGACTG
>NW_006408524.1:32281681-32283975 GCF_000296735.1 Chrysochloris asiatica | reverse complement strand
TTTTTACAATAGTAATCAAAGGACCAACATTCATAAGGCAGTCAAGCATCTTAACATCATTTCCCCTCTTTTACCTATTCAAACTATGCCTCAATCCCTGTATCACAGAGCCCTGTTGTTTCAAGTTTGAGCATACATCATTATTTACCTCTGTCCCACTTAGCCCATGTAAACCTGCCTAACTGTTCACGCATCAACCTTGTTCTTCCATTCCCCTTCCCCCTTCTTGTGCATTGCCCCCCCCCAACACCCAAAGTATCATGTGTATATTCCCTACCCTGTGCTCCACTTTCCTCTCCCTCTACACCTGGGTAACCAACAAAGTTTGTTTTTTTTTTTAGTGTGGATATTTTTTCTTAAGATTTTACAATAATGGCTCTATGCAATATTTCTCCTTTTGTGACTAATTTTACTCAGTATAATGTCCTCAAGGTTCATCCATGTTATGCAGTGGCTTATAGCTTCCTTGTTATTCTTCAAGGTAGCATAATATTTCATTGTGTGTATGTACCAAAGTTAGTTTATCGATTCTTCAATTGATGGGCCCTTAGGCTGTCTCCATCTTTTTGCTATTGTAAATAGTGCTGCTATGAACATTGGTGTGCATGTATCTACTCATGTTATGGTCATATTTCTTGTGGATATATACCAAGTAGAGAAATTTCTGGATCATAAGGTATTTCTATTTCCAGCTTTCTGAGGAAGTACAGGCTAATTTTTAAGCTAATAATTTTGTATGGCCCATGAATAGTGCTATAAATTTTGGCAGAAAAAAGATTCCCTACCCATGGTCTAGATGAAGAAGAAATAGATGAATACTGTAAAATTACTAAAATGAGTAGAACCAGTTGCCATTGAGTTAAGACTTCATGCCTATCAGAGTAGAACTGTGCTGCACAGGGTTTTTCAGAAATAGATTGACAAGTTTTTCTTATGAGGTGACTTTGGGTAGGCTCAAACCTTCAACCTATTTGTTAACAGCCAAGTTATGCCATCAAAGCATTCCTGTAATAATAATGGTTAATATTTACTAAATATTACAAAAGCACTGAGCTAAGAAATTTCTAAATATGAATCAGATAAACTCCTGACAATCAGCCTCTTAGATAGACATTATTGTTACCTCATCTTACAGATGAAGACATAGATTTTGGATTTAAGTGGGTTGCTGGTAAGTCACACAATTCTAAAGTTTCCAATCTTGTCTCTATACTAATTTAATAATTGAGATGTACTTTTTAAGTCTTTAGTTGTCTACTAAATTTTTCACATTTGTAGTGAAATTTAAAATATCTTTCTTATTATTATAATCATGGAGGCTTATTGTCAGGAACTTCAAAAATATAAAGAAGAAAACAAAAGTCATTCATAACCCTACCACCTAGAGATAAGCATGTTATAGTTTTGCTGTATTTATTTTCAGTATATATACCGTTATATAGTTAATATCAGTGTTTATACATTTAAATCATGCTTGTTTCATGTAAATTATAAATAGAACCCTTTCTCCATGCTACCGAACATTATTTACAAATGTTATTTTCAATGGCTGTAAAATATTTCATCATACGAATATACTGTAGTTAAGAAACACAACCAAGCATTTTTGAACATTTAGATTTTTTTTCATTAGTTTACTACTATAAACAATATACTTTGTACTTCAAATTATCTCCATCAAAAATATCTCTGAAATATAATTATTGCCTTGGAAAAGATAAGTACATATTTAAGTCTCTTACTACTTTCTAAAAACAGTGAGTTAATAAACACTTCCATCAACAAGAAATAAGAATTCCTACACTCACCAGCATTATCATCACTTTAAAATCTCTATTAATGATTTCATTTTTGTTTCTATCCCCTGGGGTTTAGATAACATTTGAACTTGTCTTTATGAGTTATTTTTAATCTTTCTGATTTTTTTTCTTGTCGTTTATCTGCTCACATATTCCTTGAATTAACAAATATTTATTGAGCACTGATTATGTTCTAGGCACTACTGGGAACTCTGACAATGCAACCTAGGCATGATCGAAGCGCTCCTGGAGCTAACAATCCCAGGAAAAGCTATATAATAAGCTGACTTTAAAATGTGAAAAAAAAAGACTTGCAGAATGTGCCCTTTGGTTGTTTAAATCATTATCTATTCCTTAATGTTTTTGTGTACATAATCCCCCCAAACAAACAAAAACAGAGGGAATAGAAGCAAATATTGTTGAATGATGATGCAGGGAGGGGATTGTAATCATTGCAATGAAATGATTGATGAGTGTAAAACTGATGTTCTCCCT
>NW_006408524.1:32270783-32280126 GCF_000296735.1 Chrysochloris asiatica | reverse complement strand
AAAGGGCAACATTTACCTAAGGACAAAGTTGAGAAGAAACGGGAAGGTGGGTGGAGTGAAAATAGGAACCAGGGGAGGAAGCAGGATAACTGTTGTTTCATGGAGGGGAATATAATCACTGAGATGAAACAAACTGTGTTATTTGTTAAATGCAAAACTGGTGATCTTACCTGTAAACTTTCACTCAATTCACAATGAAACCCTTTGTAGTTGAATTGATTTTGACTCATAACAACCCTATCTAGTAGGCGGCGTTGTTAAGTGTTGTTGAGTCAGTTCCAACTCACAGCAACCCTGTACAGGGTTTCCAAGGAGTAGTTGGTAGGTTTGAACTACGGACCTTATGGTTCGCATTCCAGTGCTTATCCTACAACGTCACACCAGGACTCTCTATATACAGTATATCATTATTTCACCCAGTCGCTTTTCAGCAGAGTGTTGTTCAGTTTCCATGTATTTGACTTTATTGTCTTGGTTTTCTTATTGTTGATTTCTAGTTTTATAGCATTGTGGTCTGAGAAGATGCTCTGTAGAATTCTGATGGTTGTGAATTTATGGAGGCTTGCTTTGTGGAGTATACCATTATTTCAATGTTTTACCAGCATTTCAGTCTAAGATCTAATGTGAGATTCTCACTTGAAAACTAAGTATTAGGATATGAATGCAGTCAGAATTGAGGTTTTTAGTGCTTGGTTTTCATTTTGTAAAAAAGACAAGTCTATTATAATTCATGACCACTCCAGGACCTGAAGCACAGAGTAGAACCACTACATATAGTTTCTTTGTAGCCATCATCTTTACTGAAGTAGATCGCCAAGCCTTTTTTCCCACAGTGCAGCTAGGTGAGTTCAAATCCCCAACCCTTAGGTTAGTGGATAAGCACAAACCATAATCACCAGTTAGGGTCCTTGGGAGCTCCATTAGGTACATGTAAACAAGTAAATAGAAGAAAAGAACACTAAAATTGGATATCACAGGAGCAATGAAATGTGGAAAAATCACTCAAGATGCTATTGGTATTTCATATTTTTAATTGCTTGTTGAACATTTCATATATGTTTCTTTTCATAGTGTAAATAGTCTTCTTAACTATTGCTTAAAAGACATTTTCTGGTCTTCACTTTGGAGGTGAGTAAACAAGGGAAAAAAAAATCCCTCTTACTTTATGCTCCATGTTTCAGGTCTTAATATCCATCAGTTCAGACATAGGTTGCAAATTCAAACACCTGTAGAATCAGGCAGTTGGCATAAATAAATTAGCACATTGGGTGTTAAAAAGCATCAATAAGGAGTGGTGTGGACTTGGAAAACTAGACTACGCTTCTTCCTGCCATTTCCAGAGAGAGCAGCATTCCGCTCTAGACAAAAACAAACATGGAGGAAGAGTTGGGTATTGTCAGGTTTTCCATTTTATCTATATGCTTCAGGTCTTCAAATGTTACCAAATAAGTCAAATTTTTATAAAGTACTGTGCTAGCAACCTCACACAGTCAAAAAACATGAACCCAAGGTTATAACCTGCCTCCAGTTTGGATCCCTGCTCAAGCTCTCAACATAGTCTGTGTATTAGCAAACTGGTTATCACAATTACTCGTGCAGTTATTTACATATGTAGCTGCAAAACTTTGATCTTTTGTGAATCACTATATGGAATAGGCGGAACTCTGGTAGCGTAATGGTTACGAATCGGGCTGCGAACCTTAAGGTCAGCGGTTCTAAACTACCAGCCGCTCCGCAGGAGAAAGATGAGGCTTTTTTTTACTCCCGTAAAGATTTACACCCTTGGAAACCCTGTACAGGGTCGCTATGGGTCGGAACCGACTCTACGGCACTTAACAACAACAACAACATATGGAATAGGCTACCACAGAAACAAGTGTTTCAGAATAAACAAGAAAAACATTAAACTATAATATGGTAGAAGAAATTAAAATGCATGCTTGATATAGGCTTGTACTGGCCAACATTTAGAAGACTTTGAATTCTAAGACTATTATTCCATGAGTATATTTTATGGCCTAGAGCTCTGGTAGCATAGTGGTTACAAATCGGGCTGCGAACCTTAAGGTCAGCAGTTCGAACCTACCAGCTGCTCTGCAGGAGAAAGATGAGGCTTTCTGCTCCCATAAAGATTTACAGCCTCGGAAACCCTGTACAGGGTCGCTATGAGTCAGAACCAACTCAAAGGCACTTAACAACAACAATAGTACTTTAGAATAATTTGCCTTCTAAATTCCATTTCCATAACTGCCCATGATTTTATTTGAAACCCTAGGAAAGATTCCTCAATTCTCCATTTTGGTAAAAAGAGACAAATAAAAATTAGTTTGCCTAATAGTTTCTCTAAGAACATAAAAAGTACATATTGTGAGTCCAGTTAACAGAAAGGAAAGAAGCAAAGGGGGGAGAGATGGAAAGAGAGAGGGGGAGAGAGAGAGAGGAAGGAAATTAGCATGGTTGGACAGCCAGACGAGAAGAGCAAAAAAAAATATTCTGATAGCCTACAATAGACTTGAACAAGTTCCCAAAGGCGATCTGAAATTTCATCTCCTTTTTCCCTCATCTCTGCTTCCCCTCACTCTCCGTGGAAAGTCCTAATTTTAGCTGTCAGGCAGAAAACGTTCTACCGCTTTAGCAAATCACATACTTTTGATTGGAGACAGTCTCTGAGGGATTGACGCTAACTAAAAGATTAGATAGAATTTAAATTTTAATTCAGAAATGTATCCTTAACAGGAGTTCTTTAAATAGCAGATACCATTTTTTTATTATCGATGTCAGTGTTTAAGAACCCCAAAGCATGTCACCTCGTGGACAAGCTCTGCAGTCCTTTATAACAGTGAGGGAACCCAACCTTCTTTTGCACAGCTGACCCCAGGGCACTGACTGAGTTTAAAGAGATAGGGAAAACATACATTGCTACATTCTGTATGGCAGAGGGACTAGACAAGCAAACAAGCATAGTTATCTGTCTGGCTTTCCTTTTATTTGTTTTTTGTTTTGTTTTTTTACCTGTGATTTAAATTGTTTAATATGTAGATGTAAGGTAAGCTGAATATTTCTTTTCAGATATATTCAGTGTACCTTCATTTAGTGGGTGTATTACTTCGTACACAAGTCAACAACCAATGCAAATATTTAAAAGGGAAATACAAATTTTCTAAATCAGATCTTGGTTTTATTTCATAGGAATTAGAAATGCACCTACACCAGAAGAAAAAATTTTAAATACTTTAATATGTAGAATAAAAAATGTGGCTCTGAACCATGCCGAACATTTCATCTGACTTTCTGAAATATTTGCTTACATGTTCTCAAAAAGAAAAAAATTAGCAAATAAACTTGTCTCCTAGTTTTGGAACTTTATTAGGTTGACATTCTTAAGGTCAAATAGAATAAATGTTGGCAATTTTATGTGTTTTGAAGTTCACATGACTTTTTTCAAATCATGAAATTTTAGGCGCTTTCCTCATTGTGTATAGATAACAGGTATCTTCTTTGTCTAATGACCATTATGACCATTGGCACATTGTGGGCTATTGGTTTTGTGAAGGACTATACCTGTAAGTAAGGAGCTCTGGTAGCATAGTGGTTACAAATCAGAATGCTAACCTCAAGGTCGGCAGTTCGAAATTACCAGCCGTTCTGTGGAAGAAAGATGAGGTTTTCTGCTCCCGTAAAGATTTACAGCGTCGGAAACCCTGTGCAGGGTCACTATGAGTCGGAACCGACTCCACGGTACTTAACAACAACATACCTGTATGTGCTGTTGGAAATAGGCATGTGGAGATGTACCTTCAGCTCAAAGAAGTTGCCTTTGTCTTGCTCTGCGATCACAACAATTAATCGCAGTGTTGTAGGGATGAGTAAAAAGTCAAGTAGTGTATCAAATACAAAATGATCCTGGACATTTCTTTTAAATGCCTTTCAAATATTCTGGCTTATTGTGTAGCAGGCTTCAAGCAGCAGGCCTAGCAGGGCTCAGTCTTACCCTCTCTCACTTGTGTCTCAGTGAATCTTGGAGAATGTTCTTTTGCTCGAAGCTTATCAAAAGAAAAGATCAAGCCCTTGGTATTACTGTGAAATGTAATTTGCACACCACTTTACATGTTAGTAGAATGCAACAGTGTGAAGTTCAACAAATTGAATCTTCTGTGAGGAATGCTCTCAATGAGATTCAAGGCCCTCACTGACACACAAATGTTTTCAGTTGCTAGTGATTTATTTTGCTGATCCTTTCAATTTGTCAACCATTTGAGAATAGACTCTCAGTCTGCAGGATGCTAATACCAGTCACATGGCTAAAATTAGAACTCCTAAACATGTGCTAAATGCCTTTAATCTCTACAACTCTGGAAAATAAAAGGAATCTGGAAGCATTTGGAGGGAGGTATAGAGACCTCCCTCTTGATTAGATAGTCTCCATTTAATCATTTATGGTTCCTGCTTCTAGAAGCTAGAGTGGTCTGGTCACTTATTTATCCCTCCTCTAATTCTGCCACTTGGGTGGAAATTCACATCACTCTTAATTTCACTTATTTTAGCACCATATAATCTGGCTAATTTGCTTCTTGAGAATTAAGCTCCAAGTCAAATGTCTCCCTTTTAAACTAGGTAAATGTTATGCCCAAACATCCAGATAAATTGAGGGAGGGGAAGACAATCTATCAAATAAATATCTGGATGATTCAGCTCAGAGAGCACTGTATCTAAGCAGGTGGAAACGCGCTGCATGATTCAGAAGTACTAATCTGCGTGCTAATGGACCACTTATTTGCATTTCATTTCCTTGGGGGGAAAAGAACAGTCCTATGTCAATCTTTCTAATTTAAGTGCAATGTGCACATCTGTTGATATTTAAAGAAAAGAGTGGCACATATACACAAGTATTCACACCCCTAAAACACATAATTGATTTTTGTTTCAGCATAGAAGATTCTCAACTAAATGACTCTCAGGAGGTATTTCTAAAAATTCTTTGATAAAGTGATTAATGCACTGCAAGTATCTATTCAAGGTTTTTAATAATGGCTGAATTTTTTCTAAACTTTACATGACAAAAGGAGAGTCCAAAAATACAAATTGCATACAATTCAAAGTGATATTATTCCAAGGAAATGCAAGTAATCCCCAATTTACGATGTATTTAGAGTCAGGACAAACTGCACTTAGGACTGTCTGTTTGGTTTGACTTGGGTCCATTTGTACATTCTGGTGTTAATAGAATGTCCAAACTGACGCCTGGCCAGTGCAGCGCTGTGCGGATCAGCACCAGACTGTGAACCACAAGGTCAGCAGTTCAAACCCACCAGCTGCTCCTCAGAAGACCTGAACAGTGCCACTGTGAGTGGGAGCCAGTTCGACAACCCTTGACAACAACAACGTTGCTAGTAATGTGTATTACATACTGTGTTGTTGTTGTTGTTGTTGTCAGGTGCCATCGAGTCGGAACCGACTCATAGCGACCCCATGCACAGCAGAACGAAACAATGCTCGATCCTGGGTCAACCTCACCACCGCTGCCACCCCTGAGTCCATCAATGATGCCACCTGGCCGATCCATCTCGTTGGAGGTCTTCCTCTTTTTCTCTGACCCTCCACCCTACCCAGCATGACATCTTTCTCCAGTGATTGTTTCCTCTGGACTACATGTCCAAAGTAGGAGAGATGAAGCTTAGCCATCCTGGCCTCCAAGGAGCACTCTGGCTGCACTTCTTCCAAAACAGATCTATTGGTTCTTTTGGCAGTCCATGGCACTTTCAGTATTCTCCTCCAACACCACAACTCAAAGGCATCAATTCTTCTACGATCCTCCTTATTCACTGTCCAGCTTTCGCATCCATATGAGGCTATTGAAAACACAATGGCCTGGGTCAGGCTCACCCTAGTCCTCAAGCTGACATCTCTGCTCTTCAGCAGGGTCACCCATGGTGGAAAGGTTTCAGATGAGCTACAAAACAAAGACAGACTAGGAAGAAAGAGTGACAAACTACTTCCAAATCGCTAGTCACTGAAAACTCTATGCATAGCAGAGAAACATTATATACTGTTGTGGTGTGTAATTTGCTCATATTGTTATCCTCAAATGTTCTCTCACAGATGTTCAAAGACTGGATTTCTAAAGATACTGATAATTAAAAGCAGCGATAATGAAAACTAGAAAAGTTTTACAAAGAAGTTTTTGACTTAAAGTCAGGATCAACTTATGACGGCACTGTCAGAATGGAACCCAGTTGTAAGTCAAGAATGTCCTGGGGGCAGTCTAGAGTTGTAGGGTTTCAGCTGCATTTATTTACATTGTTCTGGTCTCAACTGTGATTTAGTGCCACCAACTTCGTGGCAATTGTCTCCTTTGGCTTAAACATCAGTGGGAACGACCGGTTCCTGGCTTCTAGGACTACCTGGAACTTCCAGGACTGAAGCAGCATTCTGAGCATCTTCTCATTGGCTGCTGCAAGAGCTAGTTTTATGACTGGGCAGATAGGGCAAGAAAAACCTTCTTGTTACAAGGTCTTCCTTTGATTTGCTCATTCATTCAACATTTAGTTGCCTGCTTTATCCACCTTGATTTAAAAGTGTAAACTGGACAGAGGAGGAAAGCTAATCAGCAATGCATAGGCTACAAATTCACAGGATCACAGAATTTTACTCAAATGGTTTTGACAGCTTAGCTCTGGTAGCGTAGTGGTTACCAACCGGGCTGCTAACCTCAAGATCGGCAGTTCAAAACTACCAGCCGTTCCATAGGAGAAAGATGAGGCTTTCTGCTCCCGTAAAGATTTGCAGCCTTGGAAACCCTGTGCAGGGTCGCTGAGTTGGAACCGACTCCAAGGTACTTAACAACAACAACAAGGCCTATAAACAGAACCTCTGGTAGTATAGTGGTTACGAGGCAAGCTGCTAACCTCATGGTCAGCAGTTCGAAACTACCACAGTTCCTCAGGAGAAAAATGAGGTTTTCTACTCCTGTGAAAATTTACAGCTTCGGGAACCCTATGCAGGGTTGCTGTGAGTCGGAACTGACTCCTCCATGGCACATAACCACCACCAACGTCTATGGGCATTAGGGTTGTTTTCATAAGTGTAATTTTGACTCTTATGTCAGTATTTTGTAAGCCAATGTCCAGTCCTAGAAAACAAGTAACACATATTGATCGTGTACAGGGGCTGCCTCATATAACCCTTCAACTCTATGAGGTAGGTAGAATTGTTAGCCCTTTTTTTAAAAAAAATTGTGTGTGTGGGGGCGGGGTTGTTGTTTTTGCTGCTGTTGACTTTTGTTTTTTAAGATTTTTCTTGTGGATTGAGTGAAAGTTTACAGGGCAGACCATCAGTTTTACATTCAACAAATCATAGACCTTGTTTCATTACAATGATTATAATCCCCTTCATGTACCATCAGTTAACAGTATTTCTCTCTATTCACTTTACCTTTTATTTAAAAAAAAAAAAAACTAAAACACTCAGGCATATATAATAATTTACACCTCCAAATGGCACATTCTGCAAGTCTGCCTCCTGGCCACCAGCTCTTAGTCTGTCTCTTCCCAAGAATCTGAAATCTTCAGCCGCTCCCCCTTTCCATACCCCCATCTCTGCCTCCTTCTCTGGCGTCGCTACTTCTCTGGATAAGGTCCTGCATTCTGCTTGTGCTCTTCTCCTTTGATGGTCCTAGGGTACTCTGTTTCTGGACTGTAGGATTAACCTCTCCCCTGTTTTTGTTACAAAACTTTTACCTTTACAATTGGGACAGTCCCAATTAGTCATGATAACAATTATTCACTATTAAATCATACGAATCTTAACCCCATCTCTTTGAACCAGATCCATCTAGACAAGATGAAAACTATTCAGTTGGGACTCTTTATTCCCCCTCATATTCCTAAACTAAACTTCCTCTTGAAACCTTGTAAGCCAGTCATTTTGTGCCTTTATCACTCCCTCATTTTAGGTATCCAGTGTCTACATTGCCCGTCCCTAACTACCCTGTATACAGAGGGGATAGCATTGATACTTGATGTATACTCCTTCCCTCTCTGTTGGTATTTAGAGTTACTACCTCCATGAGTACAGGTCTAGTTCATAAAATTGTAGCAATTTACCCTTGTTTCCTTTATCAAACAATTTTTTTTTTTTTTTTGGGTAATCTTTCTCTAGTCAAGTTCTGATTATCAAGCCATTGAGGTTAGGTCAAATGGGTACTGTCTGCAAGTTTGGGTCTTCTTGCGCCTCTCTTCTCACTTCATATCAGCTGGATGCTTCACTCTCAGCTCTAGCTCTCTGGCTATGTCCTTGTCCATGGGCTCAAGTGTCTCCAGGTCTCACCACACTTTGTACCAACCAGATCTTCCTCTTCTCTCTCTTATCTCCAGGTCAACAGGAGTTAATAGACTGTGGTTGAACTCAGCCCATTTCTTCATTGCTGCCTTTCCCCCTCTTCCATTCACTAGTAGACCAATGTGGTCACCAGCAAGCTTACATGCCTGTTTGTGTGTTCCATTTGAGTTTCAGTCTTAGAGGGGAGTTTGTCCTAAAGGAACTTGATTGCTTGCCTTGATGGCTTCCTGGCAAACAGCTTACTTATTCTTGTAGTAGCCAGTCATGCTGACATTTTTGTTTTGGGTTTTTCCTGATGATCTTTCTTTAAAGATGTATCTTCTATTGCTCTAGCTGTTCCAGGCTGCTCTGCTTGTCCTTGCAAGTGGGAATTTCCCACCTCATAAGGTTCTGGATGGGATTCAGGATTCCACCTAGGGTCCTATACACTGCAAAGGCTTTGCAAGAGGTCTGTTTCACTGGGCAAGTTCTAGAAATCCTTTTAGGTATTGCAATCAGCTGAAGATAGGCTTAAAAGTTTCTGTCATCATGTTTCCCAACATCCCTTTCTATCCCACTCAAGTGTCTATTTTACAATAGTAGGCAAGAAAAATCAATATTCATAAGACAGTCAAGTATTTTAGTATTATTTCCCCTCTTCAATCTATGCCTAAGATCCCTGTATCACAGTTCTTGTTGTTCCAAGGTTGAGCATGAATCACTATTTACCTCTATCCCACTTAGCCCATGCAAACCTGTTGCAGTGTTCCCCTATCTATCGTGTTCTTCTGCCTCCTCCCCCTTCTTGTATTGCCCTCCCCAACACCCGAAGTAAACCCCCCATCCTAACCCCGCTGTAATGGTTACCTTATATACCATTAACTAACTCTTCCCTCCATCTAAGACAGTCTATTTTATCCTGTAATCTACCTGATCTTCCCACCACTTGTGTTTACCTTCTGTCACATTGTGATTGTTTTGATCATAGACTGACCTCCCAGATCCTCTGTTCTTATCATTTTATTCT
>NW_006408524.1:32262274-32269648 GCF_000296735.1 Chrysochloris asiatica | reverse complement strand
CTTAGATGGGTGTTATTTTAGTATTTTTTATGCTTTCTGATTGTCTTCAGGTAGATGTGATCAGGAGATGGGCTTCCCTTTTCACTCTTCTTCCTTTATTTCCATGGTTCTGTCAGGCATCCATGGCCGCTCTGATCCTTCCCTGTTTGGTCTTGCCAAGATGGCAGCTCTGGGAGCAGCTGAGCATCTTGAATTAGAAAGCAATGGATTTCTTGCTTCTGTTACAAAATCTCCTATCTGTAAGCCTTCCAACATTCTAAATATTCTTTATATGTGGTTCAGAGTTCTGGCACCATCCCCTGAGCCTGCTTGGTCTAGTATTCTGTGTTGTTTCTGATGGAGCTCTTCACTCACTTCTGTCTGATCTGATATTTTGTTGTATTGTTATCCATATTTTAAAAGTGAAAAATGTCATAATGAAATTGATCAGGTGCACGTAGTTAGAAAATGACATGGCAAGGTTTGAAATGCATGTGCTCCCTACAGTCCTGCTGCCTCACATTTCAGGATATGGAGAAGGTGGGTGTCTTCATTTGCTAGTGCTGCCATAACAAAAGTAATACATTTGGCAACATAGCATCTTACATCTTCTATATGTCAGAAGACGTTGTTGTTGTTGTTGTCAAGTAGAGTCAAGTTGGTTCTGATTATTTGCACCTCTGTATAGGGTTTCCAAGAAATGGCTGTTGAGTTTGAACTGTCTACCATGGGGTTCAAACGATCTTGTGATCCAGTGCATTATCTCATAGCACTACACCAGGACTCCAAAAAACACCATGTTGTTGTTGTTAGGTGCCATTGAGTCGGTACCTACTCAGAGCGACCCTGTGTACAACAGAATGAAACACTGACATAGGTAAACTTAAAAACAAATAACAAATTGGGGAAAGATATATAAACATGCTACCAAATCAGAGAAATATTTTTTAAATCACCCTAATATACAACTCTTGTTGTTAAGTGTCATCAAGTCAGTTCCAACTCATAGCAACCTGTAGGGTTTCCAAAGAGTGAACTGCCAACCTGTGGCTAGCGGTCCAGTGCTTATCTTTCAGTGCCACACCAGGACTCCATTAATATGGAATGGGCAATAGATAATGAACAAACACAAATATTAATAGCCAATAAGCATAGAAAATGATTTAATGTTAATCATAATGAAATATATATTAAAATATCTATGTCATTATTTTCCTTTTTGACATTGACCTGACATTCAATTTACTTCTAGTTATTTAGTTGTTGTTGTTTAGTACCATCGAGTCAGTTCTGACTCATAGTGACCCTGTAAAGGGTTTCCAAAGAGCAGCTGGTTAGCTTGAAATGCTGACCTTGTGGTTCAAACCGACCTTACAGTCCAGTGCATGAACCTGAGTGCCACACCAGCAGAAGAAAACAACTGGAGATACATATGCAGATGGATGTATAATGGTGTTCTTTGCATTCCTGTATCAATAGTCTTCTCTGTTTAAAGCACAAAACCAACCTTAGATACTTTAAGCAGAAGGAAGCTCATAGAATCTCCATGAGGGCCAAAGAATTGGCTTAGATATTGTTGTTGTTGTTGCATGCCATTGAGTCAGTTGTGATTCATAGTGACCCTGTGTAGGGTTTCTGAAGATCAGTTGGTGAGTTTGAACCACTGACCTTACATTCCAGTGCATTATCCTGCAGCAATTCCTGAATTGTGTTGATGGACTAATTGCAGCTAGAACCTTACCACTCGGGGCACTACTTCTAGGGCCTCTGCACTCCTGCCCATGAAATCTCAAGGTATCCATGTCAGAATCTGCCATCTGTGCTAGGAAATGTGTTCAGGAGTGTGCTTATTTCCTCCTGCACCTCACACTGCTGCATCTATTCATAATGCTAACGTCAAAGCCTGTGATCTAACTGCAAGGTAATCTGGGAAGGTGAATTCTTGGTTTGAATTTGGATTCAGCTAGGGAAATGCTCAAATCTAGGAAGAGGATCCAAAATATTTTTAGTTACTAGGTGATAATGGAATCCTGGTATGGTATTGTTGGATAAGCTGTTAAAGTCAAGGTCAAAGTCCAGATGCTCCTCAGAAACCCTATACAGGGTCACTATGTATCCGAATCAACTCAATGGTACTTAACAACAAGTGATAAATAGCGATTTCTTTGTAGAAACAAACTTACTTGGCAGTAGGAGAAGCAGATACTTTGGAGCAAAAAAAACTTTAACTTGAAACATGGTTTATGTAATTACTAGTTAGTTGTGGTACCTCAGGGTAAACACTCGATCACAAGGGTGGTTGAAACTGCAAGAACAGTGGTTCAAACTCACCAGCCACTCCTAGGAAACCCTACATGGGGTTCCTACACAAGGAGGTCACTGTGAGTTGGAACTGACTCAACAGCACTTAACAACAACAACAGGTGACTTCAGGCTGAAGCTTACTTTTCTTATCTGTAAAATGTGGACACCTACAGTGCTGTGGGTTTCTATTATGTATGGCCTTTATAGCATTGAATTTGTAATTCTGTACAAACTGATTGGTTGGGCCACAGTCTGCCCTATTTTTAGTCTACTTTACATACATTAACTGCAGTTGGTTGATTTATTAGTTAGAAAAGCAGTGTATAAAACCATCCAACGTTGTTCTTGTTAAGTGCCACTGTGTCAGTTCTGACCCATAGTGACCCTGTATAGGATTCCTAAGGAGCATCTAGTGAGTTTGAACCACCGACCTTGTGAATCAAACTGACTTTGTAGTCCAGCACATTAACCAACAGCACCACACCAGGGCTCCCAATGTTGTTGTTGTTAAATGCCGTTGAGTCAATTCCAACCCATAGCAACCCTGTATAGGGTTTCCAAGGAGCAGCTGGTGAGCTTGAACCACTGATCTTGTAGTTCAAACTACTTTGCAGTCTGATGCATTATCCCACACACAGCACCACACCAGGACTCCAGGACTCCCAAAGGGATTGGTCAATGTGTGATCCTGCTCGGAGGGTCACACCTTGAAATTGGCAAGGAGTTTGCTTATACAAGCTAGCAACCCCAGAGGGTTGTGATTGTTTTTTTAAAAGAAAGAAGTGGTGGGAAAGGAACCTGAAGACTAAGAAGAGCCTGGGAGAAGTGGCTTGGACCTGAGGTTCCTACACAAGGAGCCTTAAAACGTGTGTAGTACTGATCAAGAGCTGTAGCAATAAAGGCAGTGAGATCTAGAGGGGAGCCCAAAGGCAGAGCCAGTAGTGAGGGGACCAGGAGGACCTAAGAGACCTGAGTGGGATTTAACCTGGCTGTGAGCTGGCCCTGTTAGCAGTGAAGAGGCTGAAGGTCAAAGGAAGAGTGGCAGTGCATGGCTGAGAGGGTCTACTTGTTGGGCCCAGAAGAGTTGAGAGAGCTCTCCTGGTTACAAGTTGTCTTGATTGACAAACTGCATCCTGTGTCCTGAGTTGTATCCTTTTGCTTCCCATTTTCGTCTTATTCTGAGTTGCTCCTGAATTGTATGCCAATAAAACCAGTTCATGAGTTCTATGAAACATTGCAACTAATTACCAAACCCAAAGAGACACTGAAATGTGCTGAGAGATGAAGGAGCAGCTGGTGTCAGAGATGATGAACTGGTCGGATAGCTTGGAGAAATTGGAAGTCTGGGATGTACGTAACATAAGAACCAGTCTTATTCTGATTCTTATAATGAAGTTATTCATTTAATTCCTTGTGTGGTCTTGTTGGATAAGCAATGGGCTGCTTTCTAAAATTACAGTGCTTGGCACTTATGTTGTTGTTGTTGTTGTTGTTGTTAAGTGCCATCGAGTGGGTTCTGAGCCACAGTGAACCTATATAGGGTTTCCGAGGAGCAGCTGGTGAGCCTGAACTGCCAACCTTCCAGTTCAAACAGCTTTGCAGTCTGGTGCATTAACCCGGTACTCATAAACATTAGCTTTATAGTACCCACTGTTATTGTCATAAGAACGAAGGCAGAGTTGTGGCCATGAACTTTATCGGACCAAAAGTATGCTCAAATAGACTCTAATCAGGCAGTAAAGAAATTTGCAGAAGCCAGTTGAGGGGTAAAGGAAATCATCTGCATGCTTATTGAAAGTTTAGCATGTTCTCACTCAATATCAGGTGCTAAAATTATGAACAAATGAATGATATCATATTAAACTTACGTTGGGAAACATAGGTTAGCAAACTTAATTCCAACTGTATAACATGGGGTTGGAACCTCCTGTTGACAAAATTACCTTTAAGAGGGACATATTAATTGTTCCTTTTTATTCTCAAAGGTACATATAGTTTTGTTTTTAAAATGCTTGCAAATGTCAAAACAGAATAACAAAACTCTGTGGATAATTTTACTTTTATTTCATTATTACTGATATTAAACAGTTCTCTATTTTTATTGGCATTTGTATTTCATTTTTATAAAATATCTATTTCCCATTCTATATTAGGATGCTTTATTGTTTTTAATGATTTGATGTCAAGTTTATATATCCCCACCTACTCTAATTTGTTATTTGCTTTTAACTTTACTTAGGGTGTCTTTTAAGGAGCTCTGGTGGTGCTGTGGGTTAGGCATTGGAAGTTGGCGGTTCAAATCCACCACTTACTCTTTGAGAGAACAATCAGGCTGTCTACTGCCATAAAGATTTACAGTCTTGGGTCAAAATGAGTCAGAATTGACTCAGTGGCATCAAAGGCAGTTGGTTTGGTTTGGTTTTGGTTTATGGTGTCTCTTGACATGTAAAAGTTGTAAGACTTTGTGTTGCTAAATTTATTAGTACTTTTGGGGTTTCCTTATATATATGTTAGTGTTAAGTGCTGCCAGTCGGTTCCGACTCATAGCAACCTACACACGTTTAAGGGTTTGTTGTTGTTAAGTGCTGTTGAGTCCCGATTCATAGTGACCCTGTGTAGGGTTTCCGAGGAGCAACTGGTGAGCTTGAACCACCAACCTTGCCGTTCAAATGGCTTTGCAGTCTGGCACATTAACCCACAGTGCAACACCAGGACTCGTGTATAGGGTTTAGGAGACTATAAATCTTTGCTGGAACAGAAAACCTCATCTTTCTCCACAGAATGGTTGGTGAGCTCCAACCATCAAACTTGTGATTCTCCATGAGCGCTTTCCCTACATAATCACCACACTCCTATCATCTATCCATCCATCCATCTATGGCCTTCTCCTCAAGATCATGAAAATATTTAATTTTCTTTTAAGCCTTATTATGGTTCTATAAAAATAGTATACTTAAATTTTAAATATCACTTCATATGTTTCTATTGGGTGCCATTTATTATTACATGGAATCAAATAATTTTACTACTCTGAAAGAGTTAATGCATATTTTTAAAGCTTAAAGTAGAACAATTTGTCATTCCTTCCAATGTCAAAATCATAAATGGTGTATAATTTACCACAACATATTGGATTTTTTTTTTTACTTTGCTCTTTCTTCATCTTTTCTTCATATATTTGTCATATGCCATAGTAACCCCAAAATAATGTTTCTTCTGTATTTAAACTTTACTTCTTGTCATTACAAATTTAGAAAAGTAAAAAATAATTCAACAGACTAAAGATTTATTTTACAACTCACATATGCTTTAGAAACCTGTTCCTAAATGCATCTTGGGACTATATTTCCATAGTTACTAGAAACAAGCAAATGAAAATGATTAGTAAAATGTTTTAATTTTTTCTGCCTGCAATTCTGTGCTTTTATTTCTTATTATTACCTAAGATAGTGATTTGAGAACTGCATTCATTTCTGGAAACAATGATTTTCTTGGGCTTTGTCTTTGTTTCATTACCAAATCATGTTTACTGAGCATTCACTAGTAAGGCAATGAACTTGGAATTTCCAGGTGCACGATGTGAAATAAGGCACAGTCCATCCTGATGTGGTGCTGCAGGATAAGCACTGGACTGCTAACCTGTAGGTCAGCAGTTCAAACCCACCATCTGTTCTTCAGAAACCCTACACAGGCTCACTATGAGTTGGAACTGACACATAGGCACTTAGCAACAAAAAAACATACTTCAAGTAGATAAATAGTAACTTACATCATACCATAATTGTAAGAGTCCTGATGTGGTGCTCTAGATCAGCACCAGACTGCTAACCACAAAGGTGGCAGTTCAAACCCATGAGTCACTCCTTGGGAACCCTATACAGGGTTGATAGTACTCAGAATGGACTCTGGCAATTAACAACAACAATGTCTGAATGAATAGTAGGTTTTCCATTAAGAAGCGAGATAAAAGTAAACACACATGCACACTAGATACATTCATAATTTTTGTTTGTTGTTGTTAAGGGCCTTCTGGTCAGTTCCAGCTCATTAAGACCCTACATAGGGCTTTTGAGGAGTGGCTGGTGAACTTGAGCCGTCCACCTTGTAGTTCAAACCAACCTTACAGTCCAGCATATTAACTCACAGCACCACACTAGAACTCCTGATACATTCACATGTTGTTGTTATGTGCTGTGGAGTCGGTTCCGACTCCTCACAACCCTGTACAGGGTTTCCAAGGCTGTAAATCTTTATGGGATCAGAAAGCCTCATCATTTTCCCGCGGAACAGCTGGTAGTTTCAAACTGCTGACCCTGAGATTAGCAGCCTAATTCGTAACCACTATGCTATCAGAGCACTTCTTAAATGTCAGGAAAAAGGTTTAAAAAAAATTCAAAGGTACTGGGACACCTTTTGGAAATGTGAAGAGCTTGAAATTCACATCAATTTAATCCCACATCTCAGTGTTATTAGGTATCCTCTGTAAAGTTAAACATTGTGAAAAAATTTTGAGATAAAATGAGATTATACTTTATCACTTGAAACACAGGGTAGTAAGAAAACAAAAAATTGCCCCCAAAAGCCTATAATTATTCAAATGACTACCTTTAGAAAGAAGCATGATCCTATCATATAAAATGTAAGAATCTAGACATATATATACATACCGTAGATTATAGTGGTAATTATGAAAATGCCAGGCTTTTCTTTAATAGATCCCACAGATCAATGCAGCTAACTAGAATACTGCTCTGGGAGATCTCACACATCAACAGTTCATCACTTGTCACTCGACTGCTAATAGGAAGGGCGGTTTGAATTCACCCAGTGATTCTGAGGAAGAAAGACCTGGTGATCTGCTTCCATAATGATTACAGCCAAGAAAATTCTGTGGGGTCACTATGAGTCAGAATCAACTCAACAACATCCAACAACAATAACAGTCTACTACCATTCTTGAGTGGGAGGGGAGAGGGAGGTCACAACAATGAAAGAAACATTCTAATCTATTGCCGGAGTGTATATTTCACTTTGAAGGAGCTGTCCACTTATTCGGTTTGTTGTTGTTGTTGTTGTCAGGTGCCATCGAGT
>NW_006408524.1:32255635-32260847 GCF_000296735.1 Chrysochloris asiatica | reverse complement strand
TTGCCACTTCTTTCAATGCACTTTGGACTTCCTCTCTGAGTATCATTGGCTCTTGTTCGGTTTAGAGAGAAGTAAAACATTTACTTCCTGTTTTGGATAATGTAATTGCCTTGTTCTTCCTCTTTGATATTGACCACCCAGTTCCCTTTCATGCAATAGGTCTATCATTAGAAAATCTTCAAAATATTTTAACAGTTTAAAGTAAAGGATGGCAATATCAGTACTACGTAGCACAGACATATTGAGAGAATAAAGAACCATTTGAATTTGGTTTATCTGCCAGCTTAAAGCACCTGATCTATCATATAAGAGTTGCCATGTCTCTCCAACCCTCCTGTTTCAGTGGCTTCATGTTGTTTCCCATCATTTGATGCTAAGTCCCTTCTTCCATTTTCACTAATGCACTTTCCCAAACCAATTTTTAAAAGAGAATACCTATTTCCGAATTTTCATCATCTGTGAAATTTTTTTCATTCTAAATGTATGTATCATACATTTAGAATAAAAAAAAAACTTTAAATATAAAGCAAAAACATTATTATTATTCAAAATACTTAGTTATTCCCAAATGCTAAGTTTAATTTTTACAATTTTAAGGTGTTTTGGTTTTTTCCAAGAACTAAAATCCTGCATTTTGAATGAACTCTATCAATTGAATATTGAAGTCTTCTGTTGATGGCACCTTTGTTATTTATATTATAGGGAATGCTTTCTGAAACATCAGACCAACCAATGACATATTTCTATTATGTTTAATTGTGTTTCTGACAATGTTTGCAAATAAGACTTTAATTGTAGTATTGGCGTAATAATGTATTTTCCTATCTACTTATCTCCGGAGCACATTGAAAGGGTGCATATGGAGACAGTGAATTCTGAATCAAGGTAATTACATTTTAAAGATTTGGGATCTTTATTATAATTACAAAAAGGCAATAATATAGTTTACCATTCTCCTATTTCAAGTCTTTGACTCGTAATCCTATAGACTGCTATGCTGATTTATTTAACAGATTGCTTTAAAAAGGGCAGCATCGGTAATTTTCATTTACAAATTACTGCGTCTTGTTGTCAGTAACTTCTAAAATATTATTCTCAGCATATGTGATTCATGAAGACAGGCAGATGGTAAATTTCCCTTTGGCAAAATACATTAAAACTCTTTCATTCTGTCGTCCTTGTGCAAGCTCACACAGTTATGAGCTGTTACTGTTAACAAATTGGGTGAGATAATGCCTTTAGGACTATGATACTTTGAAGGGAGAAGATAAATTCTCTTCTCTTGGTTATAGTTCAGTTATGTTAAGAGCCACCATATATGACTGAAATGTTAGCTATCACATGCACATCAGCTTGTAGCATATGCTCTTCTCACTTGTTCTATACAACGTCAGTTATGCATTTAGCTGGCAAGTTAAATCAGCTCTTTCCTGTGGTCACTAACAGCTTTCAGAAGCCCCTAGTAGTGTCACTATTAGGAAACATTTCACAGACAGTGTAGCTAAATCCTCATCATGATCCGGGAGTCGAAACGAAATGATGGGAAGGCAGGCCAGTCACACTTGAGAAGTTTGAAGAATGAGTAGTGTAAACCTTAACAGTCAAGAGAAGTTTGGAAGCTCCACATTTCTCTTAGAAATGAATTTGAGAATCAAGGTTTTCTTGTCACTTCCTTATTTCCTGTTGGTTAACGATCAAAAAGAAAAATATAGGTTTAGAATGCACACTCAGATGAGTTGCTATTGTTTATTCTATCTTAAGAGCAAAAGGATTCCTCTGTCTGATAAACCTCTAGCCTTGATTCAACTTTCAGTAAAACTGAACTAAAAGGCTTACTGGCTTTCCCCCCCCACCCCCACCAATTCATATTAATACTTCTCTTTGGTTCTACATGAGTTTTTCAAAAGCCAATTAATAAATTACTGATTTGTCAATATTGCATTCGAATAGTACTTATTAATAATAACATATTACTAAATAATAAGGTGCCTGGGTAGTGTAAAGGGTTTGCACTTATAATGTAAACCCAAAGGTTAGCAGTTCAAACTCACTTTGCAGTACAGCAGAGAAAAGGCCTGGAGATCTACTGCCATAAAAATTAAAGTCAAGTGTTATTGAGCACTTCTACTGTGTCCCACATAGGGTCATCGTGCTTAAGAACAAACTCAATGATAATGCGTTTGGGTCTTGGGTTTTAATGATGAATAGCTTCATAAGAATCCCTCATATTCAAAAAAGCCCTTCCATCTCCCCCTGTCTGCCTTGTCTTCCTCAGTATTTCCCATAGTACTAAGCTGCAACAATAAGAAGCAGGGGCAGAACAAATGGAGTATCTCTTAAAATTCTATTATGAGTTTTGTATAGAGACCATTACAGTTGTTTATAACAATGAAAGGCAGTCATCTGTAATTAATGAAACCAAGTAAATTAACTAAATTGACTTTGAAAGAATCAGACTGCTTCCTTCTTGTTCTCATCAATCCTCATAGACACAACTGTGGGTTCAGGGTGAGGCCTGTGTGAAATCTGTACCATAGAGCAGCAGTTCAAATTCCCCTAAAATGGAAGCTCCTCTAAGACAACATAATTAGCAAACATCCTAAGTGAATTAAATCAGCCTGATTGATGTAGGATAAGCACTGGACTGTTAGCCACAAGATCAGCAGTTCAAACCCACCAGCTGCCTCTTGGAAACCCTATAGAGGGTTGCTATAAGACACAATGGAGTCCTGGTGTGGCACTGTAGGCTAATGCGGGAGACTGCCAAGTCGTTTGAACTGCAAGGTCGCTGGTTCAAGCTCACCAGCTGCTCCTTGAAAACCCTATACAGAGTCACTATGGGTTGGAATCGACTCGACGGCACTTAACAACAGCAAACAAATCAGTTCTGAGTCATAGTGACCCTCTAGGACAGAGTAAAACTGCTCCATTGGGTTTCTGAGACTGTAAATCTTTACAGGATCAGATTTTCTTTCATGGAGCAATTTGTGAGTTTGAACATCCAGCTTTGTGGATTACAGCTGTTGTTGTTGTTATGTGCCATGGAGCGGGTTCTGACTCATAGCGACCCTCTACAGGGTTTCCGAGGCTGTTAATCTTTATGGGAGCAGAACGCCTCATCTTTCTCCCACGGAACAGCTGGTAGTTTCGAACTGCTGATATTGCGATTTGCAGCCCAATTCGTAACCACTACGCTACAGCTGTAGTACAATGAATTTACTTAATATGACTCTGCTAGTCATCATCTTTGTAATTCCCACCCAGTGATTGGGTTGTTGTTGTTGTTATGTGCCGTGGAGTCGGTTCCGACTCATAGCGACCTTGTTCAGGGTTTCCAAGGCTGTAAATCTTTACGGGAGCAGAAAGCCTCATCTTTCTCCCATGGAACAGCTGGTAGTTTCAAACTGCTGACCTCGCAGTGATTGGGTGGGAACATGCAAATAGGGTGTGCGGGATTCTAAGGTGAAGATTGATTGGTTTAGCCAACCTGCTGGTTATAAAATGAGCCATCTCTGAGTTGGGAAAAGGGGAACTTAGGATCATCCAGAAAGACGAGCCCAAGAGCAGAGAGCCTTTGAGCCCGGAGATCCCTGCACGAAGCAGTGGCGGTGGCAGAGGCAGCAGTGAACAGAGTGGCTCCGAGAACACAAGACAAATCAACAAGCTTCCTGGCCCAAGGACAAGTAAAGCTGAGTGCCTTCGAGCAGGAGGCTGCTTTACAAAATGGGACATCATTTGATCATTTGTCAGCAGTGCTAAAAAGTATTGTAACATTTATCCAAGTAGGACAGAGGCCAACGTGGCTGAGAGAGATGTGTCTATACAGCTGAGAAGAGGCATTTGTGATCCAAAGAGGCACTTGTGATTCCAATTCTGAATTGTACCCTGTTAACTTCCCTAATGAACCCCATAATCATAAGCATTCTCTGTGGATTCTATGTGGCCTTTGCATTGAATTATAGATTCCTGGTGAGAAATGGAAAGCACTGTTTGGAGGGTGGAGGCATGTCTGACCGCTGCCTCATAGGAACCAGCCTTGGGCCAATGATTTTTCGCCTTCCCCCTTAAGAAGTCAGAGGCGCTCAGATGCGACCCCTACATTATTCTTGCAGCACTAATGCCTAACCATTTGCACTACCAGATATCAAATGTGTAGCTCCAGTTCCTGGTGAGAAGGTCTTCCTTGGGTCTAAACCCTTCATTTTGTTTTTCTCCTCTTGTTAGGATGCTTTGGGTGTTGGTATTATGCTTTATAGCATAAAAAGTGCTTTCTAATGTGTTCTCTTTTAAGTCTCCGAAGAACTTTCTGATATGAGCATTATGTTATCCCTAAAGAAAGGAATGAATTCAGTCAGGTTGGCAACTTACTCTGTGTCAAATGCCCAGTAACTGATGAGTCAAAAACTTGAACCTAGATTTCTAGAATGAAATCTAACATCGCATCCACCACATCCCAAACACACCAGGACTTGGAAACGCAGCATACTGAATTAGAATCTACACATTATCAGGATGTACACATAAGAATCATCTGAGGCTCTTGTTAAAATATAGATCCTGCTTCAGTATATCGGTTGGAAATGCAAACTCTCCACACGGAGTGAAACCAGAATGAACTGGTTCAAAGTCCTGCTTTACACCTTCGGGGAAGGTCCCTCAGTGATACAAACAGCCACTAACCAAAATATTGGTTGTTTGACTCTACCCAACTGCACTGCAGAAGAAACACCTGGCAAACTGCTTCCATAACAATTACAGACAAGAAAGCCTTGTTGAGAAGTTCTCCTCTGTAACATGTGGTACTGCCGTCAGTGAGAACTGACTCAATGGCAACAGTTTTTTGTTTTGGTTTTTGTCACTGGGTGTCACATGGACTTTCTTCTTTTAGATCAAACATTAAAATTTCATCTCTGTAAAATTTGTTTTAAAAAAGAACTACTGGAGGAGATAGAAGAACAAGATAGATAGGGGAACACTGAGACAGGTTTGCATGCCCTAGTGGGACAGAAAGAAACAGTGATGCATACTCAACCTTGGAACAACAGGGCTCTGGGATACAGGGATCTAGGTATAGCTTGAAGAAGAAAAATAATACTAAAATCCTTGACTGTCTTATGAATATTAGTTTCCCTTGCCTACTAGTGTAAAATAGACACTTGAGTGGTATAGAAAGGAATGTTAGGAAACATGATTAGAGAAAACTTGTAAGCCC
>NW_006408524.1:32249857-32250503 GCF_000296735.1 Chrysochloris asiatica | reverse complement strand
ACCTCACTAGTGTTGTTGTCCATAGGACCTATATGGCTCTCTGCTGCTTGGCTAAAATTGGAACATGAAGTTGAACTCCATTTCATGAGATCTGAGAAGTGGTCAAGGACCATAGTCTCAGGTTCCCTCCAGTCTCCTTATGATCAGTAAGAGTGGTCCTTTTCTGTAATTTTGATTTTTTTTTCTACATTTTCTCCCACTCTATCTGGGATCTTCTAATATGATCCCTTTCAGAGCAGATGCTTGTAGTACTCAGGCACCATCTAGTTCTTCTGGTCTCAGAGTCATAGTGACTCATGTTTACCTGTTCCATTGGCCTACTGGACTAGTTGGTTCCAAGCAGCTTCAAGTTTTATTACTGTTCTTTCTTCCGCAATAATTGCACCTTACATGCCTGTTCATGAGCTTTAAACATACTAGTTGCTACTTAACAAAGTAGGATATAGAGCATGGTCTTTGTAGATTATGTTATGACAGTTGATCATGGTGTTCTCTGAGCCCCTAGACCTAGGAATTAATTGCCTTTAAATGGTTGATGACATCTAACAAAGTTCATCATTTTGCCTCCTGTATGCTCCGCTACATTAATAGGTATGTTTGCAGCAAAGTGAAATAACCATGTACAAATATCTTCTTTAAAACCTGT
>NW_006408524.1:32218444-32248687 GCF_000296735.1 Chrysochloris asiatica | reverse complement strand
AGGAGTTGTAGTTTTCTATAAATTTCAGAGACTAGTTGCTTGTTTAATATGTTGCTGCAAAAAATATTTTCTCAATCTGTGGGCTCTATTTTATTCTTTTGGCAAAATCTTTTGATGTACATGAGTACATCATTTTTAGGAGGCCCCAGTCATTTATTTTGTCTTCTACTCTTGTTTGTTTTTAGTTATGTTTGACAGGATATTTGTGCCATGTATTAGAGCCCATAAGTTTGTCCCTATTTCTTCATTGATGATCTTTATCATTATAGATTTTATATGTAGATCTTTAATACATGTTGAGTTTATTTTTGTATATAGTGTGAGATATGGGTCTTGTTTCATTTTTATGTAAATGGATTTCCAGTTTTGCCAGCATCATTTGTTGGAAAGACTATCTTTTCTCTATTTAATGTGTTTTGGCCCTTTGTCAAAGATCAGCTGACTGTATGTAGATGGATTTATTTCTGTGATCTCAATTCTGTTCCACTGATCTATATATCTTTTGTTGTACCAGTACCAGCTTGTTTTGACCAGTGTGGCTGTGTAGTAGATAGATTTGAGATCAGGAAGTGAGAGACCTACAACTTTGTTCATCTTCCTATGTAATGCTTTGCATATCTAAGGTCTCTCTCCTTTCCTTACAAAATTTGTGATCAGTTTTTTTTAACTCTTTAAAGAATGTCGTTTGAATACGGTTTGGGGTTACATTATATCTATGGGTTGCTTTGGGTAATGTTGACATTTTCACAATGTTGAAGCTTCTATCCATTCACATGGTATATTCTTCCATTTTTGCAAGTCTCTTTTGGTTTCTTTTAGTAGTGTTTTATAGTTTTGTTTGTATAGATCTTTTGTTTCTCTGGCTAGATTTATTCCTAAGTATTTCATCTTCTGGGTGGTTATCATAAATTGTATTGTTGTCCTGATTTCCTTTTCAGAGCTGTTTTTATTAGTATGGATTAATCCAGTTGATTTTTGTAAATTGTCCTTCTACCCTGCCACCTTGCTGACTCTTTCAATGAGTTTCAGTCACTTTCTTGCTGAGTCTTTGGGATTGTCTATGTGTAGGATCATATCATCTGCAAATAGAGAGTGTTTTACTTCTTCCTTTCCAATACTGTCATTGTTGTTGTTAAGTGCCATTGAGTCAGTTCCGATCCATAGCAACCCTGTATAGGATTTTCAAGGAGATGCTGTTGAGCTTGAACTGTCAACCTTGTGGTTCAAATCAACTTTGCAGTCCAACACATTGACCCCAACACCACACCAGGACTCCTTGCCTTAATTTCTCTTTCTTGCCCTAGAACTCTTACTAAGACTCTCAAGAAGTTTTTAAAAAGGAGTGGTGATAAAGGGCATGCTTGTTTGGTAACTATTCACAAAAGGAATATTTTCAGTTTCTCCCCATTAAGAGTAATGTTGGTTGTTGAACTTACATATTTGCCCTTAATTATGTTGAGGAATTTCCCTTCTGTTCCTATTTTGTTGAGTGTTTTTATTAGGAATGAATGTTGGCTTTTTCTGTATCAATTGATAGGATCATGTGGTTCTTTTCCTTTGTTTTATTTTTGTGGATTTATTTATTATGGATTACATTGATTGTTTTTCTAATACTGAGCCATCCTTGCATTTCTGCTACGAATACCCCTTGGTCATGATGTATTTTTTTTTTTATATATTCTTGAATTCTATTGACTAGAATTTTGTTGAGAATTTTTGCATCTATGATCATGAGGGATATTGTTTGTACTTTCTTTTTCAATGATGTCTTGCCTGGTTTGGGTATGAGATATGTTCATGTCATAAAAAGTATTTGGAAGTTTTCTATCCTTTTCTATGTTTTGGGATAGTTTAAATAGAATTTGTGTCAGTTCCTCACTAAATATTTGGTAGAATTCACCAATAAAGCCATTGGGACCTGGACTTTTATTTTTTTTGGAAGGTTTTTAATGACCTGATCAGTTTCTTCTTTTGTTATGGATCTGTACAAGTTTTTTGTTCTTTTTTTTACTTCATTCTGTGTTGGTTTTAGTATGTTGTGTTTTACTAAAATTTGTCCATTTCTTTTAAATTTTGATAGCATACTGTTATTCTTTATGTTTCCATTGGTTCTATTGTAATGTCACCCAAATTGCTTCTACTGTATATTATTTGCATCTTCTTTTTTTCTTTTGTTACATTTGCCAGTGACTTGTCAATTTTATTAATCCTTTCAAAGGACCAACTTCTTGTCTTATTGTTTCTTTCTAGTGTTTTTCTGTTTTCTATTTCATTTATTTCTGTTCTAATCTTTATTGTTTTTATCTAGTGGTTGTAGGCTTGCTTTACTGTGATTTTTCTATTTATTGGAGATGTTGCATTAATGTTGATTTTGTTTCTTTTCTTTTTGAATGTGTGTTCATTAATATAATTTGTCCTCTAAGCAATGCTTTTACTATATCCCAAAGATCTTGTTATGTTAGGTTTCAGTTCTCTTTGAATTTAAAGAATTTTATATTTCATTTTTTTGTTATATTACCCAGTAGCTTTTAAGCAGAGTATTATTCCATTTCCATATATTTGACATTTTTTCCTTGAGCCTCCTATTGTTGATTTCTAATTAATTCTATAGCATTGTTATCTGAAAGGATGCTTTCTAGTTTTTTGATGTTTTTAAACTTATTAAGGCTTATTTTGTGATCTATTCTGGAAAATGTTCCATGTGCACTAGAAAAGAATGTGTATTGTGCTGTTGTTGAGTTGAGTGCTCTATGTAAGTCTATAAGATCAAGTTGATTGTGTCATCTAGTCCTGTAGTGTCATTGGCAAGTTCCTTTCTAGTTGTTCGGCCCTTCATCATAAGTGGATAATAAAATCTCCTACTATTATACTAGAGTTGTCTATTTCTTTCTTCAATTCAATTAGTTTGATATATGTATTTTGAGGCTCTTAAATTGGGAGCACTGTTGTTGTTAGGCGCAGTTTGTTGGTCCCAACTCATAGAGATCCTATGCAAAACAGAACGAAACACTGCCTGGTCATGTGCCATTCTCACAGTTGTTGTTATGCTATGTTGCTGCTACCACTGTGCGAATCCATATAGTTGGGGCGGGGAGGGGGGGGTGTCTTCCTTTTTTCAGTGACCCTCCACTTTACCAAGCATGATGTCCTTCTCTAGGGACTGGTTTCTCCTGATACCATGTCTGTATTACGAGAGACAAAGACTCGCCATTCTGACTTCTAAAGAGCAATCTGGCTGTATTTCTTCCAACACAGATTAGTTTGTTCTTCTGGCAGTCTATGGTACTTTCAATGTTTTTCTCCAACACCATAACTCAAATACATCAATCTTTCTATAGTCTTCTTTATTCATTGTCCAACTTGCACATGCATACAAGACACTGAAAATATTATGGCTTGGGTCAGGCTCACCTTATTCCTCAAACAGATATCTTTACTTGTGAACACTTTAAAGAGGTCTTGTGCAGCAGGTTTGCCCAATGTAATGTGTCATTTGATTTTTTGACTATTTCTTCCATGAGTGTTAATTGTGGGTCCAAGCAAAATGAAGTCTTTGACAACCTCAATCTTTTCTCCATTTTTCATGATGTTATTTATTGGTCCAGTGGTGAGGATTTTTTGCTTTCTTTACACGGAGGTGCAATTCATACTGAAGGCTGTGGTCTTTGATTGTCATCAGTAAGTATTTAAGTCCTACTTTCAGAAAGCAAGGTTGTATCATCTGCATATCACAAGTTAACGAATATTCCTTCAATCCTTCATATAATGTAACTTCTCAGATTATTTGCTCAGAATGCAGAATGAATAACTCTGGTGAAAGAATACATCCCTGGTGCATACCTTTCCTGATTTTAAACTGTTCCATATCCCCTACTTCTGTTCAAACTACTGTCTCTTTGTCTATGTAGAGGTTCTTCATGAACGCAGTCAAGTGTTCTGGAATACTCGTTCTTTGAAATGTTATCCATAGCCTTGTCATGATCCACAGAGTCAGAAGCCTTTGCATAGTCAATAAAGCACAAGTAAACACCTTTCTGGTCTTCTCTGCTTTCAGCCAAGATCCATCTGATGTTAGCAGTAATATCCCCAGTTCCATGTCCTCTCCTGAAACCAGCTTGATTATCTGGCAGTTTCCTATCAATGTACTTTTGCAGCCATTTAAAATTTTTCTTCAGCAAAATTTTACTTGCATGGGATATTAATGATTTTGTTTGATGATTTCCATGTTTCATTGGATCACTTTTCTTTGGAAGGGGCACAAACATGGATCTCTTCCAGTTGGTTGGCCAGGTAGTTGTCCTCCAAATTTCCTGGAATAGATGAATTAGGAGCAAAGGTATTTGTTATGGTTATGTCCTCTTGTTCAATTGACTATTTAATTATTCCATAGTGTCCTTCTTTGTCTCTTATGCTAGTTTTTGCCTTAAAGTCTATTTTAGCAAAAATTAATATTGCCACTCCTACTCATTTTTGATGGAGTCCTGGTGTGACGCTGTGTGTTAATGCGCCAGACTGCAAAGCCATTTGAACTGCAAGGTCAGCAGGTCAAGCTCACCAGCTGCTCCTTGGAAACCCTACGCTGGGTTGCTATGGGTCGGAATCAACTCGACAGCACTTAACAACAACAACAAACTCATCTTTTATGGTCATTAGCTGGATTCATTTCTCCTATCCTTTGATTTTTAATCTATATTTGTCTTTGTGTGCAATGTATGCCTCTGGTAGAAAGAAACAAGAAAATAACAGTGAAAACAGAAAATAGTAAAGGAGAAGAAATACAATCAACAGCTAGAAGAAGAATATGAAAACCAAAAGGAGAAAAAGGGGAGAGGCAAAAAAATTTTAATCATGGGAGAAAAAAAGGGAAAATAACTAAGAAAGGAAAAGGATAAAATGCAAGGTTGGTGGTGATGGTTATGTGCTGTGTAGAGTCGGTTCTGACTCATAGCGACCCTGTACAGGGTTTCCAAGGCTGTAAATCTTTATGGGAGCAGAAAGCCTCATCTTTCTCCGATGGAACAGCTGGTAGTTTCAAACTGCTGACCTTGAGGTTAGCAGTCCGACTCATAACCACTGCACTAACATAGCTCCTTGCAAGGGTTGGTAAAGAGAGTAAAAAAGAGTAAACAAACACCGTGAAAGGGAGAAAGCCAGGACAAGTGCCAGTCCCAAAGAATAGAAGATTCTGGAATCTCCTGCCAACCGAAAATCTTACATGATGTGTGGGTAAGAAATGAGACAGTGACACTCAGCCCCTAGATGGAGTTCCTGTAGGTCTAGGTGTTTTCTGTTCTTGACACCCAATCCAGAAGTAGTTCATGCAGACCCCAAAGCTGAGGGCACCCAAGGGCCAGAGGTCTGGCTAGTCCAGTCCTGGTCAGAACCAACTCTGCATGCAGCTCACACCTGATTCCAGGTGCAGGGGTTAATGCTGCTATCTCTCCACTCACTTTGATGGGCCTCGGACCACCTGGAGAGCAGAGGCTTCCTGGGAGTGTGCGCTAGAGGGGCTGGCCATGCCTCTGGTCACTAGGGTTATGTGGGAACAAGAAAGAAATTCACACCTTTCTCTCCACCACTAAGTGATATGCCTCTGTGCCACCAGCCGCCCTCTTACCTTCACAGCCACCACAAAAGTTCAAAATAGTCACACCTTGCCTGGCTGCCTGACATAGATTACCTTTCTCCTTTCCCCCGACATTTCACACATCTATTCAGCTGCTTCTCTTAGTTAGGGCTGGTCCAGGGTTAGCCAGGGTTGGCTCTGCAGGGTTGGAGCAGGGTTCACTTGAATCCAGGTGCCTGTGTTAATGCAGATAACTGCCCACTCACTTAGATGGGTTCATCACAACTGTAGGGCACACCATTATGTGGCAAGCCAGGAAAGTGGGAGCTTTGCTGGGTGTGTAAATGGGTGGGGGCTGATCATGCTTCTGGTCACCAGGGAAATGTGGGGAACAAGAAAAAACATCATACACTTATCTCAGCAAGTGACCAGTATGTTTCTGCAATGCCAATATGCTGTCTTGCCTCTCAAGATGCTCACGGATACGTAAGATGGCAAGGACACATCTGGTCAGCCAGCACAGATCATCAGTGTGTCTCCCTCCTCTTGTTGCTGCATCTGCTCAGCTCTCTCTCCTAGTAAGCATTCAATCCACTTTCCTATCACTCTGTCTGAAGCTCAGGGTCTCAGGACCATCATTTGCATCTGTTTCACTTGGTTTTCCATATCTTTGTCATAGAGTGTCTAGAGAGCTTTTCTGCCTAGTCCACCATCATGGTACCTCTCCCTTTGGGGTTATTAAACAAAATAGCTCATACTTCATGTGGAGTGAAATTTGGAATATTATTTTTATCAAGCATCTAGCTAATTTTAAACAAGCAATTATATTAATTTCTATTCTGTGAATATCTCCTAACAAAAGAATTCTAAATACAAAAAAATAAATATATGCACAAAAAGATTTATTACAAAATTACTTATACTTGCATACAACTAAAAACAACCTAAAGTTTCAATAAAAGTTAGTACAAGAATAGAATGAATTATTAGCTGCTTACTAGGAATACTCTTTTAGGAGCTCTGGTAGTGTAGTGGTTACGAATCACGCTGCAAACCGCAAGGTCAGCAGTTCGAAACTACTAGCTGCTCCGCAGGAGAAAGATAAGGCTTTCTGCTCCTGTAAAGATTTACAGCCTCGGAAACCCTGTTCAGGGTCGCTATGTGTCGAAACTGACTTGACGGCACTTAACAACAACAACAGGAATACTCCTTGGAAACCCTATACAGAGTCGCTATGAGTCGGAATCAACTCGACGGCACTTAAAAACAACAACTAGGAATAGGGAGTACTGGGTTAATGCATCAGACTGCAAAGCCGTTTGAACTTCAAAGTCAGTGGTTCAAGCTCACCAGCTGCTCCTTGGCAACCCTATACAGGGTCGCTATGGGCCAGAACAAACTCAACAGCAATTAACAACAACAACTAGGAATAGTGGAGTCCTGGTGTGGCACTGTAGGTTAATGCACTGAACTGCAAAGTAGGTTTGAACCACAAGGTTGATGGTTCAAGATAACCAGTCACTCCTCAGAAACCCTATATAGGGTCGCTATGGGTCAGAACTGACTTGATGGCACTTCACAACAACAACAACTAGGACTATTATATACTCAAAGCATTACATGAATTATGTAAAAATAGAAAACAAATGTTTATGAAAGTAAGAGAAAGACAGCTATATAAGGGTTTGGCAGAAGATATTTGTACGTGGGTATTTATCTTTGCGCTGCAAACACACCTATGAATGTGGTGGAGAATCCAGGGGACAAAATGATAAATCTTAGATTACCAAAAGCACTGAGGCAATGAGTTGCTGGGCCTGGGGCTCAGGAAACAAAGGACCCTAGGACCATCAAGGGAGAAGAGCACAAGCGGAATGCGGGACCTTATCCAGAGAAGCAGCGACACCAGAGATGGAGGCAGAGATGGGGACATGGAGAGAGGGAGTAGCTGAGGACTCTAGATTCATGGGAAGAGAGGGACTAAAAGATGGGGCCCGGGAGGCAGACTTGCAGAAGGTGCCCTTTGGTGGTGTAAATTATTATATATGCCTGAGTGTTTAAAAAAAAATAATAAAAGAGCTAAAGTGAATAGAGAGAAATACTGTTAATTTGATGGCACATGGAGGGGATTATAATCATTGTAATGAAACAAGGTGTATGATTTGTTGAATGTAAAACTGATGCTCTGCCCTGTAAACTTTCACTCAGTTCACAAGAAAAAGTTTTTAAAAAACACAACAAAACTAATAATTAAAAAAGAAAATAAAATATGAAACAAAACTCAAAATTATTTTTTATAAAAAAAGACTAGGCTTGCTGGGCTTAAAGAATGGAGGAATCTTGAGACAATGGCCCTTGGGTCTGGAGTAAACTCACCTTCATGGCCCAGTTTTCAACCAAACAATGGACAGATATATGGGGGACAACATGCTTACCATGGAACAGTCAACCATTCAAAATCAAAAGGGCGACATTTACTTGGTAACAAGTTTCAGAGGGATTGGGCAGAAGGGTGGAATGGAACTAGAAACCACATGGAGAAAGTGGGTAGTTGTCGTCGTTATGTTACATCAAGGGGATTGCAATCATTGAGATGGAAAAAAGTATGTGATTTGTTGGATATAAAACTGATGATCTGCTCTGTAAACTTTCGGTCCATTCACAATAAACAGTTAAAAAATATAAAATAGATGAAAGAAACAGTTTGTAGAGTTATCATGTACTTCCAACTCTATATAAAAAATCTATAGAACATATACACATACGGGAATTAAACATACCACAGTTCATTGTAGCTATCTTTCTGTATTTTCCATATTATCATTACTAATCATGTATTTTTTTAAACTAAAAATATCTATACTTTGGTTTATTGTATAGAATGAAGTTTTCTGTTTATCTATTCCCCTTTATTCTTTTTCTTTCTTTTTTACTTTTTCAATATTCTTTTTTAACTGTGCTTGTGAATTGGGTGAAAGTTGGCCTGACAGATCTGTTTTCCATTGAACAATTGATACACATTTTGTTTCATGTCATTGATTGCAATCCTCACAATATAACATGAGTTATTCCATGTTCTCCCTGCATTTGTTGTTTCCATTCCTCCTCCTTTTCTAACCTTTCTGAAATTTGTCCTTAGGCAAATGCTGCCCTTTTTATCTCAAATGGTTGATTATTCTAAGGTGTGTATAACTCCCTAGTGCTTTTGTTCCCCCTATAGAACTCCTGGAGTCCTGGTGTGGCACTGTAGGATAAACACTGGAATGCTAAACACAAGGTTGGTGGTTCAAATCCACCAGCCGCTAGTTGGAAATCCTATGCAGGGCAGCTATGTGTTGGAATCGACTCCATGGCACTTAACAACATAGACCTGTCTATTGTTTGGCTGAAAACTGAGCCATGGGGTTGAATTCATTTCCGAATCTGAAAGGTAACAAAGGGCCGTAGTCCAGGGGCTTCCATCAGTCTCTTTATCTGGCCAGTCAGCCTGGTATATTTTTGTGTGATTTTGAGTTTTGTTCCACATGTGTCTCCATGCTGCCCAGGACTATCTACTGAGAGCCCTTTCTGAGCAATTGGTGGTGGTAGTCAGGCACCAATTAGGGCTTCTGGCCTCAGTGCCATGGAGGCTGAAGTTTGCATGGCGTATTAGTCCATTGGACTAATTGTTTCCGTGTGTCTTTGATTTTCATCACTCTCCTTTCCTCTGGGCAGTGAGAGGCCAATAGTTGTACTATTGGTGAACATGGCTGTTCACACATTTTTTAAGACCCCAGTAGCTACTCACTAATGTAGGATACAGAACATTGACTTTGTAGATTATGACATGCCAGTTGACCGTGTTATTGTTGTTGTTAAGTGCCGCTGAGTCGATTCCGACCCATAGTGACCCTGTATAGGGTTTTCGAGGAGCAGCTGGTGAGCTTGACCGTGGTTTCCCCAAAAACCACGGTCCTGAGTCCCCAGACCCAGCAACTCATTCCCTCAAGATATTTGGTTATATGTAAGAAGTTTTCATAACTTTGTCCCCTGTATGTTCTACCATTCATGGATACATTTACAGTAAAGGTAAATGCACATGTGTATTTGTATGCATCCCCTTTTGCTTTTAATACTCATAGTCTTGAGTTATTAAATTGGTTATTAAATGTTGACTACACAGAATTCTGGTGTTGCGATGGCTAAGCATTCAGCTGCTAAATGAAAGGCTTAAGCACTCAGCCGCTAACCAGAGATCAACGGTTAGAACTCACGAGCAGCTCCTTGATAGAAAAGGGCTGGTGATCTGCTTTAATAAAGATTTTTGTTGTTAAAGTGCCATTGAGTCAGTTCTGACTCATAATCAGACCAGATCTAAAGTTTCCGAGATGCAGCTGGTGGTTTTGAATCGCCAAACTTTGTTTATCTTCTATCGCCACACCATGATTTCACAGCCTAGGAAATCCTATGGGCCATTCTACTCTGTCATATAGCATCACTGTGAATGTAAATTAATGACACGCAACAAGAAATGTTGATTACGTATCCTGTTTCCTTATTTACTTTGCTTCTCAAGTGTAATCAGAAATCCAGACCATTTTCATTTGATAACGGGCTGATGATTAACTATCTACAGAATTTAAGCCTTCAGACTGTTAAGTTTCAAAAAATTGATCCCTTAGTGTTTTAGGAGGTTTCAAAAAGTTCATGGAAAATTTGACTTGGAATTTTTCTACAAACTTTTTGAAGCCCTGTAGTATAAATCCCACTTTTTGGCAGCACCATGAAATGAAGCACGTGATGAACAACACAACAGAGAATACTTTCAAAAATAAAACCCAAAAACTTTATGAAGAAATTTTTGGAAGCTAGAAAATACATCTAGCAATTTGAGGTTTTATAGGGGTTTTTTTGTTTTGTTTTGTTTTTCAATTTATTTTTTTCATGTAAGCATTTCCTTGGAAAGTCTTGACATGTATACTTCATTTAATATAAATGCCTAATTTACGTTAAATCATTTTCTCATTTTCAGAAATCTTTGATCATCAGTTACTTGGACTACACCCATAAACAGAATGTAAGTAGAAAGGTCTTTGGGGCATAAGAAAAAATGTTATAAGAATGCAAGCATTATAATCCAATAGATCAACATCGCCTCCTCAGTGAATTAGATGACTGAAACTTGTCTTCCACATACTGCCTTAACAAGCTGGCTCATGGGTTCTAGTACTGTTTGTCAAGTAAAAAATGGGCAGTCCAGTAGACCCAGCTGATAGAGTGAGAAAAGACAAGTGTAATGAACTGGCTTCTCAGAAGCAGATCACAGAATTTTTCATCTTTAGTTTAAATACAAGGATTTATTGTGAAAAACAGGAAGCTTATAAAAATCTTTAGAAAAGCTCTAGAAAGCTACGATAAACTCATATTCCAGAAATGATACTCTTAGTTTTTTAGTGCTGCTATAACAAAAGTGGATGGCTTTTAAAAACAAGAAGTATAATTTTTCTCAGCGTTCCGAAGGCTAAAAGTCCGAATTCAAAGTACCAGCTATAGGAGAAGGCTCTCTGGCAGCTCTGAGGGAAGGTCCTTGTCTCCTTCAGCTTCCGGAGTGCCGTTGTTGCTTGGTTGTTGGTGATCTTCATGTAACTATCTTCTCATTCTCCCCACACTTCTCAGAGCTTGGTCCTGTGTCTAATCTACTCTTTCCACAACTCAGAAGTGATTAGGCTTAGGACACGCTTCTTCACTAATATGACCACATTAACATAACATAATATTCATAGATATAGGGGGTTAAGATTCCAAAACGTAGTTTTTGGAGGACACAATTCAATCCATAACCGACACTCAGAGGCACACCCACAATAAACCCACCCAAGGGGAAACTGTGCCTTCCACACACGGGCAATTCCTGAATCACAAAACTGCCCTACAGAGGCCAGGTCTCGAGCCACGTTGTCTCTGCCACGATCTGGGCCAGCAAATATTTTTTTTCTTGTGCTGCTTTCCCCACACAATTCAGTTCTACGTCAAATTGCCACATCGAGGACATGAGAATGTAAATCACAAGGCTTTTGTGACACTTAGTATAATGGTTAGGGTTTTGTGTTAACTTGGCTAGGCCACGATTTCCAGAGGTTTAGCACTTGGTATGTGCTTACTCCCATGTTGACAAAACTTAATACCGGCATAGTTAGCTCTATGATGAGCGGCTATGAACAGTCAATCAAGATGCTTCCTTGGGGGTGTGGCCTGCTACCAATAAAATGGATGCAAGGGATGGACTCTCTGTCTTTGACTGAGAACCGGGAATGTGCAATTGTAAACATTTTCTTGATAATAAACTTCTCTTTACATATAGACATATATATGTTCGCTGCCTAAATCATGGTGTGGCGCTCTAAATTAACACGCTGGGCTGCAAAGTCATTTTGAACCACAAGGTTGGAGGTTCAAGATCACCAGCTGCTCTTGGAAGCTCTATACAGGGTCGCTATGGGTCGGAACTGACTTGATGGCACTTAACAACAACAACAAGACACTTAGTATTACATTTCTTCATTGAAACACTTACTGAAATGAAGAGTAAATGGCTGAGAGATGTTCACTGGTAGAGAAAATCATGACTTCCGGTTTACCTTGCTGTTTTTAAGTCTCCTCTCTCCCTAGACGTGTGAAGCAGAGTTCTTTGGACACTTTGAACTCTCATTAAAACATATTGTGTAAGCTCTTCTCAGAGTTTTATTTCTCTGCTTACCATCATCGTGTCCTTTTCCTTGGCAATCATCTCTGAGTAGATATCTTTTATTTACTACTTTCTCTGTATATTTTTTGTAAATGAGAGAAACGCCTAAGTATCGCAGCTTACATAACTTGGAACCGGAACTAAAGTATTGGTTTTGTCTCTAAGACCGCGACAGCTTTCTGCTCACTAGTCTATGGTTGTTTGAATCATGTTTAATGCATCTTGGTTACAGACCTATCACAAGACTAGTATAATGAAGTGTGTTTCTGAGCCTCTCCCAAGGACTTAGTAAACATTTGGAAAGAGATCTTTACTTCATAATGAGCTACAATTATTGTTGTTTAATTCTTAAAGAAAAGTTCCTGGTGGTACAGTGGTTAAGCTCTCAATTGTTAACCAAAATGTTGGTGATTTGAAGCCACCTAAAGGCACTCATAGAAAATGACTAGCAATCTGCTTCTGAAAGGTCACAGCCTTGGAAACCCTATGGAGTAGTTCTGTTTTGCACATGGGGGTCACCATGAATCCGAATCAACAAAATTGCAGCTGGTTTGGTTTAGGGTTTGTGCTACATTCAGTAACAATAGCTTTCCTATCCTAGCTGACTGCATCATCTCAGGGTGGAATGGAACATGGGTTAGTAACTTTCCAGTAGTAACAAAGGCACTTCAAATAGATGATACACAGATGTTTCCAGCAGCAATTAAAAATGGAATAGTTCTGAGCAATGCCAACTTGAAAATATGTCCACTGAAAAACTCTAAAGCAATAACAATGTTACAATTCTCTGGTTTAAGATGGTTGTAGAATAGAATGTTAGGAAATAATACTCAGATGATGCAGAAAAATGTTCTTTACTATAGAAACATTTACTCTCAATTACTATAACCTACATTGCTGGCCAGCTCATTTAGAGCATTCGACTAGTCCTATCAGTCTACTCAAGACTGTTTGGTAAGGTTCAGCCAATTTCTACACACACAGAAAATAAAAAAAAAAATAATAAAAAACACAATCTCAAGAAATCAAGAGATTCAAAAAAGAAGAGCATACTTTTTTTTAATATTCTTACAATAGTCCAGATGAGTCCAACTTTTTTCAGAAAAGGTACTATTTTTTAAGGAGGATGTCATTTTTATATCCTAAAACCAAATTATCTAAAAAATGAATCCTTTTTAATGGATGCAATGCTGAATAATTGAAAATATTGTAGTTACCTAGAAATATCACATAAAAATTATTGTGATAACATAATATTTTTATAAGTCCTATAATGTTAGACTCTAATGCACATGTGAAAGCCAGTTTTAATCCTGAGATGTCACTGAATACTTCAGAAAATGCTTCATTCTATGAATTAGCTTGGGTAATGCCAAGATTTTGTTTGTCTATTTTTAATAAAAAGCAAAATGTGATCATATAGAGAATGAGTTTAGAGCATTCTAAATCTAGTAACTCTACTAGATTTCCAGTAATTGTGACTATGGAAACTACCTCACAGATAACAATTTTTTAAAACTGGATTAAAGTAATTTAAGACACTGGGCAGTATCTAAAAGATAGATGCTATGGGAAAGTTTATTCTTGAATATAACTGTACCTGGAAAAAAACAGCAATTCTCAGTTTGTCGCTTTCTCGCCTGCAGGCACTTGCCAATCACCAAAACTATGGTTGTAAAAAAACAGCAGTAACAAAAATTATAGTGTTATCAGCTCAAGGCTAGTTTAAACTAGAAAAGCAAATAGAATTTTAAAGAGAAAATTGTATCCGTAAGAGATCTGCAAAGGATGGAGACCCGGATTCTGCTAAAACCACTGGTTATACATTTATGGCAGTATCCAAGGTGGTCCAGAAAAACGTAAGCAAACATCAGAGAGGAATTGACTCTTTCAAGGTTGTCAGATTCAAAATTGCCAATACCAGCCCCTTTCAGTTCACTAATGCCTAGGATATCAATGTTTATGTGTTCCATTTCATTTTTGATCATTTCCAATTTTCGTAATTTCCGACTTCATACAATCCATGTTCTGATCATTAATGGATGTTTACAATTATTTCTACTCATTTTACGTTGTGCCCCATTAGCAAATGAAGGTTCCCAAAAGCTTTACTGCAGTCACATGATCACGATCAACTCTACTTTGATGAGGCAGCTCTTCCCCAGTCATATTCTGAGTGCCTTCCAGCCTGAGGGGCTCAATTTCTGTTACTATTACTGACAAATTGTGGTGTTCTTCATCATGTTTCAATATTCAGTATCCATGTGCTATTTGACAATGTTCCACTGCTATTCATAAGGCTTTCCATGACTAAATATTCAAAAGTAGTCTGTCTCTCCTTCTTCCTAGTCTGCCTTAATCTGGAAGACCATTTGAAACCAGTCCACCATGGGTGACCCTGTTGATATTTAAAATACCAGTGGTATAGGGTCCAAAAACCACAGCAACTTGGAAACCACCACAGTGTAGCAAACTGACAGATGAGTGGTGAGGCATGCTTAATCTTCTTTGCCAACACCATCATTCAAAAGCACCAACACTTCTTCAGCTTTTCCCACTCACTAGCCAGCTTTTGCATACATGAGTTGATTGAAAATACCATCAAAGGCTTGGTTCAGCGGCACCTTAGTCTTCAAAGTGACATCTATGCTTTTGAACACTGTAAGAGGTCCTCTGCTGCAGATTTCCCCAATGCAATTAGTCATCTGATCTCTTGACAGCTGCTTCCATGGGTGTTGGTTATAGATCCAAGAGAAGAAGACATATAGATAGCAACATGAAAAACTATTATCATTAGTCATTAGGGTAAATTAAATTAAATTAAATTTAGTAAATTAAAACCACAGTAAGATTATACTCCTACTAGAATGGCTAAAATATTTTTTGCATTTCATCAGTTTATATACTCTTTATTAAAATTCTATTATCATAGACTTTTAGTCCTTCTTTTCCATTATCTTAAGTGTATTATAAAATCAGTACATTTTAAGCAACATCAAATTTTTGACATATGCAGAGTCCTCGTTTGTTTATTGCATGCCAAGAAATAACTCTGAGAAATAAGAGTCAGATTTCTTAATGATTATCCCAGTGCTACTTAGTTCATTTCAAAATAAACTTGATAAGAAAGACTCCAACTTGCATGAAGATCACCATCATAGCTCATACTTACTGATCATCTTCCTTGTACCTGGCACAGAACTAAGTGCTTTATAGGCATCACCTTTATTGAACCCTCACAATGAGTCTACAGGGTAGATACTATCAGGATTCACACTTGTTAGATGATTAGACTGAAACTTTGAGAACTTAATCTATTATCCAAATGTCATATAGAAATGGTTGGTATTCAAACCTAAGCCAAACTTTAGTAGTCATTACATTTTTCTGCCTCCTTTTTACTAAAGACAAAACATAAAAGAGTGTAATTTAGACATGGGTTAAATTATTTTAGTGTCTGTTTGTATCCTTCTGGAAGCAGATGCCAAGATGAGATCAGAACCACAACAAATGTTGTTTTGGATAAATGTCTGAAAGAAGAACTGAAGTAAGAGCCATGGAGGCCTCCTAAACTACCAGATCACAACTTAGACCCTTTGGAAGAAGAGAAGGAAGGTTTGATAGGAAACATATCAGACTATAGAGCATTTCCAAAAACCTTACAATAAATCCACTGGGGAGTGATCAGTTGGGTCACCCTGCAGAGGAGTTTCACATAGCCCAAGAAGGGACCTACTTCAGTATTCCCACAGCCCTCAGACTCTGTGGTCTTAGTGCAAACAAGATGATGGATTTCAGAGCATAGCAGGGGTTGTGATCAATATTCCTCCCCAGAGTCAGAGATCTGCAACTCATGGCAGCTTATGACTGCCATGTTGTTGTTGTTAAGTGCCATCGAGTCGGTTCCAACCCATAGCGACCTTGCATAGGGTTTCCAAGGAGTGACTGGTGAGTGCCATCGAGTCGGTTCCGACCCAGAGTGACCTTGCATAGGGTTTCCAAGGAGTGACTGGTGAGCTTGAACTGTCGACCTTGCAGTTCAAATGGCTTTGCAGTCTGGCACATTAACCCAAATTGCCACACCATGACTGCCATAGTACCTCTGATATTACTTGATATACTGTGAAACTAGACTGATGTATTTACTAATTATTCAGTATCAGGATTTTAAAATTTCCATTCAGTAAATATTTATTAAATACCTACATGTACTACACACTGTGCTGTGCTCTGGGGATACAAAGATGAATGAGCATGATGCCTACCTCAAAAGAAAGCAATTATATAACCATATGATTACCATGAAATGTGTGAAGCCTGCAATTGAAATGTGCCACAAGTACTATGAGAGCACAGAGCAGTGAAAAAAATTTGAAAGGTGTCAAACAAGGCAGAGAAGTTGGTGTTAAGATGTACAGTTCACTGTAAAGAGAAATAGAAGAAAGGAGTTTTTTGGTCCAAAGATATCATGTAAACTTGGAAGTGTCTAGCAGACCAGGGACTGCTAATTCTCCAGAAATCTGCTCCTATAAAAATTGTAGTCTATGGGACAGCTATGAGTCAACAACGCTTAAGAATAACAACCGAGGGTTGAGCATATGAGTAGTGGCAGGGGTCAAGGTGATAAGGTCTGAACTGCATGCTTTCAGTTTGTAGCTTTTTGTAGTTTAGTAAGAGAGTGACTTGTGTGTTTTAGAAAAACCTCTCAGGTTATAAAGGAAGACTGGTTAGAAAATTGATCAATTTGGCTGTGATTGCTTTGGTCTAAGTAAGAGATGGTAAGGTTGTAGTTTGAGGCAAGAGAAAGGGTGAAGGAGGTAGAGTTCAGATATATTTTAGAGGTAAAATCATAGTGCTTAGAGATGTCAAGGATGAGGTTTCAGAAAAATAGATGAATTGTGTCACTCAAAATAAGTGTTGAAATTCTAACTGTTTTACTTATGTATAGGTAAAGATATAGGCAAAGAACGTCATGATAAATGGAGAAAAGAATGAAGTTTTTAAAGACTTCATTTTACTTGCATCCACAATCATTGTCTATGGAAGCAGCAGCCAAGAAATAAAATGATTTATTGCATTAGGCAAATTTGCTGTAAAAGACCTCTTTAAGGTGTTAATAAACAAAAACGTCAGTTTGAGGACTAAGGTGCACCTGACCCGAGCCATGGTATTTTCTATCATCTCATATGCATGTGAAAGTTGGACAGTGAATAAGGAAAACTGTAGAATTGATACATTTAGATTCTGGTGTTGGCAAACAATACTGAACACACCATGGACTGCCAGAAGGAAAAAACAATTCTGTCTTGTAAGAAGTACAGCTAGAATGCTCCTTAGAAACCAGGATGGTGTATTCATGCTTTGAACATGTTGTTGGGAAGGACCAGTCTTTGGAGACAGACATTATGCTTGGTAAAGTGGAACACCAGCAAAAAAGAGGAAGACCCTCATGTAGCTGGATTGACAGAGTGGCAGCAACAATGGGTTCAAACAGAACAATTGTGAAAATAGCTTAGGGCTGGGCAGTGTTTCATTCTGTTGTGCATAGGTTTGCTATGAGTCAGAGCCAACTCAACCGCACCTAACAACAACAACTACTTATATATATAAAACCCTGTTTGGAAAGAGGGGATTTTTTGTTTTAATGTTAATGAAGCCGTACCACTATAGGATGGATCCTAAACCTAATACACATCTGAATATTAAACCCACACACACAGAAATGGCACAGCAGATGGAGAGAGATTCAGCTCTATGATCAAAAACAACAAAAAGTTCTGAAAGTTACCAGAAGCTACAATAGATACCAGGAAGGACCTCCCCCTAGAGTCATGCTCTCAATTTTGATTTATAGTCTCCTGAACTGTAAGAAAATACATTTTTGTTCTTTAAAGTGCTGCCCTTGTGGTATTTTTGTTGTAGTCACAGCAGGACTGGGTGACTAAGACATGAGATAACAGAAAGAATGAGAAGTTTAGAGGGAAACCTAAGTACGAGTGTAAATTGAGCTCCTGAGGGGAATCCAAGAAAGGCAGTGAGCAGTAGGAAATACACATTTGTAAGTCATGAGAGAAACTAGACCAGAAGTATACTATAGCTGTAGCCCTTAAAGCCATGAATGAGTCCTCCCAAGATGGTGTGAGAGTACACATTGGTAGGGAAAATTGAGGCAAGAATTATCATTGCTTCTTCCTGTTTTTGTAAAGTTCTGTTAAGGCAGTACCAACTCATTTTGTTTTTATTGTTAGGTGCTGCTGAGTTATTTCCAACTCATAGTGAGCCTATGCACAACAGAAAATACTGCCTAGTCCTGTGCCACCTCACAATTGTTATGCTTGAGCCCAGTGCTGCTGCCACTGTGCCAATCTATCTTGTTGGGGGGAGGGATCCTCTGTTTTGCTGGCCCTCCACTTTATCAAGCATGATGTCCTTCTCCAGGGACCGGTCTCCCCTGTTAACATGCCCAAAGTATGAGAAATAAAGTCTCACAATCCTGGCTTCTAAGGTTCAGCATTCTGGCTGAACTTCTTCCAACACAAATTTGTTCTTCTGGAAGTCCTGTGTACTTTCAATTTTCTTTGCCAACATCATGATTCAAATGCATCAAATCTTCTCAGGTCTTCCTTATTCACCAAGAATTTGGTGACTATTTTCCTCTGGTTCCTGTGTGACAGTACGCCATAAGGCACTAGATGCCTCATGTATAGTTCTCCATGGGGACAGTCATTCACCAAGTAACAAGGAGTGCCAGAAAAACCCTCACCAGCTCATGTGCCCAAATATTATGTCATCTGAAAGGCATGAATTTCAATTTTAGCTACCCCTTTATTTAGTATATGAGTGACTTTGGATAAGCTACTCATCCTCTCATCTACCAAGTCCTCCACTTTAAAATGAGATGTTAAATACTGTCTCTAGGAATTTGCTTTTCAAAGTACATCCAGCAATGGAAACACCTGGAAATGTTTTAGAAATGAAAGTTTTGGGGCCCTGCTTGGGACTAGTCCCTGGAGAAGGATATCATGCGTGGTAGGTAAAGCTGAGGGTGAGCAAAAAAGAAGACCAGCAACAAGATGGATGGACTCATTGACTGCAACAATGGGCTCCAGTACAGCAAGGATTGTGAGGATGGTGCACGACCACACAGTGTTTGTTTCATTCTGTTGTATGTAGGGTCACTGTGAGTTGTCACTGACAACAACCCTAGGTAGGAAGAAGCCCTGGTGGTGCAATGGTTAAGTGCTCAGCTGTGAACCAAAAGTCTTTGGTTCAAACCCATTAGTCTGCTCTGTGGGAAAAAAAGATCTACCAATCTGCTCCCATAAAGAGTGGTTCCAACTTATAGTGACCCTGTACAGGGTTTCTGAGGCTGTAAATCTTTTCGGGAGAAGAAAGCCTCATCTTTCTCCCACGGAAGAGCTGGTAGTTTTGAACTGCTGACCCTTAGGTTCGCAGCCCAATTCGTAACCACTACACTACCAGAGCTCCGTCCCGTAAAGAGTACAGCCTAAGGAAATGCTATGGAGCAGTTCTACCTTGTCCTGTATGGTCATTATGTATTGTATTCAGCTCAACAGCACATAATACAGCACCCCTGGTTTACTGACTCAGCAACTCTTCAGGAGGATCCAGGTATCTATTTTACAAAGCTTTGCAGGTGTTTCTGACACACAGTAAAGTTTGAAAGATACAGCTCCATGAGATTGGCACAGTGAGAAAAAGGGATTAAAAAAAATGTACTGACCAAGCATAGAACTGCTATCTGATGGTCTATCTTCAATAGATTCTGCTTTGTACCTTTATCCCTTCATTTCTACCCTCACTCTGGCCTCCCGGGTGTCCCCATCTGCCAATCTTTCCCTTGTTTCTTAGCAATCTCCCTCCTCTTCTCCATTCTATTACAAAGGAACACCCCAACATATTTAACTCTCCCAGGCCAATTGCTGATAATGTGGTACACATGCTGATGAAAGAACCAATTAGTCCAAATGCATTTTCATTTTTCTTAACAAAAAAAAGGAGCTAACTGGCGATTTAAAGTCATGTAGGAAATCCAACACACAAAGCCCCATTATTTGGCTGAATTTTTCACTTTCCAATTGCTTATTTTGGTGCTGTGTAGACAAAACCTAAACTAATTACTCTGTAGGTTCCTGGCTCTAAAAGTATCAACAGAATGTGGAAGTTGTATATTCAAGATGCAGCCAAATGGGGTTCCTGGGAGGAAGAAATAGATGACGGCTTTTCCCTAAATTTGGTTTCCTATTTATTTCTAGTAAAAGCTCCTAATGAAAATTGCTATGTACTCTTGCTGACAAACACATGGAAATGAACAGAGCTTCATTACTTGGCACAATACAGTTTTTGCTCTGTAGCTCCTATTTGTATGGCATTTTCATCATTTACCAGAACTTTGTTTTTCTAATCACTAGATTAATAGAAGTAAATGTGGAGTATCAGAAAGAAAGAAAGGGCCTGAAAACAAATAGTCAAGTGCTGCATTTTGATCAATCACATTGCTTAATTGATAATCAGGGCATTTCCATTCCATTTAAAACCAATTATTGTGATTTAGCTGTACAAAAGAAAGCTCTCCTCTTAAGCTGTTTGAGGTAGTAGGAGTAACTTTTAAAATGTCACAATTTAAATAGATTTTATTAAGCAGATTATGTAGAATCAACTCTCTATGCTACTTTACAATTGTCAAGGAGTTTAAAAAATCCTGTCAGGAGAGTTGTGTTCTCTGATCTATGGGCTAGTTTTAACCCTGTTAACATCACTTGGGTTTTAAATGGCTTTCCCTCTGATAGACTTATCAATCTTCATCTCATTTCTCTTAGGTCTAGTTTCCAACTCCCCACAGCTACGCTGACTTCCCTTCCTGAAGGGTCAGCCCTGCCACATTTCCTGTGTCACTCCTGACATAAGACAAAGAGGATTTAAACAACCTCAGCATCCCAGTACTGATTACTGGGCCCTTGTGGATCTCTGGAATTAAACTCTTTTTGTCTTCAGGGAAGGAGTCCTGATCGTATGATGGTTAAAGCACTTAGTTGATAACCAAAAGCTCAGCTGTTTGAAGCCACGGGCCATTCTGTGGGAGAAAGCTTTGGCAATCTGCTTCTGTAAAGATTTACAGTCTTGGAAATCCTCCGGTATGGTTCTACTCCATCCTTTAGGTTCAGAAATAATTCAATGGCAATGGCTTTGGGGGTGTGCATGTCTTTGGGGAAATAGGCAATGTCTTTTCTCTACATCTGGATCTCTATTTAGTCCTAATAAAAGCTCAGAATGAAAACGACTGTGTGTGCTTGCCGACAAATATAATGTCATCAGACCACAGACCTGGGTTTCTAATAGAGCTGTTATTTTGCCTCCTTCCCCCCCCCCGCCCTTTTATTGTTACTATCATTATGATTTTACATTTTTAAATGTTTGTAATATTTAAGGGAACAGTGAGTACTAATAAATTCCCACTACAGTAAGTGGGGTCCCAACAATTCCAATCATGTAAAACATGAGTTTTTGTACTTCAAGGTTAATGGACAAGTCTGTGCTCACTTGTGCTCCCATGGCCTTGGAGCAGGTTACCTAGTGCATACATCATTTAAATAGTTCATCTAACTGAATTTTCACAAAAACTTGAAGAGAAAGTTTTGATTAGTATCCCATTTAGCAGATGAGAACCTTGCAATTTAAAGAGGTTAGGTGTCTTGCCCAAGGCCATAGATCACTGTCATTGTTATCTCTAGCCCGAAAGTGACTCACTCAGGAGCCCTAGATTGTATCCACTGTGCTGTAATTTCTTGCCTGTCATTCACTCTCTTAAGCCCTATCCCGAGCTATAGCTTGGTGCAAACTGAAAATCCACTTTTCTGATATCATCAGCAGTACGACCAACAACACTGTCTCCGAATCTACCCCACTGCCAGGCTCTGCCTGCCTGGTTGAGACCACAGGACCTCTGGCAGGAACCACCCATCCTGAGTGCATTTGAATCATACAGGGTGGGCATCTCTGACCTCAACTTTCTCTTCTGCAAAATGAATATAATACAAAATCATGCACTTTTTGTATAGATTAGAGATAGTCTAGAGGTAAATTCTTTGCTCCAGGACCTCGTCCACAGAGCTCCACCAATGAATACTAACCCAACTTCAGTCAATCTGTCATGCTCAGGACTAACATTGGATTATTTCTCTCTGGGATTAAGTCAATAAAGCAGATGTACACCTGCATATTGTAGGTATCATGTCTCTTACCAGAGGAAAAATGGTCTAAATAATAAAGCCAGAGTGGACGAAAGCAGAGGTGGAGAGAGAAAGGGGATTGGAGGGACTGGGGGCTGGAGAGAATTAGAAAGAAATGTACAAATGGTCAGAAAGAGTACTGGACAAAGAGGCTAAGGTTTCTAATGACAGCATTTGAGGAAGAGTGCTTCATCTCTGTTTAAAGCAGCAATTCTTATAGATGTTTCATTTATATGTCCCATGAATCTGATTACAATAGTGCTATCTTTCTCCTGCTGGTTGAGGCTGGTATTTGATAACTTAAAATAACAAACATCTTGAGGAACTCAGAACCCTATTGCCAAGCTAACAGACTCATAGCGGCCCTAGAGGGCAGAGTAGAACTGCCCCATCGGGTTTCCAAGTCTGTAATCTGAAGCAAATTGCCGCAACATTCTCTCATAGAACAGCTGGTGGATTTGAACCACTGACCTTTCAGTTCTCAGCGGAATGCTTAACTACTGCACCACCAGTGATCCTTATCTTGATTAGTACAATCAAGATCTAATGTCTAATCAGATAAAGGAAGCCGCTCAGCCCTATAGCAATTTCCCTGGCCTTGACATGTGAATGTCAAGTGTGACATGCCTTTAACTCTGATAGCTTTGATTGTGAAAACTAAACTGAACCTTAGTTGCAAACTTTCCATCCAAAGCTTGCCCTTCAGGAAATTTCCAAGAAACTAAAGCTGACTTTGTACTAGCTTCTCATTAGCATTTCTCCAATCCAACCTGATTTTCAGTGCTTGTGTGAAAGAGGGAGAATAGCATCTGATATGGTTTATGAACTGTGGGTTGAGCATTGGGCTCTTAATTGAAAAGTCAGCAGTCTGAACCTACCAGCTGCTCCTTGGTAGAAAGATAAGACAATCTGCTTCCATACAGACTTACAGGCTCAGAAGATCAATGCTGTGAAGATCAATGTTCAATCTCTGTAGATGAATTTCTAATGGTGAAATTACAATGGTTGAATAAGAGATATTTTATATCAAGGGTTGTTGTTAAATGCCACTGAGTCAGTTCTGATATATAGAAACCTTGCATAGGGTTTCTGAGGAGCAGTTGGTGGGTTTGAACTGCTGGCTTTGACGTTAGCCGTCCAGCGCTTGTACTACAGTGCCACACCTGGACTCCAAGTCAAGGGTATCAACCTGCTATTTATATAAGGTGCTATAAAAGTGACATTTTACATAATAAAACTCTCACATCTCTTTGAATTATTCCTAAATCCAAGCATTTGTTCTCTAGGGGATCAATTTTTTTTTGTTGTTGTTTTTAAAGAGTAAGGCAAGGTATGTAATATCATATACAAAAAAAAATTACTATTATTTCTGCCAAGTTCCTTCAAAATCCAGACACATTAATTTCCCAATTTTTCTTGACGTACTGCCTTCAGGAAGTTTACCCAGTGGCCTGTTCTTTACTCTTTGGGTATATAAGAGATCAGAAGATGAATGCTCAAACCTTACATTTTAACTCTTTCTAATTTATGGAACCATGTCTAAGATTTCTGTTCATTGACGTCACAAGGTATGCCAACAGGACATTAAACAAATGATTTACATAATTAAATAATTGGAACACCTAGTTAAAATATAAAGGGGATTAGCAAATCTGGATTGCTGGAGACAATGAAGGGAAATGCAGGGGTGTTTGGGGTGCATTTTTTTTTTTTGACATATTTCTGTCATGCATTTTCACTGAAGACCTCTTTTCAAATGTTCTCCCCAACTTATATTTTCTTTTTTTCTTCAAGATCCTCCATTTTTTCCATTCTTTTTTTGTGTTCTCATCCTTTTCTCTTTCTTTTGTCTTCCTTTCTTCTCATTGCCCCCTTCAACCATTTCATTGTTTACTATTTATTGAGCAGCTGGTAAGTGTTAAACATTGGGGATAAAAGATTAAAAGGCAGGGTCTGTATTATATTTATTTTCTATAGCTCTGTGACAAATCATCCACAAATTCAGCAATTTGAATCCACCAACTACTCCGTGAGAGACAGATGAGATTTTCTGCTCCCATAAAGAGTTACAGTTTATGAAAGCCTACACAGGGTCACTGTGAGTGGGAACCAACTTGATGGCATACAACACCCCTAGCAGCAGCAGCAACTTAAACCATAACTGGTTAGGTCAGATGAACAGCATGGGATCACACACAGACAAGTTGTCAGCTAGACTGGAAACTGGGTGGTGGCTCTCAGGAGAAAGCCACTTCTAAATTCATTCAGATTGTTGGCAGAATTCAGTTTCTTGAAATTAGAAGACTGACATCCCCTTTTCTTTTCTGTCTGTCATCCAGGAGTGTCGCTCACTCCTTAAAATCCCTCTCCTTCTTATCCTGTTCCCTACCTCTTCACCCCAGGACCATGCTTCATATCTCTCCAGCTTCCTCTTCTGCCACCAATTGGAGAAAGTGCTCTGCTTTGAGAGGTTCTGGTGATTGCATTGTACCCACATGATAATGCAGGTCAGTCTCCTTATCTGAAGGTCAACTGTGCCCTATGACAAAACATAATCTCAAGAATGATATCCCATTATATTCACAGGGCCTCGGGACTAGGGTGAGATAGCTTTGGGCTGGAGGCCTAGGTGCAGTCGAGAAATTCTGTCCAGCACACCTGTTACCAATGTGTTCATAATTTAGTGGAGATACGGAAACAACTGAGTCCTGGTGTGGCACTGTGGGATCAGCACTGGATTTCTAACCACAATGCTGGCAGTTCAAACCCAGCAGCCGCTCTTTGGAAACCCTATTCAGGGTCTCTGTGAGTCAGAACTGACTCAACAGCACTTAAAAACAACAACAGGGAAACAGTACCGTTAACTATAATTATACAGAAGAGAGTGGAGACACAGGAATAGAAAAGCATAACTTGGCTCTGAAAAGATCAGAGTCAGAAAGGGCTGGAGATAAGATCAGATGATTGTGAGTGAGGGGAAGGGTGTGTGGAGCTTGTGGTAGGGAGGGTGGTGTCACACTTTCGGTTCTCTTTTTCATCACTCAAGCCCAGGGAAATTTGTTAATTTTGTCAAGATTTGGTCTTCTCTTCTCACACAGGCTACCTGAAAAGCAAGCCTTATTTAGTAGTCTGTTGGTAGCTCTCAGACCCTGAGTGTGGGTGATAGATGTGTCATTTAAATAACTGCTGGTTATTAAATGTCACCTTGATAATCCCAATTTCAACTACTCCGTGCTGGGCACTGGGCTTCCTTGTATAATATCAAAGCCTCACGATACTCTACAAGTTAGGTACTATTAGCCCCAGTTTGAACAATAAAGTAAACAGGTTCTGAAAGTTTAAATAATTTCACCCATGTCATGAAGCTAGGATCTTGAAAAAATACGAGGGGGCTTCAAAAGTTTGCAGAAAAATGGAATTGAAAGATAATGGAATATTCCCACAAACTCTTTGAAACCCCTTGTATTACGTCCTCAACATGGCATGTGTGTCTTCTCTCCCAGCATTATTATCACCACCACTCTGACACACACACGCGCACATACACACTTTCCTAACATCCTTCATCTTAACTCCTACCCATGACTTAGGTAGGGCTTGCACAGTCAGCTTAACAGATTGTGCTCTGCAAAAGCACCAGTCACATAGATAACAATGTTAAAGACACCCCCGGAGTTTTGCACAAACACACATGGCAAATCTTTCTTGACATCTTGACTTAGATGTCAGTTACTTCCTTCAGGAGGTCCAGTTAAATCTCCACTCATATTGTAACATAAATAGTTATTTGCATATATTTCAAGAGGACTTTCCCGCTAAATTGTAAGCTTTACAATTGGGAAGCTTTAAAAATGGGAGAAGTCGCATCTAACTTTAAGTCTTTTTGAACAAATGAATGAGAGAGAGCTGGGTTTCTGTGAATTCATAACAAGTCTCTTTCAATTGTTACTTGACGGTGCGGTGCCTGTTGCTGAAAAGCAGAGCAAGGCGAAACCAAAAGAATAGAAGACTAGCTCTCTCCACCCCTTAACTCTTACCTTATTGAGTGTTTCTTAGCATGTAGATTAGTAGCATTTTTCTTTTTTCAATTTTACTAAATGTGTCAACCTTAATGTTTGACATGTGTATGTTATCTGCTGTAGGAGCACTATTTAGCATCCAGGTCATTCTGAATATTGTAGCACATAAGCCTCAAATTTTCTGTAGCTTAATTACAGAAGTTTGAGACTCAGTAGTCATAGTCTAAAGAGCCCTGGTGACATAATGATTGGGCAGTCGACTGCTAACCAAAAGGTCGGTGGTTCAAACCTAGGAGCTATTCCTTGGGATGAAAGACCTAGTGATCTAACCCCATAAAGATTGCTATTGTTAAGTACTGTTGAGTCAGCTCTGACTCATAGCAACCCTGTAGAGGGTTTCCGAGGAGATGCTGATGGATTTGAGCCACTGACCTTGTGGTTAACAGTCCAGTGCTTATGCTACAGCACCACACCAGTACTCCCCAAAAACATTTGTTGTTGTTGTTAAGTGCCGTTGAGTCAGTTCTGACTCATAGTGACCCTGTATAGGGTTTCTCAGGAGTGACTGGTGAGGCTGAACCACCATCCTTGAGGTTCAAACTGACCTTGCAGTCTAGTGCATTAAACGGCATCGCCATATTACAGCCTAGGAAACACTATGGAGAAGGTCTACTCTATCATACCAGCTCACTGTGAGTTGGAATTTACTTGATAAGCACACAAAAACATTAATAGCCATAGTCTATTGGAAGGGTTACAGGTATATTGATGACTGTTCTCCACACTGTGATTCATTGATACATATATTCTTTTTATCTTGTATGTCTACCATCTTCTAGAGCATCTTCACTGCCAATGGAAAGGGAAGGCATTTAGAAGATAGATCCACTTCTTAATTGCCTTATCTTGAATTGAAGTGACACAGATCTCTACTCACATTCCTTTGGCAAGAACTGCTTACATGGCTTCCCTTGATCAAAAGTAGATGCAGCTGTTTCGGAGCGACAGTTCTATACTGTGGAAGAGGAATATAAATTTGATGGACAGTTTACTAGTCTCTGCTAGTTTCCTGTCCTCTCATCTACAGCTGATATGCTCAGTCTGACTAGTGACCTCAAACTTGCCACACAACACAATGAACTCAGATAGTCAGATTCTCAGTCTTAGGAATTTTTAGAAACTCAAATAGAATCCAGTCATTAAGAGGAGCTTAAGCTGAGGGGATGTACTGAGAGAAGCCACAACGAGGTGTTACAGACATGAACAACTGAGAGAAACCCAAGTTCTAAGGAAACAGAAATTATGAGTAAACAGAAACCTAGATGAATATGCAACTCAACAGGAAGAGGGTATCAATCTGATATCTGAAATTACCTAGGTCATGTTAATAACAGCACCAGAGTGAAACTCCTCAAAATCATTTTGCTAGTGCCCCTAAAATACTCAAGGATCAAATACCAACTCTTCTGAGACTCAACTTGACTATATTTCCTGTTTTAGGATATCTTTGATACCCTAGCCACCATGGGTACATATGTGTTCTTACAATATTTTTCTCTATACTATCCCAGGTGAGTAAAGTTTTACTAAAGTAATACAGAAATGGCTGCAGCCAGCCTTTGACAGAGAAGTCCCAGAAGTTCAAGCCAGAATCAGAAGATGGAGGATCTGAGAAAAAGGGGGAAACCCCCAGTGAGATGGATTGGCAAAATGGCAACATCAATGGGCTCAAGCGTGACAATAATGAAGTTGTCCAAGACCAGGCAGTGTTTCGTTCTGTTGTGCATACGGTCGCTATGAGTCGGTACTGACTTGTGGCACCTACCAACAACAGCAACATATTATCCACCTCCTGTTACTTGAGATGATCTGAGTTGTTTATTCTTGCAACCCAGAGTCTCACAAAAATAGCCATCCTGTTCTTGTTCCTTATCATCTACATTGTTAAAGAGAAAAAAAAAAAAAAAATTGTCAGTTACCCTGTAGAAGATATGCATCAAGTACAATATACAACTCTGTCTCATCAAGCAATTCTTTGACTAGTTGGACCATTCTGCTCTGATGGTCAAATAGGGTTCATTCTTCATCAGTCAGAAACCTTAGTCTGCAGGTGAGTCTTTGCAGACAAATCAGCAGAAACTGAAATATTAAGGGGTAGCAAATAAAGCATGGAGGAAAAGAAACTAGGTTTGGATGCCACAAATCTAGAGCCACTAATAATGAAGATAAGAGAAATGCTCAATGAGACTGCTCCAATAAAAACCACACATGCTCAGCACCAATGATGCTGAGAACCAGAGGGAATCTTCACAGTAGTTATCCCAGAAGAACTAAAGCCTTCTGTCACCATACTTGCTGAAAATTCCAATTCTTCTACACTTGGCTGCTGTCTCTTGGTGCTCTCTCTTGCATTCAAGTTTCTTCTAAGCACAAACAGAAATCTAACTGCAGGAGTATATTGGAAACATTATTTTAGATTCCCAGTCTTTATAGTACAGGAGGGTAGGCAGAAGAAACTTTGTAAGAGCATGTAATAGGCCAATCTCTAGTACTTGCAATAGTGTCAGCTCCTGGAAACTGACCTACTAGAGGGGAACTCTTATTATTCACAACCATAGTCTGTGTATAGTAAGTGGTTCGCCATAGGGTGACAAGAGAGGACATTCTCCATACTCCCAACATGAAGATAGGTGACGATGCCAAAGGATGCACCAAGCCTTCTAGTCTTACCATAGGCACTGATCCAAAGGATTTTTGACAGGAGTGTAGCTTTACTCACCATCCTTTGCAAGTGGATGGAGAATGCTGATCACCAGCACTGATCAATAAGTCTCTAGAAGGTATTGCAAGTTTGAAAATAACTTGGTATTTTCATTTCCAGAGCTCCTTTGAATACTGGGAAGTTGTATATGAAATCAAAACATAATAAGGTATTCAACTAAAAATATGTTGCAAATCACTGTTATTCTAAGAAAGTAAGTCAGACAGTATAAATGAAAGAAAACCCTTACACTTTATTATGTCTCTAAGAATGGGAGATACCAATGATAAATGTGGATTGCTATTTATGAATAATATAGTCAACTCGGATTTTTCAAGCTAGAAGTAAAAGCACTAGAGTGGAAAAATAAAAACAATAGCAGGTGATTGCCTCAGGGCTTCCTTCTAGCACGTTCATGTTAAAGATAGCAAATACAAGCAAGCCACCCTACACACCGCCACCAAATTAATCTTCCGAACATACCTGTTTTTAAGAATCCATGGTGGCACAGAAGCAGCTCTGGTGGCATGTGGGTTAAACAAGGTGGCAGTTCAAACCCACCAGCCAATCCACAGGAGAAAGATGAGACTGTCTGCTCCCATAAACATGTGCAGTCTTGGAAACCTTAAGAGCAGTTCCACTCTATCGTGTACAGTTCCTATGAGTTGGAATCTTCAGGATCATAGTGAGTGCTGGCACAGTAGTTAAGTGCTCAGCTGCTAAATGAAAGATCGGAGGTTCAAACCCATCAGCTGCTCCAAAGGACAAAGATAATGGCAATCTGCTTTTGTTTTTTAATGTTTTATTGTGAATTATATGGTAGATTACATGAGAGAACTTTAGTTTTACATTCATTCCATCGTATATCATCTCATTGCCATGGTTCCAATCCCCTCCATGCATCATCAACCAACCAAAGGGTA
>NW_006408524.1:32199454-32210282 GCF_000296735.1 Chrysochloris asiatica | reverse complement strand
ACCCTGTATAGGGTTTCTAAGGAGCAGCTGGTGGGCTCAAACCACTGACCTTGTAGTTCAAAAGGCTCTGCAGTCTGGTCCCTTAACCCGCAGAGCCACAGCAGGACTGCCCTGTTGCTGGTGGTAAAAACCACTGCAAAGCGTCTTCGCTTGTGCTGGCTTATGCCTTCATGGGCGGGCCTGAGCCTCGGAGGTTGGGCAGAGGGCTAGCCTGTGCTGCCCGGTCAGGGAAGCACCAGAAGTCCCTCTTCAATTCAATGGCAATCTGCTTTTGAGAAGATTACAGTCTATGGACAGATTGACTTTGTCCTAGAGGAATGTTTTGAGTTGGAATCAACTCAACAGCACACAGCAACAGCATGCCTCTTAAATCATGCCTCTTAAATCATGCCTCTTTGCAGTTCAAAACCTAAGTATCTCTCTATTGCCTAAAAAGTAAAATAAAACTTCTACCAATTGTGACCCACCATATTCTGAGCCCAAGTTAGCTTTACAGTTTACATAGATTTTATATGGATTTTATGGTTAAGCTGGTCCTCCAAAATTCATGTCAGGGCTCACCCTTCTATGTTTGTTTCTTTGTTGAAATCATCTCTGACTCTCAAAATTACACCTATCTACAACATCCACATCCCTGCCACCATCTTTTATTACAACACACAACTCTGTCTCATCAGCCCTTTCTTCACTAGTTGGACTATACTGCTCTGATGGCCAAATAGGGTTTGTGCTTTAACAGTCAGAATCCTTCTGCAGGTGAATCTTTGCAGACAAATCAGTAGAAACTGATTATGAGGTATTAAGTAGAAAACAAAGCGCAAAGGAAGACAAACTATCACCCCAGCAAGGAGGAGCAAGTTGCTCATTCCTGACCACCTCAGACACTCTGTTTCAGCATTATCACATGCTCTCTTACATTGCAACGTTCAGAAAACATGTTTTTAGCTCTTGCCTCAACTTCTTTCTAACCCCTTGAGATCAGAAACTACGTCTGATTCATCTTTATTACCCTCAAAGTGATTTGTCTAATGATTTAAACATTTTTAAAAAAAAACCTCACATTGACCCCATTTGTGTCAAAAGTAAAAAAATAACTCACACTGACCCCATTTGTGTCAAAAGTAGGACTGTATCCCATAGGGTTTTAATGAGTGATTATTTGGAAGTAGATCACCAGGCCTTTATTCTGAGGTGCCTCTGATGGACTCAAGGCTCCAACATTTAGACTGCTAACAGTTTACACCAGAGTCCTGGTGTTGAACTGTGGGTTAATACGCTGGACTGCAAAGTCAGCTTGAACCGGTGGTTCAAGCTCACCAGCCGCTCCTTGGAAACTCTGTACAAGGTCGCTATGAATCGGAACCGACTTGATAGCACTTAAAAACAACCACCATAACAACAATTTGCACCACCCAGAGACTCCGATTTAAACATATGTTGTTGTTGTTGTTAAGTGCCATTGAGTCAGTTCCAACTCAGCGACGATGTATAGAGTTTGGGAAGAGAAGCTGGTGGGTTTTAACTGCCAGCTTTGAGGTTAGTAGTGCTTAACCTATAGCAGCACATTAGGACTTCAAATTAAACATTACTCGTTACTTTCATTCGCTCATATAGCTTGTACGTATTAAGTCCCCGGGACTCTTCATGCCTCCTAATTTATTTACTCATATGTTGTTGATAGCTTATTATATTAAATCTTTATTATGTTTAAATTATGAACTTAATACATCTAAGCTGTATGAGTGAATGGATTAGGAGACATATAGAGTAAAGAGTTATGGTGCCTATTACTTGATCACATTGACTATAGTCAACTGAACTTAAAAAAAAAGAAAAAAACCAACAACTTAGGTTATCTGCTTTATGCAAAGACATTTCTTCTTCTGTGAAGAGAGATCAGTCACCTAACCCTAACCCTCAGTATTTTGATATGCTTCCTAGACACCCCCCAAAGGAAATGATCACTCTTAAGTCGCAAGCAATTTAGGATTATGCACAATGGCTTGGCTTGCTGTTCGGCAATGCTAACATCCTCTCTAGCAAAAAGCCACATCAGATGAATGATGGTTTCCTTCTCAGTCTCATTGCAGCAGCAACCAACAGCCACATCTTGGTAACAGTATAAAGAAAAGACTCAGATCCTAACCAGGGGTACAGAGATGGTGGCAGAGGCAATAGCATGGAGAGACAAGAGTAGCTGGGGACTCTAAAGGAATGGGATGAGAAAGGCTGTGTGCCTGTAGGCAGGAGGCTGGTTTGCAAACTGTGCCCTTTGGACATTTAAATGAGTATACCTTTTTTGTTTTGTATGTGTATAACAAATATTTTTGCTTTATTGATTTGTGGAAAATAAGATGTAAAAGGGAAGCCACAGGGAGGAAGCAGAATAACTATTGTTACAGAGAAAGGATAGTAATCACTGAGATGAAGCAATCCCTATGATTGGTTGAGGGTAAAGTGACCCCTATGATTTTGTCTGCTAACCTTCCCTCAGTTTACAAGAAAATGTTAAAAGAAGAGACTCAGCATTGCTGTGAAACACTGTAGAGCTCTTCGGCAAAAGCAGTGTCAGATTACCCAATAAGCAAGAGAAACATAGTCTTATTTGTGCTTTCTTACTAATCTGTAGGAAATTTCACATTTTTTCACCACAGCAAATAAGCTCCTTCTCGGTATGTTTGGCATCTGTCTCTCTCCTGGCTCTACAGCATCTTCATACAGAATCAAAGCATCTTTTCAAATTTACAATCCCTGACAGGTATGGAATATTAAGGTAAACTGTGGTGAAGCCCAGGTGAAATGGTTCACTACAAATTAGCAACTAAGCACAGGTAGGCCTGTGCTTACCTTGCTTTCTGAGTCACCCATTGCTGGGCAGAAGGCTACAATATCTGGGTTACTCAGTGGCAAATTCATGTTGTGCTTGAAGCAAAGTGAAGTTATTGGGGTCTGTGTGGTACAGTAGAAAAACTTCTTCAATGTCAGGCAACTTCTTTCCATGAAGCCAGTATTTGGTGCTCTATATAAGCCTGGTGAATTAGTCTTCTAAAAGTTGTTCAAGTAATAAGACATTCTGTGAAAGGTAAATACAATTGGTTCTCAGAAGAGTAAAGTCATCAAGCCAACAGGATCTTGACATCTTTGAGACTCATTGTGCTAGCCTGTACCAGAAGCTATCTGCAAAAAAAAAAAAAAAAATGTGTAGCACAGAACTGCATTAGGATTCATTTGTTTACAAGAAGACATTGAAATTACATTTGGTTTTCATATACAGCAGCTCTTTTGAGCAACATGCATCTGAATTTTTAAGTTGCAAAGTTTATCTGAACAGTTGATTTTTCATGTGCACTTTTTGTTGAATGTTTTGGTTTAAGAAAGAATGTCTGATGTTTCGTTTCAAGACTTCAGTTCTTAATACAATTCTACCCTTCTGCATGGAAAACCGTAGCCAACATGACTGCAGTAGACCTCTAGCAGAGGAATGCTTTATCATATTAATTATATTTGAATGTAGGACTTAGTGTTTGTGGGTATATTCCATGGCCTACATTATCTACAGCATTGTGCAAACAACTTGAAAAGGCAGCATACTTCACTGATGCTTGTCTGGTAATATCACTTCTGTGTAATGATGTATGGAACCTGTGTTTTTATATATATAAAATGAGTACAGTTAGATTAGTGTTGTGATAAGTGCCTATTTTCATCTGTACATAGTGAAGACTGCACACAAAGCTCTACTTCTGATTTGTTGCAGTGTTCAGTCCTATATTTACTTTATTTTATCTTAAAACATTCAGTTTTTTTTTTCTTTTTTGCCAATTATACAGAGATTAATTTATTTAACTTATTAACTTAAAATGAGCATCTAAAAATGAAATTAAGAAAGCAATTCATTTACAGTAACATCAAATATCATAAAAATCGGAAGAGATTTAACAAAAGAAGTACAATACCTATACTCTGAAAATGATAAAGCATTATTGAAAGAAACTAACCGACTATTATTTTGTTGCTTCGGACTCAGAGAAGCACCGCAGGACAGAGCTGCACTGCCCCACAGTGTTTCCAAGGCTCTAAATCTTTACGGACGCAGACTATCACATTTTTCTCCAGTGGAGCAGCTGGTCTGTTCAAATTGCCAACTTTTTGGTTAGAATTAAATACTTTAGCCACTACCTGACCAGTGTACCTCAAATAAACTAAACACAAACCCACTGCCATCAAGTTGGTTCCAACTTAGAGCAACCCTCAGTAGAGTTTCTGAGGTTGTAAGTTTTACAGGAGCAGAAAGCCAGTTCTCTCAGCAGGAGGAATGCTGAGTGTGTTCTTCTCTTTTGGTTTTCTAACTCCCAGTCTTTGCATATTTCATTATAATACTTGAGTTTCCCTTCTCAAGCTGCCCTTTAAAATCTTTTGTTCAGCTCTTTTACAAAACATTCAGTTTTGCTTTCAACTTTATGTACTTCAGTTCTCAGTTAGATCTTCACATATGGACAGGTAGCTGTACACACAGTGCAGTATTTATGGATTGCAGTATTGTTGTAACATGCCGTTGAGTCAGTTCCGACCCATAGCAACCCTGTATAGGGTTTCCAAGGAACAACTGGTGAGCTCGAACTGCCAACCGTGCAGTTCAAATGACTTTTCAGTCTAGCACATTAGCCCACAGCACCACACCAGGACTCCATGGATCATGCTATTCAGCAGCTGTGTTATCTTGTATTGTGTAAATAATAAAAGCCATGTACAGAGGGAAAAAATATACATGAAGGCTTCAAAACACTCATGAGAAAATTTCATGATCTTTTCATTCCATTTTTTCCATGAACTTTTGAAGCTCCTTCATGTGTGCACACACATAAATTTCAAAACACACATACCCGAGGTGCCTGACATTGAAGGACTCTCTGTATGAGCCGATTTGCTGTACCTCACATATAACTTCACTTTCCTTCAAGCACAACATGAATTTGACACTGAGTAACCCAGATATTGTAGCCTTCTACCCAGGGTCAGGTCACCCAATAAGCAAGGTAAGCATGGGCTTACTTGTGTTTAGTTACTAATTTGTAGTGAACTATTTCACTGGATTTCACCATAGTTTGCCTTGCTTACTGGATATTCCATCCCTGTCATTAGAAAAGAGGCTTTGATCCTATAGGAAGGTGCTGTGGAGTTGGGAGAGAGACAGATGGTAAGGATCCATGCAAGTGCATATGACAGCACTTAACGATAGCATACATTTATATACACATACATATGCTGTTGTTGTAAACCGAATTGTGCTCAGGTAGATTCGGATCTGCTCATGGGTCTCCTTTTCTCCACACACAAAAAGAGGTTGAGCTTTCTTTGTTTGTTTTTCTTCCCTCAGGAGCAGCACCTTAGATGTCACATAATTCCAAGAGATACCAGAAAGTAATCTTCTCTGCTCCCTCATGAGTCTCAAACACTAATCCCTAGAGGAAAGTGAAGAGTTCTGTGATTTATAAACTGCCTTTTTTAAATACTTCACAAGTGAATTATTGCAATCTGCATGAGGCACTCAAAACAACAACTCTCTCTAAATGTTAACCATCACTCACTGAAGACGAAGACAAGGAAACATGACCAGTATAAAATGACAGTAAAAAGGAGATCCAAATAATCATTAAATTCCACCTCAAGTCACTATACTGACAGTAAAAACTTCTGATCAAAGAACAGACACCGTTAAATGAAATTCATCAATAGGATTAACACATTTCAGTTGGACTACATGATTGAGATTTCTTAGAATCAAGTTTTTGAATAGAAAGAGAAATTCTTAGATTATCATATTACGTTTTATGTTTGTTTGTTGTTTTGCCACTACTTTATCTACACCCAAGGTGAATTTCAAGGACATGGTCCTTAATGGGACAACACTAGTTCTATGTCAAATTGTTGTTGTTGTGAAGTGCTGTCGAATCGATTGTGACCCATAGCGACCCTGTATGGGGTTTCCAAGGAGCAGCTGGTGAGCTTGAACCACCGACCTTGCAGTTCAAACAACTTTGCAGTCTGACACATTAGCCCACAGCGCCATACCAGAACTCCTCTATGTCAAGTTAAGAGAACAAAATCTAGTCCTATCTGCCTGGTATAAATAGTCCAAACATTTCTGTAATTAAAAATAAGAAAATCTAGCTTGTCAGTACAGAAAGGAAGAAGGGGAAATACTGTTAAAATAGTGAAGTATACTTATAATAAATTACTTTAAAATACCATTTTATTGTCGTGGTAGTGTAGTGGATTGTTAGCTGGGCTGCTAGCTGCAAGTTAGCAGTTCAAATCTACCAGTCGCTCTGAGGGAAGAAGATGAGGCTTTCCGCTCACGTAAAGATTCACAGCCTTGGAAACCCTATACAGGGTCACCATGAGTTGGAACCGACTCCATGACATACAACCATCAATGAAAACAGAAATGTGAAGAATAAGAAATCCTTTCTTCTGTTTCCTGTTGTTAAGTGACATCAAGTTGGTTCCAACTCTTAGCAACCCTGTACAGAGTTTCCAAGGAGCACCTAGTGGCTGGCAGTCCAGTGCTTATTCAACAGTGCCACACCAGGACTCCTAGAAGGGGAAAAAGTCACATTCAAACTCCAACAAAATAATGTGTTTTCTAGTAATGGGCATCTTTAGAGGTTATAAAGATAGCACCACTTTTACTGAGTGTCATGTATGTATCAGGCACCACCCTATATACTTTTTATAAATTATCATGAATTTGCATCACCCACTGATAATTAAGTATTACTGTGTTAATAGTCTCATTTTAGAAGCCCTGGTGGTATAATGTTCAAGCAATCTGCAGCTATCCAAAAGATCAGCTGTTGGGGGGTGGGGGGAGGGAGGAAGAGCTTCAAAAGCAAGAAGTGACTGGCTTACAAGCTTTCAAGAGGGAATCTAGATCCTGAGGGTGTGGAGGAAGGTAGAATCTCCACTAAGTAATATCCAATCTGTCTAGGTGGGGTTGATGAAAGGAAATGCAGATAGGCCTCTTGTGATACAATAGTGAGTAATTGTTATCAGGACTAATTGTGAGGGTTGGAAATGTAAAGTAGATGTTTTGTAGCAAGGAGGGGAGTGATTAACTTTGCAGTCTAGGAGCAGAGGTCCCTGGGACCATCAAGGGAGAAGAGCAGAGAGCGGGACCCTACCCAGAGAAGCAGTGACACCAGAGATGGAGGCAGAGATGATGATGTAGAGAGATGGAGCAGCTGGGGACTTTAGACCCAGAAAGTGAGAGGGGCTGTGTGCTGATGACTGGGGGGCAAGTTTGCAGGGTATATCCCGTGGTTGATTGATGATGCATGGAGGGGATTTTAACCATGGCAATGAAACGATATACAATAGGATGAATGTATAACTAATGTTCTCCCATGTAAACTATCACATAATTCACAATAAAACATTAAAAAAAAAGAAAAAAGAAACAAAAAAAGAAGTTCAGCTGTTCAAACTCACCATCCACTCCATGTGGGATAAAACATGTTGGTCTGCACCCACAAAGATGACAACCTAGAAAGCCTATGGGATAGTTCTACTCTACATGATAAGGTCACTATAAGTCAGAAGCAACTAAATGGCAGAAAACCTCATTTTCATTTTACAGATGATGAAACTATTGCTCAATGAAGATGAGAAATGTGCTAGCAATTTGTGGTGGTTGTTGTTAAGTGCCATCAAGTTGGTTCCAATTCATAGGTTCTGACCAGTGTATGGTTTCTGAGGAGCGCCTTGTGAGTTTGAACCACCTACCTTGTAGTTCAAATGACCTTGTAGTCCAGTGCTCATCTTACAGTGCCACACCACGACTCCAGTAGTTTGTGGTCCTGGCTTTAAACCTGTACTCCCTCCATCATATTACACTAATTCCCAAAGTATTGAGCCTAGTATCATATAAACTATCTAAGGTATATCTCAACTATACTGCAGAGAACTAGGTGGTATGTGAAGAGAATTTCGAGACATGGTCTTTATCTTTTTTCCTCTTCTTGTTGCAGCTTCACACACCTCTTCCTCCTTAGAATGTGCTCCTTTCTGTCCTTCTCTTGTCAACTGGTGATTCTACCAACACCAAACCTGTTGTTGTTGTTGTGAAGTGCTGTTGAGTCAGTTCTGACTCATTGTGACCTTGTATAGGGTTTCTGAGGAGCAGCTGGTGGGTTTGAACTTCCAATCCAGTGCTGATTCTACAGAGCCACACCAGGAGTCCTTAGTAAACCTAAGGATCTTTCATTTCCAGGAAAGAGTCTGGACCCATTCCATCATTCAAGCCAAAAGTGTTTTCTTCTAAAATATAAAAGTTCTGCTGTTGAAATTCTTTCAGTTTTGTGTGCCTCGATTAATCTTTTTTTTCTTTGACAATGCCCTATTTTCACATCTTTTCTATAACTTAACCTGACAAACAGGCATGCTTTTGGCCACATCCTGTCTCCCTTAACACTTGTTACACTGTAGTGCTTTCTGGTTCTCATCTTATTGCTTACTTCCTTCCACCATCTTGGCTTTCTCTCTTATATAGGCTACCTAAGTGAGCTAATTTGCCAGACTGCAAAGCCATTTGAACTGCAAGGTTGGCAGTTCAAGCTCATCAGCCACTCCTCGGAAACCCTATACAGGGTCGCTATGGATCAGAAGCGACTCTATGACAGTTCACAACAACAACAACCCAACTTGTGGTGCTGTGAGTTAATGCACATTGGAATGCAAAGTCAGTTTGAATTGCAAGGCCGGCAGTTCAAGCTCACCAATCACTCCTTAGAAACCCTATACCTGGTCACTATAGGTCGGAACTCACTCAACAGCATTTAACAACCATAACAATAACAGCCCAGCAACCCCGTTATCTGTTTGTCCATACATATTCTGCCTTTGCCAGACAAGAGTCCTTTCATAACTGCATAGAATTTAGAGACAGCCATGTTTGAAACATTAATGTGAGAATGAAGAAGTTCCAAAGCAATCCAATTAAAAATCCACAAACTCTTTTTTTTTTTTTTTCTTTTAATTCACAGCTTTAGTCTTTTCTTGAGTCCTTGATGGTAGAATTCCTGACATTGCATGTGAACATAGACCAGTCCATCAACAATTCAGTGTCCTGTTTGCACAGCATTGTGTTTAAACTACTCAGCGTTAAGCATCCTCATCCACTCTCCCTAAACCGGTTGCTTGTTCCAAGAAAGAACCCGTGGTGAGGATAAAATGTGAAATGTTCTACTTCCTGGTGTGCTGCAGCAGGATAATGCACTGGACTGCAAGGCCAGTTTGAACCATAAGGTTAGTGGTTCAAACTCACCAGTCACTCCTCAGAAATCCTAGACAGGGTCACTGTGAGTCAGAACCAACTCCATGAAACATAACAACAATTTCACTCTCCCCTGCAATTCTTTCTGCCTCACTTTTCTTACTTTTATACAATCTGCGCAAATGGCAAAACACCTACTGTTCATTCTGCTGTTGTATTACACGCTTCTTTTCAGGTGTAAGTTCTATAGCCCAAGTAGACTGTAGACTCCTTGAGGTCAGAAACCTCATCTTATAATCTTTGTGCCTTAAGCAATGCCCAGCACAATACTAAAAAGATGCTCAATAGCAACTGATCAGGTCAGGACAAAATCCATAAACTTAAATAGCAGATCTTGTATTACATTTGTTTTTTTAATTAATTAATTGTTTTTAAATTTTTATATGTATTCATTGTCCCATTTTCAATGGGTCAATATTATTGTAAAGTTTCTATACTCTATACCACATAAAAGAGCTCTGGTAGCATAGTGGTTACGAATCAGGCTGCTAACCTCAGAGATAGCAGTTTGAAACTACCAGCTGTTCTGTGGGAGAAAGATGAGGCTTTCTGCTCCCATAAAGATTTATAGCCTCAGAAACCCTGTACAGGGTCGCTATGAGTTGGAGCTGAGTCACGAAACATAACTATGACCATACCACATAATGGTGTCGTGTGGGTTAATGTGCTGGACTGCAAAGTTCGTTTGAACCACAAGATCAGTGATTCAAGTTCACCAGCTGCTCCTTGGAAACCAAGGATTACAGGATTGTAATATACAGGATTGCTTTGGGGCAGAACCGACTCAACGGTGCTTAATAACAACAACATACCACATAATATCTGTCCCAACCTAGTAACTGAAGGTAATGTCTAAATACAGCTGAAAATAATTGTTCCAATAAGGAAAATATTCTTTCTTCCCTTCTCTGTTACATTTTGCTTCTAAAATCAACCAAAAATAATGATTATAATGGGAAATACTTTCTCCAGTTTTCCTATTCTCAGAAGTTTTAGATCTTTAATGTTTCAAGAACCTCTTTAAGATAATTTGTAAAGGCTTATTGTCTAGATGTACTTAATCTACATCAAATATTTGTTAATATTTTCTATGACTTTCCCCACACTAGCAAACATTCCAGTCATTACTTATTATTATTGCTAAGTGTCATTGAGTTGATTCCAACTCATAGAGATCCTGTAGAGGATTTTCAAGGAACAGCTGGTGGATTTGAACTGCAACTTTGTGGTTAACAGTCTAGTGTGTATCCTACAGTGCCACAGTACTTCTTTCTGACTCACTTGTTGTTAGGTATCATTGAGATGGTACCGACTCATAGTGATCCTCTGTACAGCAGAACAAAACACTGCCCAGTCCTGGGCCAACCTCACAATTGTTGCCAAATTGGAGGCCAATGTTACTGCCACTTTGCCAATCCATCTCGCTGGGGGTCTTCCTCTTTTTCTCTGACCTTCCACCTTACCAAACATGATATCCTTCTCCAGGGACTGGTC
>NW_006408524.1:32195594-32197119 GCF_000296735.1 Chrysochloris asiatica | reverse complement strand
CACAACCATCTTCACTATCCAGTTCCAAACCTTTTCTTTCTCCCTCATTTATTTTTTCGTTTTTTTTCTTTTCTTTCCCTTTTTTTTATTTGGGGAAAGTTCCCACTGATCTTAATGAAAAAATAAGCATACATAGTTTCCCTTCCAGACATGAATGGAAAGAAGAAAGAAATTTCATTTTCTTCTTTCTTTCCTTACCTTTTTAACTGCCTTCCCTGTTAAGCATCATAGGAAGTTTATTGTAGAGTGACAACCTTTCCTTGATTTTTTACAGTAGTCATCTTATACATTATCTGTCCCTTTGCATCTGACTGATTTCACTAAGCATAATTCCCTCCAGGCTTCTGCCTGTTATACGATACTTTGTAGATTCAATTCTATAAATTAAATGCTACTGTTTACCTAGTGTGGTGCTGTAGGATAAGCACTGGTTATCCAGGTCAGTTTGATCCACAGGTCAATGGTTCAAGCTTACCAGCTGCTCCTTAGAAACCTTATACAGGGTCACTATGAGTCAGAATCAACTCTATGGCAATTAACAACAACAACTATTTACCTCATTTTACAGATGTAAATTCAAATAATTTGAAAGGTTGATGAACTTGTTCAAAGCCACAGAGAACAGCCAGCAATAGATAGAAAGGCATATTTGTAGAATGCCAACTTGTTTGACAAGGCTGAAGTGAAGTGCTTGTGTGTGCAAAGAGGTTGGCAAAAGATGAGGCAGAAGGAGGAATAAGACTCCATCATAGCAGTCACTGTGTTAGGTAGATAGAGACAACTATGTAGGCACAGATATAGGTATCGGGATCACTGAGGAAGAGAGGAGACCAGCAACCTCTCACTCTATATGCAAGACCTTCCCATTGCAGGCTCTTCCCATATAGCTATGTCCTCTGGGGTTTCTGGTGGAGAAAAAACACAGCAATTGGACAATATCCAGCTCCCTCCCAACTTAACAATGAAAACATTGTTCATTTCTACACCTCAAATTCTTCAACTGATGAAGATAATAGTTCCTATTTCATAGATATGTCATAAAGATTAAATGAGTTCATATTTGCAAAGTCCTTGAAACAGTGTCTAACACAAAGTCAGTGTTATATAAATGTTCACTAATGTAATTTTGCTACTATTACCTTGAAGGTTTCCTTAAAGTGCCACTCAGACCTTTTCATTGTAATCATATATCATAAAATCAGGTGCAGTCTTATCTGGCGTGTTTGCCCAAGTACATTATATTTTGTTAATATAGGACAAATCATCATAATTTGACCTCATGGGAAAAAGCATTATCAATCATTATATCTGTAGTTTATAACTACTCTATAAACTTTCTTCCTGGTTGTTTGATAACCCAGGAAAATATTCTTCCCAGACTAGTCTGTGTTTATACCCATATAATTCTGTGGCACTAATTTTCAAAAAAAGATAACCACAGAGATTGTCTCTATTCCTTTTAGGTAGGACTTTCTTTCACTCTCTCTCTTTTTTATCCTGTAGAAATATATATATAACAAACATT
>NW_006408524.1:32191428-32195494 GCF_000296735.1 Chrysochloris asiatica | reverse complement strand
TGTGGTTCACAATCCAATGTTTATCTATGGAGCCAGAGCACTCCCTGAGTTGTTACTTACAGCATGTTATATCTAAGTAATCTTTGAGCAAACTAATTGAGCATATATAATTTTATTTTTAAATTTTAAGAAAATTTCCATTGAAAACACTTTAATATTCTGAGTTTCACTAGGTTGAGGATATTTCTCCAATCCCATCATTACACCCTGAAAATTTTAATGTCTTAAAGATGTATGGATATGATCATGCTAATGGATTATCATCCATCTATCTCTTTATTCAATTAATAGTAACTGAGCAAGTACTATGGGTCCAGTATTAAGCTAGCTATTGGGAGCATAAAGGTGCAAAAGACAAGAGATAGACAGCAAAGTGCTAAGTGCCATAAAAGTGACCTCAGGAAGTAAACAAGAGGTGAATCTAACTCTGGGGTGTGTGTGTGTGTGTGTGTGTGTGTGTGTGTGAGAGAGAGAGAGAGAGAGAGAGAGAGAGAGAGAGGAAATAGAGTGTTGATTACAAAAATATTCCTGGAGGAAAAAGTTCAAAGTTGAAATCTAGAGATTATCCTGGGAATTGGAGGAAAGAGGTAACAATAGCATTTAACAATGCTTTCTCTGAGCCAGGTACTGTTCTTAATCTGTAGTAACTCATTCAATCTTTGCAACAACCAAGTGATACAAGTGCTATTGGCAGTCCCATCTTATGCGCATAGAGGTTAAAAGCCTTGAGATCATGTAGCTGGTAAATGCAGTGTGAGATTCCAAGCCTAAGCATCTGGCATCTGAGTACTGTCCTTTCCAGCAGAGACAGCACAGGGCCATGGCTCAGAGTAAGACTAATAGCCCTCTGGTTTACTGAGCATTATGTCTAATGTTCAAGCATACAGCACCTCTTGTACTGCTCACAAAATCCTATAAAAAATCTTTTTCAAAAAAGGATAACCACAGAGATTGTCTCTATTCCTTTTAGGTAGGACTTTCTTTCACTCTCTCTCTTTTTTATCCTGTAGAAATATATATATATAACAAACACTTGCCATTCAACCATTGTGGCATGGACAACTAGCCACACCAACCACATACCCCATGGTACACAACAATCTTCACTATCCAGTTCCAAACCTTTTTTTTCTCCCTCATTTCTTTTTTCGTCTTTCAATGTGTTGTACTTTGGTAGCTTGCATGTCTCCGTAATGCTAAAAGCGAAACCACCAGTATTTCAAATTCCAGTAAAGTCACCCCTGGTAACTAGGTTTCACCTAAGCTTCCAGACTATGAAGAAGGACCTGAGATCTTCTTCTAAAAAAAACTGGCCCATGAAAGCCTTATAAATAACAATGGCACATTGCTGATCAAGTACCAGAAGATAAGCCCCTCAGGTTGGAAGTAACTCAGAATAAGACTAAGATCTGCCTTCTCATGATGTTCTCCTCTAGGACAATATGCTTGGTAAAGTAAAGGGTCCGCAAAAATGAGGAAGACCCTCACAAGATAGAATGACACAGTGGTTGTAACAATGGGCTCAAACATAGGATGTTCTGAGGATGCCACCAGACGGGGCATTGTTTTGCTCTGTTGCACATAGGGTTTCTATGAGGAACTGATATGACAGTATCTACCAACAACAAAACAACCATTAAGAGAATGCAAAAACTTTGGAATTCAATAAAATAATTTTTAAAGCTATATCATATATTTCAGGTAGAATATTGTTTTTCAGGATCTCAAGGTAAAGGAGACAAGCTTTTGATTATTGCCTACTGTTTAATATTGTGGACTTTCACATAAGTTTTCAATGATAAGAGAATGGAGGTAATGGAACAGAGCGTTTTTTAGATGTGGCACTGCCTGTCATGTTCTAGAACTTTCTTTACGAAGACTCACTGATTAGCTCTCACATGCCCTCATTATGGAAAATGTGCATCAATAAAATGTGGAAATGAGCCCTCTCCTCTTTCAACAGGACTGTGGAAAGAGAACTTTAAATCCTGACATTTGGAGCTGTTTATTAAAGACAATAGTGTGATACACACTACATTAATCCTATTTATCAGGCTGTGAAATAAGCTAAAATTGCCATAGACCAATAATATAAATGGGCTTTTAAAATAAAGGAATCCTTTGTTGTTGGGAAGTGCTATCGAGTCGATTCCAACCCATAGCGACCCTGTATAGGGTTTCCAAGGAGCAGCTGGTGGGCTTGAACCACCAATCTTGCCGTTCAAACTACTTTGCAGTCTGATGTATTTGTCCACAGCACCACACCAGGACTCGGTTCTTAAACCTAAACTAGGGGTTTAGAATTCTTCTGTAAAGGGTCACATAATAAATATTTGCAAACAATAATGTCTATGCCACAACAAGTCAGCTCTGCTGTTGTTAGGTGAAAACAGCCATAGACAATACGAGGGAGTTTCAGAAAGTTCATGGAAAAAAATCCCATTATCTTTTAATTCAATTTGTTCACGAACTTTTTTTAAACATCCTTATATGTAAATGAACAAGCCTACCTATGTCCCAAACCCACCACTTGCCTGTCAGTTTGTTATACTGTGATGGCTTGCTTTGTTGCTGTGATGCTGGAAGCTATGCCACCAGGATTGAAATGCCAGTAGGATCATCCAAGATGAACAGGTTTAAGTGGCTCTTCCAACTAAAAAAGAGTAGAAAGAAAGAGGCATTATACTTCTAAATGTTTACTCATTGAACACTGTCAGTTATAGGCTGGGAGATGAAAACATGATGAAGAATACCAGTGTATTGCCAGATAGAGTGCTGGAAGATAAGCTCTTCAGGGAGGTACTCAAAATATGACTAGAGAAGAGCTGCCTCCTCAAAGTAGAGTTGACCATGATGATGTGACTAGAGTAAAGTTTTCTGGACCTTCATTTGCTGATGGGGCACAACTCAAACTGAGGAGAACCAGTTGCAAGTCTCCATTAATAATCAGAACATTAAATGTATGAAGTAAAAATCTAGGAAAATTAGAAATTGTCACAAATGAAATGTAACACATAAAGATGGATATCTTAGGCATAATGAGCTGAAATGGACAGGTACAGGTCACTTTGAATCAGATAATCATGGTTTACTATGTCGGGAACAATAAATTGATGATTAATCGTATCACATTCATCATCAAAAAGAACAATTCAAGGTCAATCTTGAAACACAGTGTTGTCTTGATAGGATAATATCCATTCACCTACAAGGAAGACTTACACCTACAAGGAAGGTCAGGATAATGGTGACTCAGTAGGATAAACCACGGACTTCAAACACAACATTAGTGGCTTTGGCCCACCAACCAATCCGAGGGAGAAAACTGAGACTTTCTGGTCCTGCAAAGATTTATAGAGTGGGAAGCCCTATATGAGATCACTATGAGTCAGAACCAACTCAATGGTACTTAATAACAACAAATAAGGAATACCACTATTATGCAAATGTACAAACAAACTATTCAAACCAGTGATGATTTAATTGAAGAATTCTAACTTCTTATGTCTGAAATTGATCAAACATCCAATTTAAATGTATTGATAATTACTGGTGATCAAATGCAAACGTTGAAAACAAAGAGGAAGGATCAGTGGTTGGAAAACATGACCTTGGTGATAGAAAGTATGTGGGAGATCACATGACAGGATTTTGCAAGATCAATGACTAATCCGTTGCATGTACCTTTTTTCATACAAAATACTCATGGACCTCACCACCAGAAGGCATACACAGGAATCAGTTGACTACATTTGTGGGAAAAGACAGGAAAAGCTCAATATCATCAGCAAAAAAAAGATCAGGGGCTGACTGTAGAACAGATCATCAAGTCATCATATGCAAGTTCAGACTGAGTATGATGAAAAGTAAAATGAGTCCATGAGAGCCAAAGCATGGCCTTGAACATGACCCACCTGAATTAGAAACTATCTCAAACACAGATTTGATGCATTATATGCTAGTGACTGAAGACCAGACAAATTGTGAGATGATATCAAGAACATCAGCGACAAAGAAAGCAAAAGGTCATTAAAAGGACAGAAAAGTAAGAAAAGGAAAAATGAAT
>NW_006408524.1:32190593-32191328 GCF_000296735.1 Chrysochloris asiatica | reverse complement strand
TTCTAACTTCTTATGTCTGAAATTGATCAAACATCCAATTTAAATGTATTGATAATTACTGGTGATCAAATGCAAACGTTGAAAACAAAGAGGAAAGATCAGTGGTTGGAAAACATGACCTTGGTGATAGAAAGTATGTGGGAGATCACATGACAGGATTTTGCAAAATCAATGACTAATCCATTGCATTTACCTTTTTTCATACAAAATACTCATGGACCTCACTATCAGAAGGCATACACAGGAATCAGTTGACTACATTTGTGGGAAAAGACAGGAAAAGCTCAATATCATCAGCCAAAAAAAGATCAGGGGCTGACTGTAGAACAGATCATCAATTCATCATATGCAAGTTCAAACTGAGTATGACGAAAAGTAAAATGAGTCCATGAGAGCCAAAGCATGGCCTTGAACATGACCCACCTGAATTTAGAAACTATCTCAAGCACAGATTTGATGCATTATATACTAGTGACTGAAGACCAGACAAATTGTGAGATGATATCAAGAACATCAGTGACAAAGAAAGCAAAAGGTCATTAAAAGGACAGAAAAGTAAGAAAAGGAAAAATGAATGTCAGAAGAAACTCTGAAATTTGCTCTCCAGCACAGACATGCTAAAGTAAATGGAAGAAATGAATCAAAGAGCTGAACATAAAATTTCAAAGCTCAAGAAGACAGTCAAGTATTATAATGAAATGTGCAAAGACCTGGAGTTCAAAAACCAAAAGAGAA
>NW_006408524.1:32173022-32184669 GCF_000296735.1 Chrysochloris asiatica | reverse complement strand
CTTTACAGGGTACAACCCTTGGTTGGGTGAGGATGCATGGACGGGATGGTAACTATGCCAGTGAAATGATAGATGATGGAATAAATGTAAAGCTGATGTTCTCCCATGTAGACTATCACACAATTCACATTAAAACATTTAAAAAAAAGTTGCTCTCCCAGGAGACATCAAGGCAAGTGGTTGGGTCCCCTCAGGGCAAACCCCCTTTCAAGACTAAGACTCAAGGGGAATACACAAACAGACATGTGCTCTGACTGGTAACCACATTGGTCTCCGATAAGGGGAAGTGAGGGAAAAACAGTAATGAAGTTGTAAGCTAAGTCCAACCACGTTCAATAGACTCCTGTGAACCCAGGTGGGGACCTGGTTGGCCAGCAGTATGGTAAGACCTGGGGACTCCTGATCCCAGAGGCAGTGACATAGACACAGTGGACTAGAGTTGAGAGTGAAGCATCCAGCTGATAAGAAGAGAGGGCGTATGCACAAGAACACCCACACTTGCAGATAATACCCACTTGATCTGGCTTCAATGCTGGATGATTAGAACTCGACTAGAAGAGGTTAAAAAAAGTAATCTGATACAATTTGATGAACTTGACCCACACCTATGGATTCAGTAGCTCAAAAGAGGGAACAAATCTTTACAATGAGGATCATTCCCACCCCCTCGGTACCCAGGGTAGACAGGGATGGGCAACTTGGACATTGGCTAATGTCCCAAAATGGGGGGGCTACAAAGGCAAGAAGTGACTGGCTTACAAGCTTTCAAGAGGGAAGCTAGATTCATAGGGCATGGAGGAAGGTAGAATATCCACTGAGTAGTATACAATCTATCTAGGTGGGGCTGATAAAATGAAATCCGGATGGATCTCTTGTGATACAATAGTGAATAATTGTTATCTGGACTGCTTGTGAGGGTTGGAATTGTAAAGGTAGACATTTTTTAGCAAGGAAGGGAGTGATTAACTTTTCAGCCTAAGAGCGGAGGTCACTGAGACCATCAAGGGAGAAGAGTGGAGTGCTGGACCCTACTCAGAGAAACATTGACACCAGAGATGGAGGCAGAGACGATGACATGGAGAGATGGAGGGACTGTGTGCTGATGACTGAGAGGCAGGCTTGCAGGGTATACCCTTTAGTTGTTTGATGATGCTTGCAGGGGATTGTAATCATGGCAATGAAACAATATACGATAGGATGAATGTAAAACTAATGTTCTCCCATGTAAACTATCACATAATTCACAATAAAAAACTTAAAAAAAAAATGCAGACAATTAACTTTAACAAACTCTTTTGATACCAAAGTAGATCATCTTAAATTTGAATGCTCTTCCCACTGTTTTTCTTTCAACATCTGAAGCTGTGACCAATAAAACACTAATTGGTTGTCAACAACTTCAGTGGACCTGTAGCAATATTGTTTTCAAAACAACAACAAAGTATATTTGTACTAAAAATTCCATTTTCCTTAGATAATTCTCACCTGCATGTTTTAAAACTGTGTTAAAGTATTTAATAAGAAGTGTCACTTAAATTGTCTATTTTAGTCATAAACCCATTGTAGTCTGAACATTGTGCAAGTCCTCAGCTGTACGGGGGAAGACTGAGAGCAATGATGTCTCAGAATTTATAGTCACCAAAATGATTAGGTTACCGCAGTCAATTCTAAACACGTGAAATATTTACAGATCACTTGAAAAATCACTCTAGTATCCGAGATGTTACCTGTTGACCTTTGAAAGTGGAAGCAAGTGAATCTAGTCATCAGTATCCTTCCTTCATGTTGAAGTTTGATATAGTGTCTTTGGCTCTCCAATATCCACAGTGCCTATTTCCCACTGATGTCTTACATCTTTGGCTTCTTTTTCCCATAAGAGAAGTATAGAGATAAAATAGGTGAGATAGCTTTGAGCTCAGAAAGCCCATATAATTACATAATGTTTCCAGCACAATCCATAATACTCTGACACTGAATATTAGTAAGATGATAAGTAAGAGGGAAAAGCTTGTCAGAGAAGTCTGGCAATGAGATCAGCCTCAGGTTAAATGCAGAAGAGTTTCTGAGCAGAGAGGGCCACAAATACTGGGAAATTAGAGCACTGATGTTGAGAAGTTGGTTTCTCCTCATTATTTTTAGAAGGTGTTTTTGTGAGACTCATTTTTCTTTTAAAAAGACAAAATGTCCAGAACATAAAATGAAATGCCTCACTTCTGAAAAGAAACATTCACGGAAAGTGTTGTTCCTAGCCACGAGGGGATACAGATAATTGATAGGATTGTATGAATGATTTCCTTTAGAGAACTGACTTATAATTCTGCAATTTGACAAAATTTGACTAGCTCTCACTAATTGGGCTCACACAAACACAGCCTCCAATTTTGCTATTGACAACCGAGGGCCACACTGTTAGTGTTTTCCCCTCATTACTCTCCAGGGTCCTAGCAAGCTTGCTGAGCTTTCCAAAGTACTTGTCATGATTAGAACAAATACTTAGCTTAAATCCATGTTTATTTCCCTGCCTGAGCATTTCTTTTTCCTTTCCTTTGTTTTGAATTTCTTACCATGATTTGACCTGTACACTCATCCTTGGAGTTTGCATTCATATCCTAGGTCCGCTGTGACAAAGTACCACAAGCTGGGTGATTTACAACATCAGCAATGTACTGTCTCACAGTTCTGGAGGCTAGATGTCCAAAAGCAAGACGTCAGCAGAGTTGATTCCTTTTGAAGGCTCTGAGGGAGATTTTGTGCCATGCCTCTCCTCTAGCTTCTGGTGGCTTCCACCAGTCCTTGAGATTTAATTAGATCTACTCTAACATGTCAGGATCTCTTAAGCATTTCAAACATACTGGAGTCTTGCGTAATGCACTGGACTGCAAGGGTCACTATGAGTCGGAACTGACTCACTGGCACCTAACAACAACAATAAGAAACAACACGTAAGTATAGACTATCATCCTAATTTAAAATATACTCTTGTCTAAATTGAATACCAAAGTCTTGATGTGGTGCTGTAGGATAAGCACTGGATACGGTTTGAACACAAGGTCAGCAGATCAAACTCAACAGCTGCTCCTTAGAAACCCTATACATGGTTGCTATGAATCAGAACATATTCAATAGCACTAAACAATATGTTTACTTTTACAACTTCCTAAACTAGCAAGACAGCGGAGTGGATCTGTATGATAAACATTGGACTGAGAAGCATATGGTGAGCAGTTTGAGCCCACTAACTGCTCCACAGGAAAAGGATGAGGCTTTCTGCTCTGGAAAAGATTTACAGCCTGGGAAATGCTATCCAGGGTTGCTACAAGTCCCAAAGGATTCCACAACACTTAACAACAAGGCTTGCAACTTCACTTATCCAATTATGAGTAAAAATTGCTATCTCTGACAGTTACAGATCAGATAAAGATTCAAGACTAAGATACAGTTTCAGATTTGGGTGACTGGTCTGCGTTTGGGAGCTGGAATGTATGGTCAGATCTGGACTCCGGCTTCCAATCCACAGAGGTTTGCCATGTCAAAGAAGAAACCATGTGCATGCTTTGTCTGCCATTGAGTTGATTCCAACTTATAGTGACCCTGTGTGCATCGGTACAGAACTGTGCTCCATGGGGTTTTCAATGACTGATTTTTCAGAAGTAGAACACCAATCCTTTCTTCAGACACAGTTTTGAGAGGACTTGAGTCTCCAACCTTTCAGTTAGTAGTCTCGCATGTTAATCATTTACACTATTGCAGGACTCCCGTCTAGATCTGTGCCCACTGAAACACATTCCTTGGTGTTTTAGTTATCTAGTGCTGGTGCAGCACAAACACCACAAGGCACTTCTTTAAAGAACAGGAATGAATTCTTTCACAATTCAGAGCCTCTAAGTCTGAATTCCGAACACTGGCTGTAATGGAAGTTTCTCTCTCTGCTTCTCTGAGGAGAACGCTCATCTCTTCCAGCTGCTATAGTCCCAGCATGCTCCATTCCTTGCTGATTCTCCTGTGACATCTATCTTCCCCTCATTTGTATTTCCTCATCTCTGTGTTTATGCTGCTCAGTATAACTCAGAAGTGATTATGTTTAGGACATGGACTTACCAACATAACACACACACACATACACACACACTGTATTCCCCAAAGAGGTCATTTCCACAGATATTACCAAAAGATCCCAAACCAACTGCCAGCGAGTCAATTCCAATTTATAGTGGCCCTATTCTGGTGTGGCACTGTAGGATCAGCACTGGATGGTGAACCACAAGGTCAGCAGTTCAAACCCACCAGCTGGTCTTCAGAAACACTATACAGGGTCACTGTGATCCGGAACTGACTCAACAGCACTTAATAACAACAACAACAACATAGGATAGAGAACTCCCTAGGGTTTCCAGGGCTGTAAATCTTTATGGGAGAAGACAGTCCCATCTTTCTCCTTCAGAGCAGCTGGTGGGTTTCAGGTGCCAAGCTTTTGGTTAGCAGGCCAATTTGTAACCCACTATGCTACCAAGGCTCCTATCTAGAGGGTTTTAACATTTATTTTTGGGAGACACAATTCAATCCAAAATACTTGGGAATATTTCAAATTTCACTTTTCTGCAAATTTTATTTTAAACTTTTTAACCACCTAATTTAGAAAAGAAGTCCTAGTGTGGCACTGTGGGATAATGCACTGGACCTCAAGGGCAGTTTGAACCACAAGGTCAGAAGTTCAAATTCACTAGTCGCTCCTCGGAAACCCTACACAGGTTCACTATGAGTCAGAATCAACTCCACAGCACTTAATAACAACAACAATTTAAAAAAATGCAATTCTACACTATCTTCATAGACTCCAGCTAATTGCTTTTAATTAAATTAACTGAATTATGTATCCCCTTCCTGGTTATAAAACCCATTTTTATTCAGACAGCCAGGTTATGAACATCAGCTTATATGTTTAAACTATAGTTATGGGCCAACCTCCCTAAAATCTATTATATTAAAGGTTTGAGGTACATACAGTGGTACATAGTAACTAAAGAGTGCTACTTTGTGATGTGTGTTTAAACATTATTATTGCTGTATCTTTGTGTTAATAAGTTTTTATGTACTGGAAAGTGCTTCTTTAATTTATGTATGCATAGAAAGACATGCTATAAACTGCATACTAAGACGAACATTTGATTAACTCACATTAGATATGAGCCATACGTATATGGCTGTCTCATCAACCACTATTTCATAGTCATTATCTTAACAGTACAGTAGGTTTGTGGATTGTGTTGATATATGCAAAATGTTTATAAATTGTTTTAGACCTGTACTCCAGCACAGAAAATATTTTTTCTATGTTCTTTTTTCAAAACTATATTTAGGTCACAGTTTGGGGCCCGCTAGCTCAACTGGCCACCAACCTCCAAAGCCAGTCAAATTAATCATCCAATAGTAATCTTTTCCACATAAAGATTGTTAATCAATAATGTATTTTATAAACCACTGCAACATACCTATTTGACCTCATTTTTATTATCGTTTTCAGAAAGTATAAGCTGTCTGGTTAGATGCATAATCAAAGTTATAATCACCCACAAAATTAGCATAACAATACTTAATTAACCATACCCATTATTATAATCTAAGCTGTTCCCAATTTTTAATACTATAAAGAAAATCACAGTGAACATAAATTCGTTCATGAACATAGATTTATGTTGCATTGGATTCCGTTCGTGGAATAAATTCCTAGTAGTTATATTATTCAGTGTAACAGATTAGGGCTGTTGGTAGGTATTTCCCTTAATGCTTTCCAAAAAGCTCGGTTGATCACAGCCGTGCTAGTCTTGTGCTTATTTGTTTTGTTTGTGCTTTCTTTACTATGGTCACATTTAGAGATGTGAAATAGTACTAACATATTGATTCAGTCACTAGGATGATAGACTTTTTTTTTAATATCATTTGTATTTCTGCTTATGTGGTTTACCTGTTTATAGTCTTGTTCATTTACTTGGGACTTGATATTTGTAATATATATTAATTCTTTATATATTTATTATTAAACTGTTGCCACCCATATTTTATGCAGTTTTCCTATTAATTTAAATTTGATTGTATTATTTTATATCATTTTATGATAGTGGTGGTAGTTGTGTGCTATGGAGTGTATGCTGACTCATAGCAACCCTGTAGATGGTTTCTAAGGCTGTAAATCTTTGCAGAAGCAGAAAGCCTCATCTTCCTGGTTTGGAGCAACTGGTAGATTCAAACTGCTGACCTTGTGGTTAGCAGTCCAGCTCATAATCCACTATGCTACCTGGGCTCCTTCATTTTATGTTGCTGTTGTTAAGTGCCATCAAGTCCATTCCAACTCATAAGAACCCTGTATAGGATTTCCCAGGAGTGGCTGGTGGGTTTGAACCACCAACCTTGCAGTTCAAACTGACTTTGCTGCCCAGTGCTTATCCTATAGCATGTCACAGGACTCCTCCTTCATTTTATACGTATAATTGTTTTGTTTTCATTTCTGACATTAAATCTAACAATGTTTTAATTTATAATCCTCTGTGACTCTGAAGGATAAGCACTAGACAAACAAAGTCACTTTGAACCACAAGGTCAGTGGTTCAAACCCAGCAGTAGCTCTTCAGAAATCATATACAGGGTCGCTATGAGTCAGAACTGACTCCACAGTACTTAATAACAACACTAAGTTTTCTTTTTAAAAACATAATGTTAAAACAAATGTTCTCCCAAAAAAACATTAAAAAAATAATAATAATGTATTTTAAACTACATGTTTGCTCCTTGAGGGCAAGAAACAATCCTAGTTTCCTCTAAAGGACTTCTAAAATCTAATAATGAGCCTGGCATTAAAATTCAGTCGGGCACATAGTGAGTACCCAACGGTTTTCTTTCGATTGAAAAATACGCAGAATTTCCCATAATGTTTTTGCAATTCAATAAATTTAGAAACACTGAGAATTATAGTCTACTTTATATGATTTACAATGAATATTAGTATGTTACAAGCTTTAAGTAGTCTGTTTCTTAAGAAAAAAATAATATGAAAAACAAAACCTGTTTAATTTTCTTTAATCCAAAAATATACAAACTTGTTTTACCATAGAACTTTCATTGAATAACATTTATTCTACATTGCACAATAGATGTCCAACAGAATAATCTTCAGATACTATGTATTGATACCTTAGAGCAGTCTTTAACCTAATTTATCAATTTTAAAAAGCAAATTTGTAGCGTAGTGGTTATGAATCTGGCTACTAACCTCAAGGTTGGCATTTCAAAACTACCAGCTCTTCCATGGGAGAAAGATGAGGCTTTCTGTTCCCGCAAAGATATATAGCTATACAGCCTCGGAAATCCCGTGCAGGGTCACTACGAGTCGGAACCAACTCCACGATACTTAACAACAACAACAACATTCACATCAAAGGAGCCCTGGTAGCATAGTGGATTAAGTGTTGAGTTGCTAAATGAAAAGTTGGAAGTTCGAGCCCACCAGCTTACTCTGCAGAAGAAAGATGAGGCAGTCTTTTCACAAAGACTTGAAAGCCTTAGAAACCCTATGGAGCAGACCTGATTTGTCCTGTAAGGGCACTGTGAGTCAGAATTGACTCCCAGCAGTGGAATTCATTTTTTGTTTTATTCACATAGAAAATATTGCAATAGCCTCCATTGGGTAAAAATCTTTCTTTAATAAAGCAGATATGAGCAATGCTAAAAAGTTTGATCTTATTGTTATAAGGTATTTTTATGGAAGTTTTCAGTGACCAGTAGTAAAATAATTTTGAAAATAATCTGCTTCTGTAATATCAATGCCTATAAAATAAGCTATTCTGATAATCCTTTATAGCATACAAAAATCAAGCATTCTTCTTTCAGAAAATCACAGCAATTTTTAAAAGCAGCAATTCCTTTTATTATTTTAATTATTTCCTGCCCTAAAAGTTATATATCAGAATGTTTAAAATTTTTATTTGAAATCTAGCAACATTTCAAGAATAGTAACTTTAACGGCATAAAGGAGAATCTCGTGATCCAATTTCTGTTTAATAATTTTATGTTGTGACAGATAGAAATCTTCAAATACTTTAATAAAGACATTGAAATGGGAGTTAAAGGTTTAGGGAGAAATATTACTACTCTAGTAAGGAGCTCTCGTAGCATAGTGGTTACAAATAGGGCTGTGAACCGCAAGGTCAGCAGTTTGAAACTACCAGCGATTCCGCGGGAGAAAGATGAGGCATTCTGCTCCCGTAAAGATTTACAGTCTTGGACACCCTGTACAGGGTCACTATGAGTCAGAACCGACTCCACAGCACTTAACAACAACAACAACCAAGTTAATCCCCTGATTTAATCTCTTTAAAATCTTGTTGAATACATAGTGCACAAGGCCAATGTTCTGCATCCTACTTTGATGAGGAGTGACTGGGTCTTAAAAGTTGTGAGCAGCTTAGGTCTTCACATCTGAGACCAGAAGAACTAGATGGGACCCAACTACTACACCAACTGCTCTGAAAGGAGTCACATTAGAAGGTCCTAGAGAAAGTGGGAGACAAATGTGAAACAAAACTCAAAGTCACAAAAAAGACAAAACTTGGCCGAAAAGACACGGCTGGAAACCCTGAGACTATGGTCCTTAGCCACCCTTCAGGTTTGGAAATGAACATTCCGCTACAGTTCAATTTTCAGCCAAATAATCGACAGATCAACAACCATTTGCCCAAGGACAAAGTTCAGAAGGTTTAGGAAAGAAGGAGAAATGTAAACAGGAAAACAGGGAGGAAGTGGGTTAACTGAGCTTACATTGTGAGGGTTGCAATCAATGGCATGAAATAAAATGTGTATGAATTGTTGAATGGAAAATTGATCTGCTCAGTATACCTTCACCCAATTCATAATAAAAAGGCTAGAAAAATTGTTGGATCATGTAATGTGTCAGAAAAAAACAAAAACCTGAAAACTGATTGCTGTCTCTCTTCAGAATCTCAAAATGTAAGTTGTTGTTGTTGTTGTTGTGAAGTGCCGTCAAAATGTAAGTAGGATAGCAAAATCATGAAGTAAGAGAGCATAGATGTAATACATGCTTCTTGTTGTTGTTAAGTGCTGTCAAGTCAGTTTTGACTCAAAGTGACCCTGTATAGGGTTTCCAAAGTCACCACCAAACAGCTGGTGACTTTGAACCGTTGATCTTGTTAGCAGCCCAGGGCTTACCCTACAGAGCCATACCAGTTCTCCAATAATTGCCTGTTGTTGTTGTTAAGTGCCATTGAGTCAATTCCAACTCATAGCAAATTGTTGTTGTTAAATGCCATTGAGTTAGTTCCAACTCATAGTGACACTATTTATGTATCCAAGGAGTGGCTGGTGGGTTTGAACCTTGTGATTCTTAGTCCGCTGCTTATCCTACAGCTCTACACCAAAATCACCTTCAAGTACTATAATGAAGTTATAGAGAATTTTGAGTGGAAAAGAGGATATCTGCCTCAAATGTGATGGGTTGAATGAGGTGTTAGTTTTGAACCATATCTTGAAAATGGTGTCATTCAAGCAAAAATAGGCTTGGAAGAAAGTAGGCAAAAGAATACTAGATGCATAAATTGTGAAATAAATGCAAATTTCATATATTTGATGATATGAAACACAAGATATATTTGTGTAAGTGTTAAAGTTCACTGTGTGTTTACATCAGTGTCCATTGTAACACTTTTCAAATAACCAAAAAGTGGCAACAACCAAAATGTCCAACAAATAAATGGATTAATAAAATGTGGTGTACACACAGAACGCAACATTAATCAGCCATAAGTGGAAATGAAGTTTGATGCATGCCAAACCTGGATGAATCTAGAAAGCATTATACTGAGGGAAATTAGTCAGTTGTTGTAGATTACTTATATGAAATAAGAAAAATACAAAAACCAAAGATCAGTAGTGGTTACCACAAACTAGAGGGAGAATGAAATGTAAAGCTTTTACTTTGGGCACATTGAGTTTATACTAATGGTTATAGGACAATTTGGAAAATGAAAGAAACAAAGGTTGCACAAGTTGAAGGATGTAATTATTATCACTGAATTTTACATGTAAAATTTGTTAAATTTGTGTTGTGTATATTTTCACTGCAATAAAAATGTAAAAGTCAAAGTTCAATATGTTAGAATTGAGAAAGTGACAGAAAAGTGATACAAGGCCAGGCCATGAAGAAACCTACATAGAACATTAAGGACTTCAGATCTGATCCTAAAAACATTGTGGAGGTTTTATAGAAAGTTAAGTAGTACTGAAGCATAATAAAATGTTCATTTTTTATGAAGATTATCCTGAAATCAAAATGGTGTATAAATTGAAGAAGAACAAGAGAAACAGAACAATATGGAAGTGATTACAACAAATTGTGCAGGAAATTGCCCAAACCTGAAGAACAGCAGTTTTGGCAAGATGGAGAAGAGACACTAGGTTCAACTTAATGCTGTAATTGATAATGTTTGGTAGCTAATTGTATGTAAAGCATCTAAGAGATTCTGAATTTTCTATGTAGTTACAAAAATTATGTGAATAATTTAGGTATATTAAAATTTTTGACACATTGAAATTAGTGGACATATCAACATTCAAAAGGAGATGTCAAAAGAAACAATGTTGGTAGTCAAGGGAAAAGCTTGAGATAGGGTATTCAGGAATCATTGCTTTGGGTAGAATTAGAAACCAATGGTTAGCTTTTTATCTAGAAAAGTGGTTTTTAAAATGTTATCCTGAGACCTTGAAGTCTTGAAGTGGTGCTTAAGGATAATGTACTGGATTGCAAGGTCAGTTTGAACCACAAAATTGTTCATTCAAACCAGCCAGCCAGTCCCCAGAAACCCTATACAGGGTCGCTATGAGAAAGAACCAACTTGACGGCACTTAACAACACTGTCCTGTGATCTTGGGTGGCTTAGCGATAGTTTTCAGACAGTCTGTATGAAAGGAAAACTTGAAGAAAACTGTTCATATCCATCTCACAAAACTGAGAAGTAAGATTCATCATTATTTTTTTAAATTTAATTATTTGTCTCACAAAAATTCCATTACATGATAAATAAGTATTGTATATCAAAGGTTTCACATGCTCTACAAAAATTGCATTGAGACATTGATAAGAATGTTGTTTATTGGTCCAGTGGTGAGACTTTTTGTTTTCTTTACATTGTAATCCATACTGAAGGCTGTGCTCTTTGATCTTCATGAGTAAACGTTTTAAGTCCTCTTCACTTTCAGCAAGCAAGGTTGTATCATCTGCATATCGCAGGTTGTTAATGAGTCTTCCTCCAATCCTGATGCCACAACATTCTTATCAACGGAGAAAAGATTGAAGTTGTCAAGGACTTCATTCTTCTTGGATCAACTATCAACACTCACAGAAGCAGCATTAGGCAAATCTGCTGCACAAGAACTTTTGAAGGTGTTGAAAAGCAAAGATGTCAGCTTGAGGACTAAGGTGTGCCTGACCCAAGCCATGGTATTTTCTTTTTTTTTTTTTAATTATATGATAGTTTACATGGGAGAATATTAGTTTTACATTCATTCCATCATACATCATCTCATTGCCATGGTTCCAATCCCCTCCATGCATCATCAACCGACCAAAGGATATACCCTATAA
>NW_006408524.1:32168032-32170762 GCF_000296735.1 Chrysochloris asiatica | reverse complement strand
CTGGAGAAAGATATCATGTTTGGTAAGGTGGAGCATCAGAGAAAAAGAGGAAGACCCCCCAACGAGATGGATTGGCCAAGTGGCAGCATTAATGGACTCAGGCGTGACAACAGTAGTGAGGTTGGCCCAGGATCGGGCAGTGTTTTGTTCTGCTGTACATAATGTCTCTATGGGTCGGTATTGACTCGATGGCACCTAACAACAACAACAAGACACAGAAACCAACCAATCTGAACAAATGTCACTTCCAAACATATATTATAGAAGTGTGTCAGGTTACTGACAGATACCTTGTTTTACATCTGTATAAAGTTTGAGTCAGTTCTTGGCAATTGCCAGGCATATATAAAGAAGTGTTTTATTATTTTTTTTTCTGCTTATTATTAAAAATATTTGTGCCCTATTTATGTGGCACTGTTGGATAAGGAGCCCTGGTATGGCACTGTGGGTTAATGCACCAGACTGCAAGGTCAGTGGTTCAAGCTCACCAGCTGCTCCTTGGAAGCCCTATACTGGGTCGCTATGGGTCAGAATCGACTCGATGGCACTTGACAACGACAATTGGGTAAGGAGCTCTGGTAACGTAGTGGTTACAAGTCAGGATGCTAACATTAAGGTTAGCAGTTTGAAACTACCAGCCGTTCCATGGGAGAAAGATGAGGCTTTCTGCTCCTGTAAAAATTTACAGCCTCAGAAACCCTATACAGGGTCACTATGAGTCAGAACCAACTCCACACCACCACCACCACCACCACCATTGGGTAAGCATTAGATTGTGAACCGCAAGGCCGGTGGTTCAGACCCCACCAGCTGCTCCTCAGAGCACAATCACTAAGAGTGGGAACCTACTGGACTGCATTTACCAACAACAATAACAATTCTCGAGTATCTACACTCCTAAGCAATCAACACTTTTGCAAAAGGTTCAGAAGTTAAAGAGATGGGCATCAACACGATTTTTATGTGTCCTTTGCTCTCTACTCAGTAAGATAACATTAAGTTAATTATCAGATATTACTCAGCCTGACTTCTCAGCTGTGTGTTCAGGTTCCTTTGCTTTAATGATTCATGTTCCTGGCAGAAGATCAACCCACTTCTAAGAGAAGATAGAAGTTCATCTGCATCAAGCTCCCTGGACTTAGATTGCTCTTCCCCTGAGTTTGGACGTGGTTTCCTCTTTTATACCTGAGATTATTGACAGAGATGGCAGCTAGATACAACTTTTTCTTTCCAAAATTGTATAACAAACCATGTGCTACCAAATTCCTCATTCAATTTGGTTCCTTGGTTTAAGGTTTAAGGGTAATGGTTTCATGGGGCATTACAGATAACTGACCTAGTCAAATAACTAATAAACCAGGTGTTCAGTGCTTTTGTTCCACCTTCAAGTTCACTGCATAACGCTTGGGATATTTAAAGCTTGCAAGCCCATCCAACGTACAACAGTTGATCTCTGTTTACCTGGAGCAACAGAGGAAGAAGAGTCAGGAGCAGGAGGAGAAAACAGAATATGTGGTCAATTGCCTTCATGAACAATTGCCTCCTTTTCCATGAGTTCAGAAGAACTGGATGGTGCCTGCTACCAATACTGAATTTTTTCATCAAAGACACAGAAGACTCATAATTCAAAGGGGGAATATATGAAGGGGCTTCCAAAGTTAATTGACAAATGGAACTTAAAGATAATAGAATTTTCCAGGAACTTTTGAAGTGTCTTTGTACAGAACAGAATTTCAGTTCTCATGGAATCCAGATTTTTGGAAGCCATGGAGACTGGTTGAACCCCTGAAACTATTGCCCTGAGGTAATCTTAGGTGATAGTTTACATGGGAGAACATTAGCTTTACATTCATCCTATCATATATTGTTTTACTGCCATGGTTACAATCCCCTCCATGCATCATCAGCCAACCAAAGGGTATATCTTGCAAGCCTGCCCCCCAGTTGTCAGCACACAGCCCCTCTCCCTCTCTGAATGGTTTTAAATTAAGAAAGGTGTGTGACTGTGACAGGGTTGTATTCTTTCACCATACTTATTCAACCTGTATGCTGAGCAAATAATTTGAGAAGTTGGGTTATATGAAGAAAAATGTGACATCAGGATTGGGGAAAGACTCATTAAAAACCTGCAATATGCAGAAAATACAACCTTGCTTGCTGAATGTGAAGAAGACTTAAAATATTTACTGATAAAGATCAAGGAGCACAGCCTTCAGTATGGATTCCATCTCATTGTAAAGAAAATGAAAATCCCCACCACTGGACCAATAAGCAATATTCTTATCAATGGAGAAAAGATTTAAGTTGTCAAGGATTTCACTCTCCTTGGATTAACTATCAACACTCATGGAAGCAGCAGTCAAGAAATCAGATGATGTATTGCTTTAGGCAAATCTGCTGCACAAGACATTTTTAAAGTGTTGAAGAGCAAAGATATCAGCTTGAGGACTAAGGTGCACCTGACCCAAGCCATGATATTTTCAATACCCACATATGCATGTGAAAGCTGGACAGTGAATAAGGAAGACCATAGAAGAATTAATGCTTTTGAATTATGGTGTTGGAGGAGAATATTGAAAGTGCCATAGGCTGCCAAAAGAACAAACAGATCTATGTTCAAAGAAGTGCAGCCAGCATGCTCCTTGAAGGCCAGGATAACCAAACTTCATCTTTCATACTTCGGACATATTTTCAGGAGGGACCAGTCGCTGGAGAAGGATATCATGTTTG
>NW_006408524.1:32129481-32167932 GCF_000296735.1 Chrysochloris asiatica | reverse complement strand
CAAAGAAGATGGATTGGCAAAGTGGCAGCATCAATGGATTCAAGCATGGCAACAATTGTGAGGTTGGGCCAGAATAGAGCAGTGTTTCATTCTGTTGTGCATAGGGCCTCAATGAGTCGGTACTGACTCGATGGCACCTAACAACAATAACATATGTCATTTGATTTCTTGGCTACTGTTTGCATGAGTGTTGATAGTGTATCCAGGTAAAATGAAGTCTTTCAAAACTTCAATCTTTCTGCATTTATCATGATGTAATTTATTGGCCTAGTTGTGAGGATTTTTGTTTTCTTTACAATGAGGTGCAATCCATACTATGGTCTTTGATCTTCATCAGTAAGTATTTTAAGTCGTCTTCTTTCCAGAAAGCAAGGTTGTATTATCTGCTATCATAGGTATAATGAATCTTCCTCCAATCCTGATGCCATATTCCTCTTCTTATAATACATCTTCTCAGATTACTTGCTCAGCATAAACATTGAATAAATATGGTAAAAAGAATACAACCCCGGCACATACCTTTCCTGATTTCAAACCATGCAATACCGCCTTGTTGTATTCTAATGACTATCTCTTGATCTATTTACAAGTTCCTCATGAGCACAGTTAAGTGTTCTGGAACACCCATTCTTCAACTTGTCATGAACCACACAGTCAAAAGCCTTTGCATAGTCAATAAAGCACAAGTAAGCATCTTTCTCTATTCTCTGCTTTCAGCCATGATTAATCTGACATTAGCAATGATATTCCTAGTTCCACGTCCTCTTCTGAATCCAGCTTGAATTTATGGCAGCTCTCTGTGTATGTACTATTGTAGCCATTTTTTAATTATCTTCACTATCTTTGTGCTAAAGTGACTGGAAGAAATGAGGAAGTCAAAGAGCTGAACAGGAAATTTCAAAGGGCAGCTAGCAAAGAAAAACTAAAATGTTATAATGAAATGTGCTTTGACCTGAGGTTAGGAAAGCAAAAGGGAAGAACATGCTCAGCATTTCTCAAGCGGACAGAACTGAAGACAAAATTCAATCTCAATCTGCAATACTGAAGGATATTATGGGCAAATTTTTGAATGATACAGAAAGCATCAAAAGAAGATGAAAGGTATACACAAAGTCACTATACCAAAAAGAAATGGCTGATGATCAACCATTTCAAGAGGTAGCCTATGATCAAGAATTGATGGTACTGGATGGAAGAAGTCCAAGATGAGCTGAAGGCATTAACAAGAAAACAAGGCTCTACTTTGAGGAGGCAATTCTTCCCTAATTATATTTGAGTGCCTTCCAACTAGAGGGTTTCTATATCAGACAATGTTTCAAGCTATTCATAAGGTTTCCAGTGGGTAATCTTTCAGAAATAGTCCACCTCTCCTTCTTCATAATCTGTCTTAGTCTGGAAGCTCAGTTGAAACCTGTCCACCATTGGTGACTCTGCTAGTATTTAAAATACAAGTCACATAGCTTCCAGCATCACAACGCATAGGCTACCACAGTACAACAAGTACAAGTACAACAAACTGACAGATAAATGGACAAAGTATTTAGTAGGCAAAACTTCTGATGACATCAAATAAGGTATAAAACTAGAAGAATATCTCACACATTTGTTCTATCCCTTTGTTGTAATTTACATAAATTATCTCTTTGGAAGTAAATGACCCAAGCCTTGTGGTACTACCTTCTCCTGGTGCAGTTTATAAAGTTCTTCTTTATCCAAGCGAGGGAAGGATTGTTCAATTGCAAATGGCCTCTGTAAATGGTCATTGTCCAAAGATCCTCTGATTTACTATGCTTTTAGAAAAGAGATTTTTGCTTTGTTTTGTTTAGTTTACAAATTCTCTGTGGATCATAGTAAGTATTGCAAAGGATGTGATGGGATCAATGTTGATAGAGCATCCATGATGTCTGCAGTAAGGAAGGATGCTGTTACATGAATAAGAGGTTTGACTCAAGTGACATTCCCTAAACTGCCTTCTCCAGAAAGAACAAAAGGAAGGTAAAAAGTCCACTCCAAATCCAGATCCTAACTCAGAGTTACCATAAATACTGAAAATTGCAAGTGAAATCATATTTTCATCTCTTTTCAGAATGCTGTGCAAAGAAATAGGCTGCAAATTCAAGATTCTGCTTTTTCACGTTTTAGTACAGTGCTATTGGAAGGAAATGAGAGATGAGACAAAAACATTTTCTCATGATGTGACAGACCCACGAGTTCCATTTCCATAATTTTATGGGACTCATTCAACTGTTTGTTTCTGCTGTGCATCTCAAAAGTTTGACTCCTGGCCTGAAATATTATTTAAAGATAAGACTTCGCAATTTTTCAGGATGACCAAAGGTGGGTCTATGGTTTCAACTAATTCGATTTTTTTTTTTTTTTGGAGCATTTTCTCCACATGTGAGAGGAGGGCATAAGTATTTATTTGCTCAGCATCCTGACTGAATAAGTATGGTGAAAGAATACAACCCTGGCACATATCTTTCCTAATTTTAAACTAGTTCCCTAGCTCCATCCAAAGAACTGCCTCTTGGTCTATGAACGGATTCCTCATGAGCACAATTAAGTATTCCAGAATACTCATACTTCATAATGTTGTCATGATCCACACAATTGAAAGCCTTTGCTTTTGAATAGTCACTAAAACATAGATAAACATCTTTCTGTTATTCTCTGCTTTCAGTCAAGCTCCATCTGATGTCAGCAATGATATCCCTCATTCCATGTACTCTTTCAAATCTGGCTTGAATGTCTGGAAGTTCTCTGTCAATGCATGGTTGCAGCCGTTTTTGAATTATCTTTAGTACAATTTTTCTTGCATGGTATATTAATGATATTGCCCAGTGATTTCCACGTTCCATTGTGGAACCGCTCTTTGGAATGGTCACAAATAAGGATCTCTTCCAGTCAGTTCACCAGGTAATTTTCTTCCAGATATCTTGGCATAGATGAGTGCCTTGATCGCCACAACACTTTGGTGAAAGATTTCAATTTTTATTCCATCAATTCCCAGAGCCCTGTTCTTTGCCAATTCCTTCAGTGCACCTTGGACTTCTTCCTTCGTTATCATTGGCTCTTGATAATATGCTACCTCTTCAAATGGCTGGACATCAACCATCTCTTTCTGGTACAGTGACTCTGTGTATTCTTTCCATCTTCTTTTGGTTTCCTCATTGTTTCATATTTTGCCCATTGTTGTTGTTTTTAAGTGCTATCAAGTCAACTTCAACTCACAGAGACCTGTATAGTGTTTCCAAGGAGCAGCTGGTGGGTTTGAAATGCTGACCTTGTGATTCACAGTCCAGTGCAGATCCTGAATCCTTCAATATTGCTATCGAGGCTTGAATTTTTCTTCAGTTCCCTCAGCCTTCTAGCCTCTCAAAATATAAGAGGATAAATTTCTGTTTTCTACAGCCATCCATTTGTGGTATTTCTGTTATAGCAACACTAGATAACTAAGACAGGTGGCATATTATAAATTCATTTGCAGTTACCTCCCAAATTGTAATACGCAACCTTCCATCACCTGGAAAATGCTTAAGGTTTTTACAATGAGAAAAGTTGCTTATTTCTGGATGCATGCTTGATCCAAAAAACCAGAACCAGTCATTCTCAACAATCCATAAATATGTTAGGTTTTACAACAAATAAGAAATATTGAATAAGAAAAATAATGAGCTGGTTATAGAGTCTGCTTTACACCTCAAACAGAGAAATCTTGAGAAAAGAATGAAACAGCTTACTTAAACAATAAAGAACAATAATGATTATAAAGGATTACAAATTTATTTTTATTAATGTGAAACCATGATTTTTTAAAAAAGTACTTTGACTTGAGCTTGACCTGCCTCATGAACAATGTTACCCTCAGTTGCCAAAAATGTAAGATAAATGTCATCTTGAAAGACAGTAAAGAAGAAAGAGGTGAGGCTGGGATACTGGAGATACCCAGTATATAAGTAGTGGGCTGAAGGGAATAATATAGAAAGGACACTGAGACAAGGCTAGAGAAGTTAGGAGGAAGCAAGAGATAGTATTACCACAAAATTCAAAGGGAGAAGCTATAAGGAATATTAATTGGTTCATAAATACAAGACCACACAAAATCGAGTCATTTCGGATTTATGGAGAGACCATGTATGTCAAAATAGACATGTGTCCCATAGACTTTTCAATGACTGATTTTTTCAGAATTACATCACCAGGTCTTTCTTCCGAGACACCTCTGTTGTTGTTGTTGGTTTTGACTCATAGTGACCCTACAGAAGGTTTCTGAAGAGTGACTGGTAGGTTTGAATTGCTGACCTTGTTATTAACAATCCCATGTGTAGCCTACAGCACCACATCAGGACTAGGAGGCACCTCTAGGTGGATTCAAACCACCAATGTTTAAGTTTGTAGAGAAGTGTGTTAACCATTTGTACTAGCCAGGGACTCCAACTAGTACTGAGAGATCAATACTAAAGAGGATTGGCATTATAATAAATGTTGTTTAAGATAGTTTCAGAGTGAGAGATGGGAACATTTTCCAAGGACTCACAGCCAATAAGCATCATAACTAGAATTCAATAAAAATTTCTGTTTTCAAAATCTATGTAAGTTAAGAATTGAAAATTATCCACTGATATGTTAGTTTGGAGATCATGGATAATGTTGGCAAGGGTAGATTATGTTTTCACAATCCATTTTGTTGCTGAAAATGTACACAGCAGAATATACGCAAATTCAACAATGTCTACATGTACAATTCAGCGATGCTGATAATATTCTTCACATTGTACAACCATTCTCAACTTCCTTTTACAAATTGTCCTTCTCCCGTTAATATAAACTAATTGCCCCCGAGCTTCCTATCTAAACGTTTGAGTGGCTGTTGTCACTTCTGTCTCATATAGATAGTTGGCAAGAGTAGATCTTGGGAGCGGTGACTCAGGATGAGGGATCCTAATTTCAGAGAGCTGAGAGGTGAATGACCCTAAGATAAAGTATAGCTATAAAGGAAGGAATCCTTCAATCATTTTGAAGGATTCTTTGGGCAAATTATTGAATGATGCAGAAAGCATTAAGAGGAGATGGAAGGAATACACAGAGTCACTGTACCAAAAGGAAATGGTTCATGTTCAGCCATTTCAAGAGCCAATGATATTGAAGGAGAAAATCCAAGGTTCATTGAAGGAATTGGCAAAGAACAAGGAACCAGGAATTGATGGAATAAAAATTGAACTCTTTCAAGAAAGTGAGGTAGCACAGGAGGCACTCACTCATTTCTGCCAAGAAATTGGAAGGCAACTATCTGGCCAACTGATTGGAAGAGATCCATATTTGTGCCCACTCCAAAGAGAGGTGACCCAACGGAATGTGGAAATCATCGACAATCTCTTTGATATCCCATGCGAGTAAAGTTTTACTAAAGGTAGTACAGAAATGGCTGAAAGCATACATTGACAGAGAACTTCCAGAGGTTCAAGCCAGATTCAGAAGAGGCCGTGGAATGAGGGATATTATTGCAGATGTCCGATGGATCTTGGCGGAAAGCAGAGAATATCAGAAAGATGTTTACCTGTGCTTTATTGACTACACAGAGACTTTCGATTGTGTGGATCATGACAAGTTATGGACAACATTGCAAAGTATAAGTATTCTGGAACACTTTGTTCATGAGGAATCTGTACCTGGACCAAGAAGCAGTTGTTCGAACAGAACATGGGAACACTGAATGGTTTAAAATTAAGAAAGGTATGCGACAGGGTTGTATTCTTTCACCATGCTTATTCAACCTGTATGCTGAGCAAATAATACAAGAAGCTGGGTTCTATGAAGAAAAAAACGTGGCATCAGGATTGGAGGAAGAGTCATTAACAACCTGCAATATGCAGATGATACAACCTTGCTTGCTGGAAGTGAAGAGGATTTAAAACATTTACTGATGAAAATCAAAGAGCACAGCCTTTGATATGGATTTCATCTCAATGTCAAAAAAACAAAAATCCTCACCACTGGACCAATAAACAACATTCTTATCAACGGAGAAAAGATTGAAGTTGTCAAGGACTTCATTCTTCTTGGATCAACTATCAACACCCATGGAAACAACAGTCAAGAAATCAAAGACGTATTGCATTAAGCAAATGTGCTGCTAAAGACCTTTTTAAAGTGTTGAAGAGCACAGATTTCAGCTTGAGGACTAAGGTGGCCTAACCCAAGCCTTGGTATTTTCAGTCACCTCAGATGCATGCAAAAACTGGGCAGTGAATAAGGAAGACCATAGAAGAATTGATGCTTTTGAGTTGTGGTGTTGGAGGAGAATACTAAAAGTGCCATGGGCTGCCAAAAGAATCAATAGATCCATTTTTGAAGAAGTGCAGACATAGTGCTCCTTGGAGGCCAAGATGGCCAAACTTTGTCTCTCATACTTCAGACATATTGTCAGGAGGGACCAGTCACTGGAGAAGGATATCATGTTTGGTAAGGTGGAAGGTCAGAGAAAAAGAGGAAGATCCCCAACAAGATGGATTGGCCAAGTGGCAGCATTGATGGACTCAAGCATGGCAACAGTAGTGAGGTTGGCTCAGGATTGGACAGTGTTTCGTTCTGCTGTGCATAAGATCACTATGAGTCAGTACTGACTCGATGGCACCTAACAACAACAATAACAACATAAAGGAAGGAGAAGAGGATTAATCAGAAAAAAAAAAAAAAAAAAAAAAAAAATAGCGTAGACGCATGCTTGCATTTTCAAATTATTTTCCAGGAGCAATAGCAGAGTCAATATTTGCAGATCAGCATTTTTTTTTCCCTCTGTCTACTGCAACCTGTGGAGTCTTCAGCCCCCATTGAAATTCTTTGAAATATGATCAGTGAGGACCATACACGTACTCTATGGACTAATTCCTGACTCTGCCAAGTGGGCACCTTCATCAAATATTCTCTTTCCCTGAGGTGTCATCATTGCTGCTTTTAAATGAACACTACATTGTCATTGGCACTGTGGGCTAGTGAGTCAGAATGCAAAGTCGTTTGAACTGCAAGGTCAGTGGTTCAAGCTCACCAGCTTCTCCTGGGACACCCTATACAGGGTCACTATGGGTCAGAATCGACTCCATGGCACTTAACAACAACAACCACATTGTCATGGCTACTAATGTCTAACCTAGGGAGCACTCCATGTATATTGTCTCCAATGGACTTGTGACACCTATCACCCAGTCAGGCCAGAATCTAAGTGCGAGCACAAGTCAGTTTCAAAAAGAGTCCCCACTACGTTAGTCAAAGTTAGCTGAAATAATGAATAGCACAGATAGTCCATGTTGCTTGTTTCCAAACAATGGTCCTAAAATCAATGCTAGATTGTTGCAAGAGAATTCTCCTTGGATATCCTGACTCACTGTGTCTGTTGTGAGGCCTGAACAAGTATATAAAGGGGTGGGAGTTGGATTCTCTCAGGCAATGTAGAAGTAAGAACCTATCTGCTCAAGAGAACGCTTTACCTTTGTAAGGGTCTGGTCTCAGAGTCAGCATTTATGGCAAGTGCAGAAGTGGAAGGAAGATTGAAAAGCAGGGAAGTGATTGAAATTATATTTGAGGCACAATAGCATAGCTGCCATTCTACTTCCTAAGCCCAGAGCACAGGGAGTCAGCTTTAACTTGTAGGCAAGAAAAACAGGGGATACTTTCCTAAAGACTAGGCAAACTAGGTGAACAAACTAGGAATGCAAAGCTTCTAGGTGGGTCACTGGTCCTCCCATGTTAAAGTCTCTATCTTCTGTCATTCATGAGGCCTACATTCTGTCTGTCATTCTCTGTCACCCTGCCTAAGGCAAAGTCAGCTAAGCACTATTCCAGTACTGTGATCCAACCTGAGTTCACAGTCAGGAGAAGGACCCAGAGGAGAGACCAAGGAGGAAAATGGTCCTATTGCATGAAGAAATAGGAAACTCAACTCGATTACCCAATTTCCTTGTTGTCTTCTTTTTAATGTAAATGGACAGCCTAGATTTGCCAGACATGTCAGAATCAGGAGCATGTAAGAGAAACATCAATATAAACAAATAAAGCAAAAAATAAATAAAGAAGAAGAATCAGATAATTCAAGAAAAAGAATAGATTTGGAAAGGGGGGGGGCATAAATCAGTGGTTCCCAAACTTTTCTGAATATTTAGAATCACATGGGGAGTTTTAATTAAACTTGATGCCCAAACTAATTCAATCAAAATCTTTGCAGGTAGGACCTATGCATTAGTACTTTTTAAAACTCTGAAGATTATTCTATTATGCAGGCAAATTTGAGTGTAAATGTTCTAATATGTTTCTAAAACTTTTCAAAAATAAATAGACAATCAGAAATAAGAAGATATTCTTATAGTTTAAAAATTATCTCAGATGTATATGGAGTCCTGGTGTGGTGCCATAGGATAAGCACTCAACCTCAAGGTTGAAGTGAGCCACAAGGTTAGTGGTTCAAACTCACCAGCTGCTTTTATAAAAGGTCGCTGTGAGTTGGAACCAACTCAATGGCATTTAACAATAACAATAAGAAGATGTATATACTTAAGAATATAAAGATAGGGAAATCACACAAAAAATGAGAGAGAAGAGAATGAGAAAAGAGGAACAAAGAGAAAGAAAGATATGAAAAAGCTAAAAGATCAACCCAGGATAACCAACATTTAATTTATGGGATTCCCGAAAGGGTGTGCAAAGGAAATTATTTTAAAAAATAATAGAAGAGATTTTCTTGGCAATTAAAAGTTTGTTTTTCTTAATATTTGGGGTTTTATATTGATGGGTCTCAAGTTCCAATATAGGAAGGAAGAATGATCTATGCCTAAATATGTTGCCATGGAATTTCAAATCCCAGCAGGATAGTCAAAAGATTGAAGCAAGAGGATGAAAGACTGGGAGAAGTTGATCTTCAGGGGAAAAGTAGGACTAGGTAGAACAGATAATGTGACTAAGGTATAACAAAAGAAAAACATTTTTGAAAGGATCCCATCCACTGCCATTGGGTGAATTGAGACTCATAGAGACCCTGTATAGGGTTTCCAGGAGTATAAATCTTTACAGGAGCCGACAACCTCACCTTCCTCTTGAGGAGCAGCTGGTGGGTTTGAACCAGCAGCATTGTGGTTAGCAGTCCAATGTCTAACCCACAGCACCACCAGGGCTCCTTAAAAGAAAGGTTGTTGTTATTGTCCAGTGCCATTGGGTCAGTTCCAACTCATAGCAACACTGTATAGAGTTTCTTAGGCTTCAAATCTATTTTTCTGTGGGAGCAGAAAGTCTCATTTTTGCTCCTTGGAGCAGCTATTGGGTTTGAACCAAGGACCTTGTGGTTTGCAGTCCAGTGCTTAGTAAGGCACTAAGGATAGATAGATAGATAGATAGATAGATAGATAGATAGATAGATAGATAGATAGATAGATAGCATATAAAATAATAATGATAAATAAGGCAGGTAAACAAAAAGGCAGCTATAAAAATCCAAGAAGAAAATGTTTTCTTGAGAAATCAAGTTGATGGAACATAATAATAGAGAATCTATTGATCTTCATGATCTTGACACTAGAAATATTCTCCATGTGACTCAGACACTGTGGCATTCATTAATAAAGAAGGAGATAAAATTCTAGCCTACAACTCAGCCCTGTTTTAAATAGTAGTCACAGAAGACAAAAAGAGCTGCACTGAAATCTTCAGCTATACTTAGGAGGTGTTGCTCATAATGTAGCAATGAGGGTAGCAATGAGGAGTGCAGCAATTCTTAGGCCACTTTTGTGTGAAATGCGGGCCTGAGAAAGTGAGTGAAATGAGTAAATGCATTGTTATTTGGGGAGTTATCATTGTGGGACAGGAGAGATGCAAATATGGACAAGAGGAAGAAAAGAAAGGACCCTAATGTGTTTAATTGTAATTAGAAGTAACGGAAGGAACTAAAGGAACATTTGAGGGTAAGTTAAAAAGTATTATTACTAGGGTTCCAGTTCACACATTGTTGTTATTAAGTGCCGTTGAGTCGGTTCCAACTCATAGTGACCCTGTATAGGGTTTCCAAGGAGTGGCTGTTGAGTTTGAACCATCCACCTTACAGTTCAAACCAACCTTGTGGTTGAGTGCTTATCCTACAGCGCCATACCAGGACTCTCATAATAATTCTTTATGGGAATAGTCTCTTCTTTATACCATGGAGCTACAGGTGGGTTTGAACTGCTGGTCTCGCAGTTAGAAGCCCAATGCCTAATCTCAGTGCTACCAGAGCTCCTTTGCAAGGCCTGAGGCATCTGTGTACCATAAAGTTGGTTCTGACTCATAAAGACCCTGAATAGGGTTTCCAGGGCTGTAAATCTTTAGGAGAGTACATTGTCATCTTTCTCCCACGTAGCAGCTGTATTTGAACTGCTGACATTGTGGTTCACAGAACCCAACACGTTGACCCACTATGCTACCAAGGCAAATACTAGTTTATACATACACAAGTTTATTCCAAACAAAACGTGTTTAAACATATCTCTGTGATCAGGGGATAGCTGCAGACACGTTCTCTCAGTAACATCCTTGTCTTAGTTTCATTAGTCAAAAAAAAAAAAAAAGGTTCAATCCAAACAGTGACGTCAGAGATGATATGCTGGATCAGTTAAATTCAAAACAGAGAGATCAACTCAGAAGGTTATGACAACTGTTTTATTGGGATTCTGAAGGGGTAATCTTGATATATTTTTCTCAAAGGACACTGGACAATTGTTCTAAGAAGTTTTAAGAAAATGAAACTATACATTAGTGAGGGAAAAGCCGGAAAATTTGCACCAATAATTTTTGTTTCTCCATCACAATGCACCTGTTCATTTTTTTGAGGGTGACATGAACTGTCCTATAAGAATTTGGGGCGGGTGGAATCTTTTCCCATCTTTCCTTCAGCCCTCATCTGTCACCTTCACACTTCTTTTTCACAAAATTTAAAGAACATGTCAAAGGAACATGATTTGAGTTCCTCAAGGATACCAAAGCTGTCATTTTGAAGTGGTATAAATGGAAGAGTGAAAATTCCTTTGGGGGAAGGTTGATGTGTTGTTGTTTTTTGATGTTGTTATGTGCCGTTAAGTCTGTTCCAACTCATAGCAACCTTGCAGTTACCAGGTCATTGCTTATCTTACAGCACCACACCAGGGCTAATTGTTGATGTTGTTATGTGCCTTCAAGTTTCCTCTGACTGGTAAGGGGCCTTTTACAACAGAATAAAATACTGCCTGGTCCTGTGCCATCCTCATGGTTGTTTTTATGTCTGAGCCCATTGTTACAGCCACTGTGTCCATTCATCTCATTGCAGATGTTCCTCTTTTTCACTGACTCTCCATGCTACCAAGCATGATGTCCTTCCTGATAACAGGTTTAAAGTACACGAGGGAAAATCACCCCATTATCACCTCTAAGGAGCATTTAAGCTATAGTTCTTCCAATATAGATTTGTTTGTTCCTCTGGCAACCCATGGTACTTTCAATATTCTTTGCCAACACCATAATTCAAATGCACCAATTCTCTTGTGGTCTTCCTTAGTCATTGTCCAACTTTCACATGTTCATGGTGGTTGTGTGCTGTTTAGTCGGTTCCAACTCATAGTGACCCTAAATAGGGTTTCCAAAGATGCCAATCTTTACAGAAGGAGAAAGCCTGGTGTTTTTCCTGGGGTGTGACTACTGGAGTTTTACTGCTGACCTTAAAATTGGCAGCTCAACATGAAACCCACTACACCACCAAAGCTCCTTGAGTATGAGGCAATTGAAAATGCATGACTTGGATCAGGTGCACTCTAATCCTCAAAGCGCTTTTTAACACTTTATAAAGGTCTTTTGCATCAGAATTCCCCAGTGTAATATGCCATTTGATCTCGTGACTGTTGATTGTGTACCCAAGCAAAATGAAATCCTTGAAAATGTCCATCTTTTCTCCATTTATCATATTGTTTATTGGTCCAGATGTGAGGATTTTTGTTTTCTTTACATTGAGTTGTAATCCATGTTGGAGGGTGTTATTCACTGATGGTCATCAGCAAGTGCCTCTAGTCCTCTTCGCTTTCAGCAAGCAAGGTTGTGTCATTTATATATTGCAGGTTGTTAATAAGCCTTAGAATAGCTTTTCAGGTTAGTTGCTCAGCATGCAGATTGAATAAGCATGGTGAAAGGATACAACCCAGACAGGCCTTTCCTGATTTTAAACCATGCAGTATCCCTTTGTTCTGTTTTAGCAACTGCTCCTTGTTTTATGGACATGTTCTTCATGAGCATAATTAAGTGATCTTGAATTCTTCACAATGCTATCCTTAGTTTGTTATGATCCACACAATTGAATGTCTTTGCAAGGTCAGTAAAACACAAGTAAACATCTCTGCTTTCAGTCAAGATCCATCTTCTTTCAGCCATGATCCATCTGAAATCATCATTGATATTCTTCTTTCTAACTCTTCTTCTGAACCCAGCTTGAATTTTTGGCAGCTCCCTGTCAAATTTAAATTATCTTCAGCAAAATTTTATTTACATGTGATATTAATAATATTGTTAGAAAATGTTCACAGTCCATAGGGTGGGTCCATAGGGTCTTCCAATTTTCTTGGCATAGATGTGTAAGTACATCTAGTGTTGAATAAGTTTGTTAAAACATTTCTATTGGTATTCCATCGATTCCTTGTTGTTGTTTGGTGCCATTGAGTTGGTGCTGATTCACAGCAACCTTATGTACAACAGAACGAAACACTGTCCAGTCCAGAACCAACCTCACAAACGTTGCTATGCTTGAGCCCATTGCTGCTGCTACTAAAGTTCTGTTTTTGACTAATACCTTTAGTGCAGCCTGGACTTCTTACTTGATCATATACTACCTCCTGAAATGGCTGAGCATTGACCAATTCTTTTTGGTACAGTGACTGTGTATTCCTTCTAGCTGCTTTTGATACTTTCTGAATTATTCAACATTTTCCCTCTAAAATCCTTCAATATAAATTCAAGTCAAGACTTAAAAGTTTTTTTTCAGTTCTTTCGGCTTAGGAAATGCTAAGCGCGTTCTTCTCTATTGATTTTCTAACTCCAGATCTTTGCACATTTCATTATAATACTTTGTCTTCTAGAATTGTCCTTTGAAATTTTTTGCTCAGTTCTTTTAGCTACTCTACCTACATTCAAGAATACGTTTCAGGGTTAGCGAGATGGAAACACCATTCCAGAAATGTGTAGACCACATGAAGGATCTGTTGAGAAACCGTATTTTGATATTTTTGTTTAACAAAGGTTTCTATGAATTTTTTAGAAACACTTTTGCCTTACCCTCATAGATATAATGACACCCCAGTAGCAATGAACCCACCATAGCTCCGAGATCTTGACCCCTTAAGAACTATGCATGATTGAAAGGAACCAAGGCTTCTTGGGAGTCCTGGTGTGGCACTGCGGGATAATGCACTGGATTGATCATGTTTCAAATTCACCAGCCACTCCTTGGAAACCCTACACAGGGTTTCTATGAGTCAGAAATAACTTGAAGGCACTTAACAAAAACAGCAAGTTTTCTTGGAGAAATAACAAATTCCAGTTCTGGACAGGGTGAATATACGGTGAGCCTGGAGCATATTGTTATATTCTCCAGAAAAGGAAATTCTGAAAAATGGTGAGAATGTGTTAATAGGAGAGAAACAACCTTAAAGGAGTTTTCACTGGTGAGTTCTCATCAAAATGAGTACAATAGTTTATAACAGGTTGAACGGGTGTCAGGGTGGGTGGGTAGGGGGAGACCTATACTTCCAAACTGACAGAAAGAAAATAAAGAAGGAACGTAGAAAGGAAGGAAGGAAGAAGATAAAGGAGAGAGAGAGAGAGAAAGAGAGGGGAGATAGTAGGAAGCAGGAGAAAAAGAAGGGAGCGAAAGTTCTTTAAAGTGGAACACCAAGTAATAAAGGAAGAAATGATAGATTTTTTTTGCAACTGTCTTACTAATAGTTGCTTCTGTAAAAGATCATTACAATTGCTAAAAATCCATGGGTAAAATTTTGTTGGAAAGCAGGATAGTCATACAATCTCAAAATATTTTCCCACTATCTACTTTAAAATTATAAAGATGAAAGGAATCTCTTTAACCAAAGGGATCTCTTTAATCTCTTCAAATCTATCAGCACAAATAATAGGAGAAACTTAGATCGAAAGCCCAGTATGATGCCTTGTGAAGAACACTTCACCTTTATGTTATTTCAACCACAAGTATACAACTTGAACTTAGCCACAAGTCAATATAAAATAGCACAAAAGTCAAGGGTATTCTACAAAACAGCCGAGTTGCTACTCAGAAATGCCAATGTCATAAAAAAGACCCCCAAAAAATCTAGTTTAAAAACCACTAAAGAAAACAAAAATGCAACTGGACTAATAAGTACCATTTTGATAAAAGGAGAAAATATTGAAATTGTCAAGGATTTCATTTTACTTGGATAAACAATCAACATTCATGGAAGCAGTAGCCAAGGAATCAAATGATGTATTGCATTAGGCTAATCTGTTACAAAAGACTTCTTTAAAGTGCTAAAGAATAAAAATGTCATTTTAAGGACTAAGATGAACCTGATCAAAACCAGGATATTTTCAACCATTTCATATGCATGTGAAAGTTGGACAATAAATAAGGAAAACCAGAGAAGAATTGATACATTTGAATTATGGTGTTGGTGAAGAATATTGAATATACAGTCAGAAGACTGATCATTATCTGTATTCGAAGGAGTACAGCCAGAACGCTCCTTAGCAGAATGGATGGCTAGACTTCATCTCATATACTTTGGATATATTTTCAAAAGGCACCAGTCCCTGGAAAAGGGCCAGCAAAAAAAAAAAAAGAGGAAGATACTCAATGAGATGGGTTTATACAGTACGTACAGCAATGGACTCAAACATAGCAATTGTGAGGCTAGCACATGACTGGGTACTGTTTTGTTCTGTTGTACACTGAGTTGCTATGAATCAGAACAGTCTCTAACATGCCTCACAACAGCAATGGAACATGAGAGTCCATGGGTGGGGCTAATGATTACTAATTGAAAGTTTTGCCATTTGAATCCACCCGAATGGCACTGTGGGTTAATGCACAAGACTGTAAAGTCAGTTTGAACTGCAAGGTTGGCAGTTCAAGCTCACCACCTGTTCCTTGGAAGCCCTATACAGGGTCGCTATGGGTCAGAATTGACTCGACAGCACTTAACAACAACAATGGCACCTCAGAAAGGACCTGCCAATAAGCTGCCAAAAACTCAGCCTTGAAAACTCTATCGAGCACATTACTACTCTGACACATCTGGGATCACTATGAGTTGGAGCCAACATGACAGCAACTGAATTGTACTGGACTAGAAACATAACAATTAAATGCAGCGTGTAATCCTGAACTGAAAATTCAGAGAACAATTTTATAAAGTACTATTGTGAGACAGAGAATAGAATTTGAATGGAAGATGTTTATTATGGATCAATGAACACAAAAGAAGTAGGAAGAAGCAAAATTATGTAAAGAAGGAAATTAAAGGTCAACACAGACCCAACAAAGTCTCAGATGCCCACTGAGTTGCTCAGGAACAAGAATCACCCGTCTGAGTGCCCCATGCATTGTCCTCCATAGTATGGTCTTTATACCTCCACTTCCTTTCATCATCAGATTCTAGCTGACCTAGAATTAGGTCACATCCTAAGACAAGGCATTCTTCATAGCTCAGGCAGACCATTAAAGAGCTAGGAGCTGGAGGCTGGTGGAAGACTATACTCCCTGTAGCTGGGCAGCAAGTCCTTTCCTGAATGGGAATCTGAACAGTACACCTCTGTGTCTACCAGGGAGCTATATTGTGGTTTGGTGAGCAAATGATCTTGCTTTTTGACTACAAATTATTAAGGACTGACGAATCTAAATGTCTGCCACTAACCTCAAATTATTCAACAATAACAATACACATTTATTATCATTGCTATTATTGTTGTTTATAAAGAAAGATAAAATAAATGCAGTAAAATGTTAACAATTGGTAAATTTGAATGAAGAATAAATGAGTGACCATTGTATTATTCTTGCAACTTTTGTGTACAATTGAAAATTTTCTAAATTAAATGTTGGGAGAAAACTAAAATGTTCAAAATAACCCACAAAAGCAAAAAACCCATTGTTGTAAGCCAGTTTCAACTCATAGTGACCCAATGTTCAGAGAAAATAAATTCTTAAGCCTTAAAGAACTGGTATCTATGACACATATTTTCACTAACGTCAAATTGTAGAATGAAAACAGACTATTTTTGTGTTCTTTGGAATGTTCTGGATTGAGATATATTGTAGTTGTTCAACTACTGTTTAAGAGTAGATCACTACTCAGACAGAAGCCCACCAAATCAAAGCAAAGAAAGAGTAGGCAGGTTTTATGGAATCCTCTTTAGACAGAACTCAAATTTAAGTAAGAAATGAATCTTTACTTAGAATGGAAAACATTCTAAAACGTCATAAATTTTATGATGCCTTGAAACAATCTATAAACACTATGATATTTTCCTAATATTAAATTTTAATACCAATACACCTCAAGCTTATTCTGTTTTATTTATAATTTAGATTTTTCATTCTTTTTTTTTTTTTTTTCATTGTGGTTTGGGTGAAGATATTTTTACCTGCATACTTTTTGATAGCCTTTGCATATAATAAAGATTTCAGTGTATTATTTTCTATAAACATAATAGAGATGTGTTTCGGTATTTCCTCTAACATCATTGATTAATTTTTAAAATTTTTGTTGAAAGTTTGGATGCATAAAACATATGACTTCACTCGGACATAAATGCTGTTGTAGTACTGCAATAGATTTATGACTTAAAAAGAAATTCTGTTTTGTATGATTTCTACCAAGAAGAAAAAAGAAAAATTTGTATGTTATGCATGCTACATTATCAAAGATATTCCTGGTAGGTGAGAGTACCTATTTGATCAGGTTTTTATGAAAATCAAATCATTTGTGGATAATTTTACATATTTAATATCTAGGAGAATTTCCCACAGAACAGCTTCTGTCTTCATTAATTTCAAGCTTGTCTCTTCTCTTCTGTCTACATGCTTCTAGTGCCAGTGGCTGCACTGCAGGACACATTCATAACACCATTCAACTTCTAGTCCTGCACCTTGGGGTTGACAAAGTGAGTTGGCCAGGTGATGCTGGCATCTTTCCTTGTCCGGGACGGCTAGCTAATACACGAGAGGGTTTTGAAAAGTTCATGTGAAATGGAATTGAAAGATAATGGAATTTTTCCATGAACTTTTTGAAGCCTCCTTATATATAACTCATTAAACCTGCACTAGATTTATCCTGGAGTCCTGATGTGGCACTGGACCACAAGGTTAGTTCGAACCACAAGGTCAGCACTTCAAATTCACAAGCTGCTCCTTGGAAACCCTATACAGGGTCATAATAAGTCAGAACCCACTTAATGGCACTTAACAACAATTTTATTCTACTTTACTTATCTTAGTGATTCTATTCTTTTATTGTATCTATGAGTAAGTGGATTGCTTTCTTTCTTTAACCCTTCACTCACCCACTTGTTAAACAAATGCATGCATACTGGTTTGGATAAAGTTAGTGGAATTCATCCAATCACTAACTTGGAACCAAAAGCTGTCAAATGAATACCATCAGGAGTTTCTGGATGACACAAATGATTAAGTGCTCAAACGACCTAGGAACTACTCAGAGGTACCTCATAAGACACATCTAACAATGTTTCCAAATGGTCACAGCCTAAATAACCCTATGGGGCAGTCTGCTCTGTACATGGGGGTCTCCATGAGTTGGAATCAATGTGAAGATTGTTGTTGTTGTTGTTGTTAAGTGCCGTCGAGTCGGTTCCGACCCATAGCGACCCTGTACAGGGTTTCCGAGGGTGTAAATCTTTACAGGAGTAGAAAGCCTCATCTTTCTCCCGCGGAGCGGCTGGTAGTTTCGAACCGCTGACCTTAAGGTTCGCAGCCCGATTCGTAACCATTACGCTACCAGAGTAACTAACAGTAATAATAAATGCCATCATGAAAGTACCAAATTAGTACTGGAATAGTCAGAAGCTTAAAATACTAAAATTATTATGTTTTCCTTTTCTATTTGTTATTCCTACTAATTATCCCTGTTCTGTGGCCAAAGGCCTATGGCATTAGAACTAAGACACATAGGGAATTGCCAACATTATCAGAAAGAAAACAATAGCAGTCTGGATACATACTATAGATTAAAATAAGAATAATAACTAAGAGGCCAAATTTGTAGTTAGCAGCCCAGACTAAGTAAATATGAACTTCTGAAGAAGTTTTTCTTCGGGCATATAAACATCCCCTTTGCTCTTTTAGTCTAGAAAAATAATCCACCATAAATGTTTTATGTCATCCAGGAAGGAACCATATGATAAAACAGAAAATTGTGGTAAACTCTAGAAAATTTCGCAGAATTACTTAAAATATTTTAAACCAATCAGTAACATAGTTTTAAAATATTACTCAATTTAAGAAATGAGTGCACTTGTGATATGTCCTCCTTTAGGTAATAGTTTGTTATTTATGTTAGGTATTTAAATGTGTATTTCTAAGAGAAAAATAATTCGCTCAGCAGACTATTGAAAAATTGAATAAAGGAAGACATTAAGTTGGAGACTATATTTGCAGCAAACCAGTGATATTCTATCTAGAAGTTACAGTTTTCACTTGGGTTTACTTGAGAAATTCAATAAAATCTTATTACTTCTTTAAAACCACAACAATAACAAAAAACAACACCACTTTTAACTATTATGGAGAACATGTAGATCATTTGCATTTTCAAACAGAAAAATGTAGTTTTATCTTTACCCTAAGAAACTTACAGTCCCTTGTTATTTAAGTTGTTTTAGAATGTCAAGGCACTTCCTGTTGTATGAGGGGAAGTATGTCTCTTCAAGAATCACACATGTTTATGAAGAAGTTCTTCTTCAGGCACATAAATACCCCCTTTGCTCTTTTAACCTTGAAAAAGAATCTACCACAAAATTTTTACATCATCCCTATTACCTTGCAAAAATAATTTAAAATGTAGATTGAAAAGAGAACACCCCATACCTTATACAAAAGAGTCCACCTCTTATAAATCTTTCTTCTATAATTGAAAAGGCATGTGATCCAGCTCCCCACTACAGCAATGAGGTACCTGGTGTAACTCAGTGAGAGTGCTTTTGTAGTCCAAATACCAGTGTTCAAATTGCTTGTTGTCAGTGGAAGCTTATTTCAAAATACTCTGCCATCTCAATTAACTGGAGCCAGGACACGATTACAGATTTTATAATTGATTGAAATGTATTTGATGTTTAGTTATTTTGCCCTCCCTAGTATAGTTTCTTGCATTTAACAATAACAACAGGTAGAGTTTCTCAACAGTTTAAACCCACCAGCCACTCTTCAGAAAGCCTACACAGGGTCACTGTGAGTCGGAACCAACTTGACTGCACTTAGCAACTATAGTTCCTAGAATCCTGGTGTGGTGCTTCAGGATAAGCACTAGACTGCTAACTACAAGTTGGCATTTCAAACCCACCAGCCACTCTTGGAAACACTAGAAACAGAGCATTAACAACAACAATATAGATTCTAAGGAGACTTTATGGCACAGTGAGGTAAGTATTTGGCTGCTAGCCAGAAGGTTAGGCGTTCAAACCCATTCGCAACTCTGTGTGACAAAGATGAGGCAATTTGCTCCTGTAAAGATATGTTGTGAAGTAACATCGAGTTGATTCCAACCCATAGTGACCCTGTATAGGGTTTTCAAGGAGTTTTCAAGGAGCAGCTGGTGAACTTGACCTGTCAACCTCGCAGTTCAAACTGGCTTTGCAGTCCAGTGCATTAACTCACAGCGCCATACCAGGACTCCTGTAAAGATATGTTGTTGCTGTTGTTCAATGCCATCGAGTCAGTTCCAACCCATAGCGACCCTGTATAGGGTTTCCAAGGAGTGGCTGGTGAGCTTGAACCACCGACTTTGTAGTTCAAACAGCTTTGCAGTCTGGCGCATTAACCCACAGCGCCACACCAGGACTCCTCTAAAGACATACAATGTCATAAATACTATGAAGTAGTTCTACTCTATCCTATAGTGTTGCTATGAGTCAGAATGAACTTGATGACAGTAGGTTTGCATTATTATAGCTTCTAAAGAACCCTGATGTTGCAGTGGTTAAAGCACTTGGCGCTAATCATGAGGTCAAAAGTCAAATCTCCAAGCTACTCTGCAGGAAAAAGATGTGGCAATCTGCTTCTGTAAAGATTGTTGTTGCTATTCTTAGGTGCCATCGAGTCAGGTCCACCTCATAGTGACCCTTCGTGTAACAGAATAAAAGACTGCCCGGCCCTTCACCGTCCTCACGATTGCAGTTAGGTTTTAGCCTATCGTTGCTGCCACTGTGTCAATCCATCTTGTTGGGGTCTTGGAAACCCTATGGCACAGCACAGTTCTACGCTATGAGTTGGAAAGACTTGTCAGCTCTAGGTTTGTCGTTGGGTATTTTTATTGTTCTGTTGTTTTGTTTTGTTTTAACTATAGCTTCTTATTGATTGAGAAGCTTAATGAGGACATTTAATAAGTGTTTTTTGTTGGTTTGTTTTGTCATTTTTGTTGACTTTCTGTCTTATCAAGAAGGCAAAAGGGAGAATTCAACTCGATTGTCGTTAAGGCTGAGGCAGCCAGTATTTAACCATTCATCCTGTGAGTCTCCACGTACAATTCTTAAAATCACAAATTCTTCTTGGCTTTAAAACCACAGGAAGTTATTTGTTACAACACAGACCACATGAGATTTACTATAAATATTTTAAATCAAACAAAATAAATGTGTGTGTGTTTCCTTTATATTTTTTACACCTGCTGCCTAAATGTTGACATTTTGATTTTTTGTTGTTGTTGTTGTTGTTATAGTCTGCCTCTTCACTATTCTTATATTGTTCTAAAGAAACAAAATCTCATACTACAATAAAATCTGCAAAAGTCAGAATCTGTGTAAGGCAGAAACCTGTCAGAGACGAAATATAAATGTTTTCCACTAAAACAAACAATAGGAAAATGCTGAAATTGCACCTGTCAATGACGGAATACTTGCAAGATGCAGAAAAGCAAGGCAGTCTCATTGAGTTCCAGCTCTCTCAGACTTTACTCTATAATGAACATCATGGTAATGTGGCATTTGAATTGAACTTTAAAAGCTGAAATAATCTTTGCTCTACACCTACACTTACCGACTATCTTGTTATCTGACATTTCACGTTTATGACAATAGTTGGGGGGAACTAGTATCCAACTATTTTGAGCATTAACCAATATATGTCTAGTGGAGGTGTTAGGTGAGAGAGTAATGTTGGCTGTCATGTTTACTTGTCAACTTGCCTGGACCATGATTCTAAGTGGTTTGGCAAGGAAGTAATGATGGGGCTTACGTAATGCTGTAGCCATCCTCCATTTTGTGATCTGATAAGATGTGGTCATTCTTTATTTTCACAGAATGCTAATTTCCAAATAGCAACCTGGTCTTTGGAACTTCACCATGTTGATAAGTGAGGAACACCTCCTGCAGACAAATCCAACCCCAGTCTTTATAAATAACAGCAGTCTGTGAATTAAGAAAGGAGTCCTGGAGGTAGAGTTGTTAAGCTTTCAGCACTAATGAAAAGGTAGGTGGTTTGAACCCACTGACTGCTCCACAAGAAAAAGCTGTGGCAATCTATTTCTGTAAAGATTTGCTGCCTGGGAAACCCAATGGGGGCAGTTCTATGCTCTCCTATAGGCTTGCTGTGAGTCAAAAGCTTGTTTAAAAGAAAAATTTATTGGCTCAAATGATTGAGAATAATAAGGATGCTGCTGTTATCAGGCATGACTTAATCCAGAATGAAACAATATCACCAAGTTTTCTTTATTCGCTCTGTTCTATTAGTTTGTATTTTGGTTTTACACTGGAGATGGTTTTATGCCGTGCTGTAGAGATAACGGTCAATCGTAGCCTCAATGCAGCATTGTGACTCTAGATTAAAGAGGATTTTACCTTCTAATTTTTATTTAATGTAATTTGTACTCCATCTCCAAAGCAAGACCAAGGAGATTACCCAAGTCTCAGTAATGCATCTACCCCTGTCAGTAGGGAAAACAAAGCCAATGACTAAAGAAGGAACAAGGAATAAAAACTTGCTAGGTAGCCAAAGATTAATGAGAAAGCAAATAATATCATACAGCTCATTGAAATTGTTGTAAATGTAGGAATATATATAACTTACCAGTTGCTCCTCGGAAAACCTATACTGAGTCACTATGAGTCAGAATTGACTCAATGGCACTTAACAACAACAATAATATATAAACACTGGACTGTGAATCATAAGGTTGGTGGTTCAAATCCACCAATTACTCCTTGGAAGCCCTGTACAGGGTAACTATGAGTCAGAATTGATCTGACAGCACTTAACAACAATACAGCCCTAAGGAACTCAGTGAGGATGGTAGGAATACACAGAATCATGGTAGCATATAACCAAGAACTAAAGGTACTAAGGGAGAAGTCCAAGCTGCACTGAAGGCATTGGCAAAAAACAAGGCCCCAGGAACTGACAGAATACAAACTGAAATCTTTCAATGAACTAATGCAGCACTGGAGGCACTCATTTATCTATGCCAAGAAAATTGGAAGACAGCTACTGAGACAACAGATTGGAAGAGACCCATACTTGCACCAATTCCAAAGAAAGGTGACCCAAAGGAATGTGGAAATCACTGATTATTACATAGATAATATGAAGAAGAATGTCAGGATTGGAGGAAGGCTCGCTCGTTAACAAACCTGCAATATGCAGATGACACAAGTTTGCATGCTAGAAGCAAAGATGACTTGAAATACAGATGAGGTTCAAAGACTACAGCCCTTAGTAGGGATTGAATCTCAATGTAAAGAAAATGAAAATCCTTACAACTGGACCAATACAAAGCATCATGACAAACAAAGCAAAAAATGAAGTTGCCAAAGACTTCAATTTGTTTGTATCCACAATCAACACTCATGGAAGCAGCAGTTGAGAAATCGAACAACTTGTTGCTTTAGGCAAATCTTCTGCAAAAACATTTCACTTTCGAGTCAATTTGAGGACTAAGGTGCTCTCCTGACCTGAAACCATGGGATTTTCAATAGTTTCAATGCATGTAAAACTTGGACAGTGAATAAGGAAGTCCATAGAAGAATCTATGTATTTGAATTATGGTGGTGGTGAAATATATTGAAAAGACCATGGACTTCCAGAAGAACAAACATATCTGTATTGGAAGAAATAAAGCCAGAATGCTTCTTAGAAATGAGGATGATGAGACTTTGTCTCTTGTTCTTTGGTCATGGTTTCAGGAGGGATCAGTCCCTAGAGAAGGATGCTGTTCTTGGTAAAGTGGAGAGTCAAGAGGAAAAGAGGAAGACCCTCAACAAGATGGACGACACTGTGGCAGCAATAATGGCTCAGACATAACAATGGTGAGGATGATGAAAGACCAGGCAGTGGTTCATTATGCTGTGTATTGGGTTGCTATGAATCTGAACAAACTCAATAGCACCTAACAACAACAAGGAATCCTGGTGGTGTAGTGTGTTACACATTGGGCTGCTAACCAAAAGATCAGTTGTTCAAATCCACCAATAGCTCTGCAGAAGAAAGAGGAGCCTTTCTGTCCCCATAAATATTTATAGTCTCGGAAATCCTATATAAGGTTGGAATTAACTTGACTGCAGTGGGTTATGTAACAGACCTACACTATTACAAAGGAATCATTAGGCAGAGGAAGGGATGTTAAATGCCATTTACAGGGTCTGCTCTGCATGGAGGGGGAAAGTCAAAATAAAATAAACTGGACTACTATAATTAAGTAGCCCTGAGGATGCAGTAGTTAAGCACTCTGCTGATCATCAAAAGGCCAGTGGTTCGAATCCACTAAATGTCATATGAAAGAAAACTGTGGCAGTCAGCTTTTGTAAAGACTGCTGGTATTCTTACTCATAGCGACCTTGTATAGGGTTTCTGAGGGGCCACTGGTGGATTTGAACCACTGACCTCACTGTTAGAAGTCCAGTAAAGACTACAGTCTTGGAAATGGAACAGCTCTACTCTGTCCTATTGTTGATGCTGTTAAATACCATCGAGTTGGTTCTGACTCATAGCGACCCTATATAGGGTTTCCAAGGAGTATCTGGCTGAGTTTGAACCACCTACTTTCCAGTGCATTATCCTACAGCACCTGTAGGGTGGCTATAAGTCAGAGTTGACTCAACAACCAGTTTTTGGTTTGGTAGCACAAAGGTTAGCACATTTGGCTGCTAACAGAAAGGTTAGTGGTTTGAACCCACTCAGCGGCTCTGCTGGATAAAGTCCTAACAATTTACTCCCATAAAAATTACCACCCAGAAACTCCTACAGGGCAGTTCTACTCTGTCATACAAGATTGCTGTGAGTTGGCGCCTACTTAGCATCTAACAACAACCGCCTCACACCCTGTCCTCTGCCCAATGGCTATTGAAGCAGGGCCCAGCATTTATATTTTAACAACACCCTCCCCAAGAAGATTCTGATGCAGTTACTATCTTAGAACCACTGATCCAGAAGCAGACTGGGGGATGAAGTTCACCAGTACAACACTAGACTCCAGAAACATCCTTCTTAGTGGTTCACATTATATATCTGTCAGAAGAAAATGGAGTAGTTGTTATTTAGAATAACTCCCAGAGGACTCTTGGATAACTCCCCACCAAGTTCATGAAGAGGTATCCTGGCTTTAGTGTAGATTATATCATTAGCTGGTCATTTATTCCACAAATAGATGGACTGCATAATTATATAGAAACAAAGTATTTTGGTGAGGTTTTCTCTTTTTTTCATCTATTCTATATAAATAGGCTATTGTTGTTATCCAAATTAATAGTTGTAATACATTTTGATTTACATAATGCAATGTAAAATTGCCATAATTACATTTCATGAAAAACACAGCTTGTATGGTAATGCTAAAATGATCAATATGCTATGACGTCCTGCATAGTATAAATATAGGAATGTATCCAAAAGTTAGATCTTGGAAATTATTAATCATAGTTTTAGATAATAGATTGAACATTAAACAATGCAACTATGATTATATATTATTTATAATAAATACCTTGGAAGTCACATTACATCCTTGCTGTGGTGCCAAAGTGAAGGAATAAAGCAGAGAAATATTTAAGATGGAGATGAGAAAATGTGCAGAATAAGCAAATCTACAGACAGAAATTAGATTAGTGGTTGCCTAGGGCTACGAGGTAAGGAGAGATGGGGGGGGGTGATGACTAAAGGGGATAGATGTCTTGTTGGCTTACAATCCTAAAATGGAGTGTGATGGTGGTTGCATCACTCTTTGAATGTATTGAAAAACATTGAATTGCGCATCTTAAATGGTGTATTATATGATATGTCAAATATATCTCAATAAAACTGTTTTTAAAAACAAAAGAGCGAACCTAAAGAATGATCAGGATCCTCTGGAGAGGAGATGTTTAAGGTAAATGTTGGGCATAATGTAATAGGAGTTGGCCAGTGATAAGCTATTTCTGTCCAGTGGCGTGAGACTGATTAAATTAGATCATGCGCATGTGCCGAGTATCAAGCCTGCAGCAGCTCAGTTCTGTGCTCTTCAGTCCAGGATCCGAAAGGTCGGGGAGAGAGGACAAGGCTAGAGGACGTGCAAAGAGGGGCTCAAGGCAGAGTGTTGACCTTATCCCCATATGTCTTTCCTTGGGTTTTTTTCTCTCCTTTCTGACCACTTCTTTCGGGTCTCCTGTCTCTCCTTTATTCTTCTTTCTTCTTTTGTCTTCAAATGCCTGTGTCTTCAAGGATTTTACATTCTAGCCCTCTAACCCTTTTTGCTCTACATGGTCTCCCTTGGTGAGCACACACACTGCCCTGTTTCCAAAATTATGTAAATGCTGATGAATCCAAAATATATGTCCCTACTTCAGGCCTTCCCAGAACATCAGACCCTGTTACACACATGCCCACTAGACATTTCTATCTGACTGTCCCACACACATGTCCCAAACTCAAATGCCCAGCATGCTTTCTCTCATCCAGTGTACTTGCTACTTTCTATCTTAGAAAATAAAAGGCTCTGAAAGGCAGTACCATTTTGGGCACAGTAAAATAGAGGCTCATAAAGCCCAAATGAAATGAATTCATTTATACAAGCAAGTTGAACAGGGAAGAGAGAGCAACTATTTCAGGGTTATCTCTTTGATCACGTTACTGCTTTGCTTAAAAACTTTCAGTTTTTTTTAATGTCAGAGATGGAAACTCAAATTACTTAATGTTACTCATAATTCTGTTTCAGGTATAATTCTAATTCAAATGAGCACATATGTGAGGACCTGCGGTATAGTCTTTGACCTCATGTAGCGTATGATCTAGCAAGGGAAGCTAATAAGTAAATAAGAAATGTGCATATGATGTGGTCAGTGTAAATAAGGATTAAGCATAGGATGCTATGCCTGAATTACACCCTGTAATTCAGGGTGAGGTGAGCTAGAAAAGACTTCCCGAATATCATAACATGTAAGTAAGATGAATAGACAAGTCAGTCTCTGTCTATAAAGGAAGTGTATCCCAGTCTGGGAACAGATTTGGCAAATGCCAGCAGCCTATTAGTAGGTCCCTTCAATAAAGCTAGGAATTCATGAGTGTTGCAAATGACGAATGCTCTTGGCTGCTAACAAAAATGTTTGAGGTTCAAGTCAACCTGCAGGCACCTCAGAAGAAAGTCCTGGCAATCTACTTTTGAAAACCCAGCCATTGAAAACTCTAGGGACAGCGGTTGTACTCTGACACAAATGTGTTTGCCATGAATTATAATCCATTCTTTGGCAACTGATCAATTTCAGAAAGACTGAGTGCTTAGATTGGGTGCCTGGGGAATATAGAGAGAGTATTTTCAGAAAATAAAGTGGGAACCAAATCAAACGGGAAATGAAGAAATGGACATAAGGGAATAGAATCTTTTCCAATAAACATGACTGTGAAGAAAGAAAGGTAAGGCAAGATAAGGTAGAAAGGGGTGTGGGGAGGGGAGCATTTGGAGTTGTGCGTGTGTTTTTCTAAAATATGAGAGACGTGGGCAAGTCTAAATGCTGAAGGGAGGAAAACAAAGGAGAAATAGAGATAAATATAAAGCAAGTTTCCTAATGTGGGAGAGGCTGAAAACTTGAATATAGATGAAGGTATTTGTGCCATTCTTGGAAGCAGATAGATGGATGTGGTGGACAAACAAAACCCACTACCTTTGAGTCAATTCTGGCTCAAGGGACCCTCTAGAACAGAGTAGAATTGTCCCACAGGGTTTCCAAAACTGTAAATCTTTACAGAAGCAGACTACCGTATTTCTCCTGAATGGTGAATAAGTGGCAAGCACTTGTTGGATTCAACACCAGTGAGGGAGGAAATAGGAGATAAGTAGAATTTGCAGAGTGTGGAGAATATTATCAATAACCATAATGGTTGTAGAAGGATTTCCAGGAAGCATGGCAGGTCCAGGTGGATTGGAAACCATGAAATTGGAGTAGCATCAATCTAAGTGGTTTGTGATCTTCTATAATGGTGTGCATGTAGGAGGGAAGTTGAAAATTGATCTGATCCATGTTTAGAGATTTGTTAGGTAGGTGTCACCAAAAGACAATGGGGCGAGATAACAAAGGATTTTTGGAAAGAGAATGGCTGAATTAATGAGTCATGAGAGTAAGAACTCAAGAAAAAGTTTATTATAGTGAACAGAGAAATTTCTATTTTTCCCCCCATGAATGAGCATAGTTAATCTAGGAGTAAAGAGGGAAGAAACCTAAAAAGATAGGAGATTGGGCTTTCAGAATGGAATTCCAGGTGATAATAAGGTCCTGGCCTAGCAATGGAACTGAATGACTACTTGTGAAAAAGATATGAAGGTGATCAACTTGAGGAAGACAGTGAGCTAAAAAGCCAAGGAACTGAGTTGAGTATCCAGTTGTACACTACATTCTCCTGGATGGTGACAGGTCTTGTGGAGAAGAGGAAGACTGCGACGGAGAGGCTTAAGATCTTCAGTGAATGACAGGGAAGCAGAGGTATAATGGTGAAGTGGAAAGGATGGCAACACCCTGAAAGAGACACCATTTCTACCAAAGAATGTAGCATTAGTCAGAACCTATCCGTCTCCATTATTTATTCTCATACCACAGCAGAGTTATTATTATTTATTTTTAATGTAAGTCTGACCATGTTATTACATCACTTGAAACCCTCCAATGGCTTCCCACCTGAAATAACTCTAATGTTTTCATCATGGCCTATCTACCTTGCCTACTTTTCTTCTCTGACTTCATCTCCTACGATTTTACTACTTGTCCACTCTGCTCCAGCCTCCTTGTTATCACCAGATAAGATGATATCACCAAAAACATTCCCACATCAGAACCTTTGCACTTGCTGTTCACACTACCTGAAAGGCTTATTCCCTCATCTTCAGTTGTCTGCTCAAATGTCACCTTCTCAGCAAGGTCCCCCTGATCTCCTACTGTTCCTACTCCCCCAAAAATAGACAAGCCCATTGATGTCAAGTTAATTCCTGACTCACAGTGACTTCATGTGTTTCAGAGTAGAACTGTGCTCCATACGGGTTTAAATGACTAGAATCATTTCAAACAACCACTCTTCTTTCTTTTAGTAGCCAAGCTACTAAAAATTATTGTTAATGGTGCCACCCAGGGCTTTCTACCTCCCCAGATGCTCCCTATTCCATGTTCCTGCTTCATTTTTCTCCATAGCACTTATCGTCAACAAAGGACTTCAAGGTCGGTTTGAACCGCAAGGTCAGCGGTTCAAATCTACCAGAAGTTCAAACCAATTTACTATGGTCTAGTAAATTATTCTGCAGTGCCACACCAGGACTGTCTCTATCTCTCAATGTATATATTGTTGTTGTTATGTGCCGTGGAGTCGATTCTGACTCATAGCGACCCTGTACAGGGTTTCCGAGACTGTAAATCTTTAGGGAGCAGAAAGCCTCATCTTTCTCCCGCGAAACAGCTGGTAGTTTCGAACTGCTGACCTTGCAGCCCACAGCCCGATTCATAACCATTACGCTACCAGAGCACATATATATACATACATATGATATATAATATAGATACACATACATACATATGCTATATTATATAATATATATTATTATTTATATATATATACTTTTTTTTTTTTTTTTGACTTCTTAGCAATCTTACTACCAAAAACAAGCTACCTGAGGGCAGGAGTTTTGGCCATTCTGCTCATGGTTGTATCCCCAGTTCTGGTCTTAAAAGAGGAATAAATACATTGTTTTTGAATGAAGGCCATGGCACTGGCCTGTCAGAAGGACCCTGAGTTTGAAGTATCGGAGGGAAATTCTAGAAGAGTTCAAGATGTTGGGGAGTTGTTACTATGCAGTGCCATTCCAGTGGGCACTCTGGGAAGTAGGGTGAGCAGGGTAGGGGCATCTTACATAGGAAGCATAATTGGGATGCAAAGACAGCTAGGGTGGATAATCAAAGGGATTTATTTATCTGTTGGGGGTTCTCCAAGGGTGTGGCAGTTGTCGTGAATGGCCTTAGGTTTTCCAAAAGTGTAAGTCCCAACTGCCCGTGTCTGGATTGATTGTACTTCTGAAGGGATTTTCATGAGAAACCACAGTAGAGCCTGAAGTGTGGGCAGTGTAGGTTATCCAGTAAGCAAGGTAAGCTTGGACTTACTTGTGCTTACTTACTAATCTGTAGTGAACAGTTCAGTTTTTCACTGTATCAAAGCTTCTGCCTCTAGGTATGACTGGCATCTCTCCCAATACCACAATACTGCAAAATCAGTGCCTCTTTTCAAATTCACTATCCCTAACAGGCACACAGTTCCTAGTAAGCAAGGTAAGCCTGAGCTTACTTTCTAATCTGTAGTGAACTATTTCACCTATGGTGGAACCTATGTGAAATTGGTCACTACAGATTGGTAAGTAAGCATACAACCATGAGAAATTGTTCACTACAGACTAGTAAGGAAGCACAAATAAGCCCGTGCTAACCTGGCTTATTGAGCAATCCAGTCCCAAGTCTGAGAGTTCTCCCTGATGCATGATGCAAGTGGTTAGCAAGCTCAGCTGCTCATCAAAGGGTTAGAGGCTCGCCTCCACCCAGAGGTACCTCACACAGAAAGGCCTGGTGATTGGATTCCAAAAGCAGACATTGAAAACCCTCCAGAGTACAGTTCTGCTTTGACACATATGAGCTGAAATCGACTTTATAGTAACTAGGATTGGGAAGTATGTGTTGTTGTTAAGTGCCATCGCGATCCTGGATAGGGTTTCCGAGGGGCAGCTGGTGAACTTGAGCTGCCGACCTTGTGATTCAAATCGACCTTGCAGTCCAGCACATTTCCCTGAATCACCACACCAGGACTCCAGGACAAGTATGGTAGGAACATAAGATTCGTTGGGAGGAGTTACCCATCCTCTACTAGGAGGTGCCACAAAGGATTCCTTGGTCTAGGAAACAGCAAGGCTGGCAGTGGGGATAAATGGATGCTTAGAAACTGGTTAGTACTAAGGTGCTTCACAAGTATTTTCAACAACAGCTGCAAGGGGTTGGCACTGGAATCATGTCAGGTCCAATGAAGCTTACTGTTTACTGCCCCTACCCTGAACGTGCACTTCCAGAATGTTCTTGCCTCAACACCTATGCCCACACTGTTCTCTGTCTGGAATGTCTGTTGCCTTTGCTACAGCTAGTCTCATTTTTGGCATCCTTTAAGATCTAACTCACACTCAACTCACTCTCCCTGACAAAGTTTCCCTTCGCAACTTCAGCCTGGAGCACTGTTCCTTATCTAGAACTCCTATTAGCTGTAGAATTCATTTCATGATTAATCATATACAGTCTTGTGACATCTCTTCAATTATTGTATCAAACTGTTATTTATACCTTCTATCTTGTATCATTTTCCTTGCAGTCGTGCCTCTGGCCTCTCCGGCTTTCCCCAGGCTCCTTGAAGGCAGATAAAAGTTTTGTTCATATTTAGATCCCCCACATTACCATACACAGTCCCTGTATCAGAACATGTAAGTTGATAGGTATGAAATTAAATTATAAATGTAGTTTAATAATCATTAGTATTGTGGGTCAACACTCAGATAATAGCCCTACGGTGTGTATATTTAAACATGCTTAAGACATTTATTCATAATTAACATGATATTGTTAAGTGACATCTAGTTAGTTCTGACTCACAGAAATCCTGAGGGTTTTCAAGGAGCAGCTGGTGGTTTTGAACTACCAGCTTTACAGTTAGGTGTCCAGTGTTGAGCCTACAACACCACACCAGGATATTAGTTGCCCATGACAATTTTTGGTTATTTGTTGTTTGACTAGATCAAAGTAGAAATTTCATTTAATCAGTAAACTTACTTTAAACATCATTTTACCATAGTAAAATGGATCAAAGGACCAAGCCAAGATTAAGTAATAACAGTTATTGACAGTTTATGTATAAAGGATATTGAATAGAATTATTTTCTCATGCTTGTTATACTGAAAATGAGTTGATTTCTAGGGTAGTTAATACAAGTTTGGGGCCATTTCAATGGTCACATGTGATAAAAAGGGATCGAAAGGGATGTAGTCCAACCCTGAGCTAATTCCACTATCTGTAATAGTTTCCCATTTCCTTAAAGTTCTAGGTTCTATTTCTGTCTGAGGGTGATAATATTTTTTCTAAGAGGACAACAGCCAGTAGCTGCAGGAAGGTCAGAATATCAGGAGTCAAGAGTAATGGGTTCCGGTCCAGTTTTCTAGTTTATTGGTGTGGTGAACTTTTTCAAACTACATAGCATTCATTTTTGTGTCTTTTTTTTATTTTGTAATATAACACTCATTCGTTTTAGGTTTTTGGGTTTTGAGGTTTTATCTTGTAATATTGACTGTGGGGAGCGCAGTGGCTCTGTAGGATAATCGCTGGATCGTGACAACAAGGTTGGCAGTTGGAGCCCACCAGCCACTCCACAAAAGAAATCTGAGGGTTTCTGCTTCTGTAAAGAATTATGGCCTCAGAAACCCTATACAGGGTCACTATGAGTCTGAACAGACTCGACGGTACCTAGCAACAAACACAACAATATTGATTAGGCCTAGATCCCAAGTTATTGTAAGTCCCAATGACTGACACAATGAACATAGCAATTCATTGTAAACTTGAATGTACTATGCAATATAAAACATGTACTATTAAGGCATCTTCAACTCAGCGTGACTTGAATGTTACGCCTGGCATACAGAAATCCTGAAGGTCTGTTTAATCTTCAAATAATTATTTTGCCTGAGAAATTGTAATATTTTTTCTTACTACAAATGTATTATGTATTCACAGATGTTTTCAAGAATCGATACTATTACATTTATTGTTGAAAATTCTATCTTAATTTTCATCAGAAGTAGGAAGACTTGAAGGAACTGCTTCTCAAGCCAGAAGTCCTGGTTTGAATCCAGTCTCTGCCAACTTGCTAGAAGGTTGAGTTTGAGCAAGTTGTTGAACTTCTCCATACCTCAATTCCTTCATCTGTGATGATCCTAACAGTAATCTCATCGATTTGCGTGTGGGATTAGAAGAGTTACACTTGTGAAGTTTTGAGGTCCGCATCTGATGCATGGTAAAACCTTCGATCCAGACTTGTTAGCTTTTATTTCTGGATAACTAGGAATCAGATACCCCAAAAAGTCCCTGGGTGGTACAAACAGTTAACATGATCAGCTGCTAACCAAAAGTTAGGGCGTTCTAGTTCACCTCCAGGCACCTCAGAAGAAAAGCCTGGAGAGCTATTTAAAAACAACAAAATCAAAAAACCAGCCATTGAAAATCATGTGGAGTGCAGTGTATTCTGACACACATACAGTTACGGTGAGTCTGAATTAATGACAACTGAGAATAAAAAAGACGGATTTCCATATCAAACATCTGATTTTACCGAAGAGGGGCAGAGAGCTGCCGGTGAAGTTAAAGTTCTCTGATCTCTACCTCAGGAGATCAGGCTATGGCTCTGCCAATGCTTTGTGGGTTATTTTAGGCAAGATATTCAACTTTTTTGGGGTACTAGAAAGATCAGGGAGTAAACAACTGTGAACATACTTTGTAAACAGTACAATTGCTTTACTCAAAGCCAGAAGCTGTGGTTGAGAAATGGCAATACATTTCATTGATTTCCTTTTTTGAAAATTTTACCCTTAGAATATTCTTTTCTGGAAAAGAGTAACTGTCTCACTTTGCTTGGGTTATCCTGATTATCTTCTGTGGCCTTTCTTTTTTTTTAAAACCGCTAATGCTGTGGGTGGGAGTTCCGACTCGATGGCACCTGACAATGCTGTGGGTGGGAGAATGGTGGCTCTTTAGGATAAGTACTGGATTGCAAACAATCAAGTCTGTGGTTCGAGTCCACCAGCCACCCCAGAGGAAAAAGATGAGATTTACAGTCTCAGAAATCCTACACAGGATCACTAAGAGAGCACTTAAACACCAATAGCATTGTGGGAAGTCTTTTTGTTTCGATTATATGCTTCATTTTGTCACTTGTAAATCTGGTGAATATACTAAGCAAACAATGGCATTAACCCAGGCCATATACATTTCTCTTTGTTTAAAATCTGTGGCTATTCTTTGCCAAAGGATTTCTGTAGGCAATGTTAATGCGATTAGAATGGTAACTGACCAGGGAGGTGGAAACACCCAAATCAGCCTTCCCTCACTTCATGATTCCTAAGAGAACAAATTCAGAGGCCATCTAAAAGTTAGGTCTCTGCTGAAAGACACCTGTGTTTAAATTCCAACTCCACCACTTATTCTCTGGTCCACCATGGCAAGTGCTTCAGACTCTCCATGTGCTCATTGTGATATTTACCGTATAGGATTACTTGAGGATAAAATGAGTTGATCTAGGCAAAGAGCTTGTAGATAGCATAAAAGAAAAAGAAAAAAACAAAACAAAAAACAATCATTGCATCAGTTCCACACATGGCCCCCTAGAAGACAAAGTGAAACAGCCTTATCTTTCTCCCTCAGAGCAGCTATTTGGTTTAATCCAAGAAACTGTGCATGCAAGTACTTTAATCCCTGCACCACCACATCTCCTTTGTATATAACAATGTTGCTGGTGTTGTTAAGTGTCCTCAAGTCAGTTCCAACTCATAGTGACCCTCTCTGAGGTTTCTGAGAAGCATCTGGTGGATTTGAACCACTGACCTTAAGGTTAGTAGTCCAGTGCTTATCCTATAGCACTGCACTAGGACTCCATAGTGAATACCATTTAAATCTTTGCTATTAATTTACAAAGTCAAAGGCAGAAAAGGCATGTTTTTCAGTTGTTGTTGTTAAGTGCTGTTGTGTCAGTTCTGACTCATAGTGACCCTTTATAGAGTTTCCAAGGAGCGACTGGTGAGTTTGAATGACCAACCTTGTAGTTCAAATTCACTTTGCAGTCCAGTGCATTATCCCACAGCGCCACACCAAGACTCCATGTTCTTAAGGTACTAGATGAGATTTCCCTGATGGCAATGCATCTTGGGAAGTTACCCTCAGACAGATTGCTATTGTTAGGTGCCATCCAGTCAGTTATGACTCATGGCAACCTTATGCACAACAGAAGGAAACACTGCCCAGTCTTGCATCAACCTCACAATCATTGCTACACTTGAGCCCATTGTTGCTGACACTGTGCCAATCCATCTTGTTTTCCTTATTCATTGCCCAATTGTCACATACATATGAGGCTTTTGAAAACACCATGGCTTGGGACAGGCATACCTTAGTCATCAAAATGATGCCTTTGCTCTTGAATACTTCAAAGAGGTCTTGTGCAGCAGATTTGCCTAATGCAATCTATCATTTGATTTCTAGACTGCTGCGTCTATGAATGTTGATGGTAGATCCAAGCAAAATGAAGTCTTTGACCACCTCAATCTTTTTTCTATTTATCATGATGCTATTTATTGGTCCAGTGGTAAGGATTTTTGTTGTCTTTACATTGAGGGGCAATCCATATGAAGGCTGTGGTCTTTGATCTTCATGTAAGTATTTTACGTCCTCTTCGATTTCAGTAAGCAAGGTTGTATCATCTGTATATTTTGTATCATCTGCTTATTGCAAGTTGTTAATGAGTTTTCTTTCGATCTTGATGTCATGTTCTTATTCAAATAATCCAGCTTCTTGGATTGAATACAGATTGAATAAATATGTGAAAGAATACAACCTTGGCACACACCTTTCCTGATTTTAAACCATTCATTCGAATGACTGCCTCTTGGTCTATGTACAGGTTCCTCATGAGCACAATTAAATGTTTCAGAATATTCATTTTTCACAATGCTGTCCATAGGTTGTCATGATCCACGACGTTGAAAGACTTTGCATAATCAATAAAGCACAGATAAACTACCTTCTGGTATTCTCTGTTTTCATCCAAGATCCGTGTGATATCAGCAATGATATTCCTCATGTGAATCCAGCTTGAACCTCTGTCAATGTACTGCTGCAGCCATTTTTTAATGATCTTTAGCAAAATTTTACTTGCATGTAATATTAATGATATTGTCTAATGATTTCCACATTCTCTTGGGTCACCTATCTTCTGAATGGGCACAAATAAGGATTTTGTCCAATCAGTTGGCCAATTGTGGACTTGTTTCAAGTTTCTTCAGCTCCAGCCTGAACTGCATCTGAGCAATTGGTAGTCTGTTCTGCAGTCTGTCCCTGGCCTTAACTGATTATATGGACAGATAGAGAACTCATTTAGTCTAGGGACTAGAAGTTTAGAAGTACAAGTGGTCTTTAAAAAGTTGGCAAAAAGAAATGAAAAGATAAGGGAATTTTCCCAGGAACTTTTGAACCACCTCATACAACTTGAGAGGGCTGCCTTGGTTTTTGAGGTCTTGCAAGTTTACTGCTTTGACAAAGTCCATTTTCTGTCACTTGCTTTAGTGGAAAATGGTTTCATTTTCCTTCTCTAACAGGTTTCCGTCTTACACCAGTTCTGGCTTCCACAGGTTTTACAGTAATAGAGGCCTAATAGCCTCAGTGCTATTTGAGCCTGCTCTCCAAGTCTTCTGAGAGCAGAGAGTATCATTCCCAATGAACTTTCTCTCCCTGGCTTAGTTGAGAAAGAAAGAGTGATGTTAAAAATAAAGGCCAGGCCTCTGGCCAAAGAGAGCTGACTTCTGACCCTAATTTTCCACTTCAGAGTCTTAGAAGGCTATGTACCCTGAGAGAGAGGTAGGGAGGATTCCAGAAAGAGATGACTTGATCTTCTGCTAAGTATAATGTGCCACCTTAAGTTTGAACTGTCTTATGAATCACAAGAAAGGAAGGCAACCTAAAGAATAAGTGACCAATGACAATCAGATGGACTGGCCCTTCTCCTTAGGAGGAGCAAGTAGACCCCTGGCTCCTTTTTCCTTCTCTTCTCTCGAAGCTCACAAAAGGAAATGCATTCCAAGAGCCGAAAAGAGGGATGTGGGGAAGAAGTTTGTTGTGCCTGGAGTCATCTAGGAATCTAGTTAAAATACAAGAGGGAGGGGAGGAACTGAGAGTCTGCATCTCAAATAGGGACAGAGGACCTCACTTTGAGTCAATGTTTTGGAGATGAACTAAGTAACCACCCAGCTAAACTGCAATGTACATATCTTCTAGATGAATGGTGTCCTAGAGCTGAGCAATGCACAGGGATTCCTGTTAAGCTTCTACCTGTAGGTAACATGACTGACTCATATGTGTATACTTGAACTTGACCACCTGTTTCTTGGGACTGGAATGAAAATAAAGAGAGAAGAGAAGTCAAAGGCAAAGGTGCTTATCTTGACTAACCAGGTTCTGTGAGTGATTTTTCCAGTCTGTTCTCAAGCTAGGGTTGACTGAAGTAAATCTCAACAGAGTCACCAGAGGGCATAGGGAGTGTGGACAGAAGAGGGTACATTGTTATAGGGGGTGACACCAAAAATGACTGTCTATAAAATTTTTGTGCAGCATTTTAGCAGAAATATATTAATAAAAAATATATCTCTGCAGGATAACAAGCTGGACTACAAGATGAGTTTGAGTTGCAAGGTTGAGTTGCAAACCCACCAACTGCTGTTTGGAAACCCTTTACAAGGTCACCATGAATCAGAGCCAATTCGATGACACTTAACAATAATACCAACCAAGTGAGTTATAACAACAAAATGTTTTCAGAAACTCAACTTACATGTATCACTATATCTATAAAGCTCAAACGCTGTGCTAAGTTGTATTTTGAATCTTCTAATGTGTTCATTCAGAGCTGTCAGTATTACCCAATTACATTAGTCTGATACAGGAGGAGATCCATAGATTGGGGGGCAAGTGACACCATGACTTATCACATGTGGTGACACCAATCCTAGTCATGCCACTGGTAAGTCCAGTGTGAATGTTGCAGCGTGGTGACATTTCATGAATTCTTACATTAAATCGGGGGGTGTGACATGATGTAATTCATTATATTCATGATGATAGATGATTGTTCCAAATGGCATTCTTAAGACTTTTTACCTTGTGACTATCAAATCTTATTAGCCCTTCAGTTTAAGTATCATTAATGTCACAGAGCCTATATACTGGCAGTTTGCATGCATAATGTTATTTAACTTTTTGAAGTGACACTCCAGGTAGCGGTCATCACCTCCATCTACCGATGAGGCTCAGCCAGGTTAAATCACTTGTGCAAGTCTTTGCAGCTATGCAGAGATGGAGGCAGGAGAGGAATCCAGGCAAGCCAAACTTCACTTCCTCTTCTCTCTCCACCACCTCCATGTTGTCCCACAGAAAACGGAGAATTATGCCTTATTTTAAAGCAAATTCCAATCCCACAATTGTTTGATATAAACCAATTCCTCTGAAGTGAATTTTCTGTGAAGTAAGAAACTTACATTTTGAAGCCCGTTTACTTGTGAAAGTAGCTTCCCAGGCTTTTTCTTCACAGCTTTGTGTAAGGCCTAGAAAATCTATCTTCAAGCATTCCATTTCATTTCTTACAACTTCCAATTTTCCTGGATTTGTACTTTGTACATTCCATGTTCTGATTGCTAATGGATATTTTCAGCTATTTCTTCTCATTTTGAGTCATGCCAGCTCAGCAGTTGAAGGTCCTGAAAGCTTAGCTCCATCCACATCATTAACATTAACTCTACTTTGAGGAGGTAGTACTTCCCCAATCATATTCTGAGTGCCTTCCAACCTGAGGGACTCATCTTTTGGCCCCATATCAGACAATGTTCTGTTGTTATTCATAAAGGAGAAAGAAGAGGCTTTCT
>NW_006408524.1:32121443-32129091 GCF_000296735.1 Chrysochloris asiatica | reverse complement strand
TATATATGTGTATATATATATATACACAAAGCAGTTATATATATATATACACAAAGCAGTCTTCAGAAACACTTCTGAATATCACAATTCATCATTATTGTTATTTGTTGTTGTTGTTAGGTGCCATCGAGTTGGCACCAACTCATAGTGACCCTATGTACAGCAGACTGAAACACTGCAATCCTGGGCCAACCTATTGTTATTAGAGGAAATAAAATTATTAAGATGTAATAAGAGGCCAAACCATCCTGTATTAAACATGTCATAACAACAGATAATCTGAACTTCATGTTTCAGACAAAAATAATGTATAAGTTCTTTTTTTTTAATGAGAAAATAAATATACATTGTTTCCCATACAGTATATGAAAAAAATAAAGAAAGCAATTTCTGGGGTGTTTTTCTTCATTTATGTCTTTTCCTTCCTTTTCTTTTTAACTACCTTCCCTATTATCCAAGTTAGTACACATCTACACTCTACCTGGAGTCCTGGTGTGGTGCTGTGAGATAATGCACTGGACCACAAGGTTGGTTTGAACTGCAAGGTTGGCAGTTCAAATTCACCAGCCACTCCTCAGAAACCCTATACAGGAACTCTATAAATTGGAACCGACTTGACAGTACTTAATAACAACAACACACTCTACCCAGTGAATAATTCTCCCTCCCTCACCCCAACCTTTATAGAAGAGTTATTATAGAATGAAAACTTCTTCTTGACTTTTGCTATAGTAGTCTCATACAATATCTATCCCTCTGCAATAGACTAATTTCACTCAGTATAATGCCCTCCAGTTTCCTCCATGTTATGCGGTGTTTTGCACATTCATTGCTATTCTTCAATGTTGCATACTATTCTATTGTGTATATGTACCGGTTTGTTCCACCATTCCTTTGTTGGTGGGCATCTAGGCTGTCTCCATCTTTTTACTATTTTAAATAACACTGCAATGAACATTAATGTGCCTACATCAATTCATGTCACAGTTCCTATTTTGAGATTGTTGGGCCATATGGTATTGGTATGTTTACTCCAACCTTCTGAGAAAATGCCATACCATTCTGCATAGTGGCTGCTCCATTTGACATGCCCATTAGCAGTGCAGAGAGTGTACCAGACTCTCCACACCCTCTCCAGCATTTTTTGTATTCTGTTTTTATGAACCTTGCTACTATTGCTGGGGTGAAAGAGTATCTCATTGTTGTTTTGATTTGAAGCGCTCTAAAGGAGCTCTGGTAGAGTAGTGGTTACAAATCGGGCTGCGAACCTTAAGGTCAGCGGTTCGAAACTACCAGCCGCTCCGCGGGAGAAAGATGAGACTTTCTACTCCCGTAAAGATTTACACCCTCAGAAACCCTGTACAGGGTCGCTATGGGTCGGACCCGACTCGATGGCACTTAACAACAACAACAACAACAATGGTTAATGATGTGAAAGCTGGACAGTGAATAAGGAAGATTATAGAAGAATTGATGCTTTTGAGTTATGGTGTTGGAAGAGAATATTGAAAGTGCCATGGGCTGACAAAAGAACCAATAGATTTGTTTTGGAAGAAGTGCAGCCAGAGTGCTCCTTGGAGGCCAAGATGGCCAAACTTCATCTCTCATACTTCGGACATATTGTCAGGAGGCACCAGTTGCTGGAGAAGGATATCGTGTTTGGTAGGGTGGAGGGTCCGAGAAAAAGAGGAAGACCCCCAGCGAGATGGATTGGCCAAGTGGCAGCATCGATGGACTTAAGAGTGGCAACAGTAGTGAGGTTGGCCCAGGATCAGGCAGTGTTTCGTTCTGCTGTGCATAGGGTTGCTATGGGTTGGTTGGTTCTGACTCGATGGCACCTAACAACAACAACAACAACTATGGTTAGTGAGAATGAATATATCTTTATATGTTTGTTGGCTGCTTGAATCCCTTTGGTGAAGAGTTTGTTCATGTCCTCTGTTCATTTTTCAGTTGGATTGTTTGTCTTCTTATTGAGGTGTTGAAGAGTTCTATCAATTGTAGACAGTAGTCTCTTGTCTGATATGCCATTGCCAAAAATATATATATTTTTTCCTCTTGGTGAAATCTTTTGATGCACATTCCTTGTTTTGCTTGTTTTAAGTGCCATCAAGTAGGTACTGACTCATAGCGACCCTGTATAGTGTTTCCAACGGGTGGCTGGTGGGTTTGAACTACTGACCTTATGGTTAACAGTCCAGTGCTTATCCTACAGTGCCACATAAGTGTCTAATTTTTAGGACGTCCTGATCATCTATTTTGTCCTCTGCTGTTTTTGTGTTTTCATTAATACAAAAATGCATGACTTATCGTTTATAGTCTTCCTACTAAGTAGTTGTCCAGCCTGCACTTGAATACCTTTAATTAAGAGGAACTCACCATCCAAAGAGAGTTTATTTTATTTGAAATAGTAAGTCAACTTCCAATTATTGATCTTAGTTTAGGACTCTGAAACTGCATAAAAAATTCAATGGGGAGTCCCTGGGTGATTCAAACAGTTTACACACTTTGCTGCTAACCAAAAGGTTGGAGGTTTGAGTCTACCCAGAGGCACCTTGGGAAAAAGACCTAGCAATTGACTTCTGAAAATTCAGCCACTGAAAACTCCATGGAGTACAGGTCTTCACTGATACACATGGGGCTGTCGCTGGAAATTGAGTTGGGAACTGGTTCTTTTTCTCCCATTCATTAAGTCTTGAATTTTTTGAAGACTGTTAAGGTACCCTATCCCAACTCATCCTCAATGTTTACAACCATTTCCCATTCCTTGGTCTTCTGGCCCATCTTCTCTTTCAGTTGGAGAAGTCCTTCTTAAAACCATCCCAGGTGTGGTTTGATTGGCTCTGTGGGTTAATGCACTGTACTACAAAGTCATTTGAACCTAAAGGTCAGCAGCTCAAGCTCCTTGAAAACCCTATGCAGGATTGCTATTAGTTGGAATCAAGTCAACGGCACTTAATAACAACAACATAGCATAGTGGGGACTCCTAGTGTGGCATTGTAGAATCAGCACTGGACTATAGTGTGTGGCAGTTCAATCACACCAGCAGCTCCTAGGAAACCCTATACAGGGTCACTGTGAGTCGGAACCAACTCCGTGGTACACAATCACCACCATCATTGGTATACTAAAATGCCCCGATTACACTATAGGATTAACCTGGACTGTTAATCACAAGGTCTGCAGTTCGAACCCACCAGCGACTCCTCAGGCAAAAGGAGGCTTTCTACTCCTATAAAGAGTTACAGCCTTACAGTGACACCAGAGATGGAGGCAGACATAATGACATGGAGAGACAAAGCAGCTGAGGACCCTAGACTCAAGGAAAGAGAAAGACTGTGTGCTGGTGGCCAGGAGGCAGGCTTTCAGAATGTGCCCTTGGGTTGTTTAAATGACTATATATTCCAGAGTGTTTTTTTGTACATGAAAAAAAAAAAAAAAAAACCCCACAGAGGGAATGGAAGCAAATACTGTTGAATGATGATGCATAGAGGGGATTGTAATCATTGCGATGAAATGAAATACGATAGGATGAGTGCAAAACCAGTGTTCTCCCATGTAAACTATCACTCAATTCACAATAAAAGCTTTGGAAATCCTATTCAGGGCAGTTATGAGTTGGAACTGACTTGATGACGATGGTTTTGTTTGATTTGGGTTTTTGGCTTATTGCTATACTTGTTTGTTGAAACATTCTGAAATCAATCGTTGCTATTATAGTTGGCTCATTGTTGTAGCTTGCCCAATCATGTTGTTCCTTAATTTTGTTTCCTAGATTTCCCAGTCCTGAAAGATGCTTCCTAGTTTTTCTCTTGTGATGCCTTTTTCACCATGTGATCTGTCAGGTGTTGTTAGAGGTCAGGGATTTGGCAGGTTATAGCAAGAAAATGTCCTGATTCATTCCATACAGATGCTCTGAGGAGACAGCCCAGGTATAACTGAATTTAATACAGTCATCTCTTTGCTCCTGGACTGGGGTTACTCCCTCCATGATTGTATTCTTCCTTACATAGATTCCTCTCAACCCTCTTGCCTTCTGGTTTAGTTTTACCTCCATTCCCTCTTTTCTGTCTGGAAATTTCATCTTCCCTAGCGATGCTGAGGTCGAAAAGCATCCCAAGCTCATGTACCTTCTGCACTGAGTACACCAGCAGGTGATACACCCTCTCTTGTTTCAGCCTTGCTCCTCTCATTGCCGAATAAGCACTGGACTGCTAATCACAAGTTCAGTGAGTCAAGCCCAGCAGCCATTCCTTGGAAATCCTATTACGGGGTCGTATGAGTCAGAACTAAGTGGACAGCCCTCAACAACTCTTATTGCCATACTCCCTGTTCTGTGCCCCACTTTTCCTCTCCCTCCACTTTTGTTCCACAGTGCCTTATGTAACTAGTGAGTCTGAACAAATCTCCCTAAAGTCTTTTCCTTTTGTGTACAAACGCCTCGTTCCGCCTTTAAGGAAGAGATGTTAGTAACAGTCAGAGTTCAGATTCTTTCGGAGAAAAGTAGAGATTTTCCCACAATACATTTTAATTTAATTGCTTCCTGTAAGCTTTAAACCAAATTTACTTTTAAAAATTAAATGTATGCAGCACCCGAGACCCCAAAGGTCAGACCCCAGGAGCCATAATTTCCTCATAGAAAACACCTTTCACTCACTTACATTGCTCAATGTGTTTCAGAACTAGAGGAATAGCGCAATGAAGACTGACTTTTCATGAAGGACGCCATAAATGCTGTCAAATAGAAGGGAAAGGCATCCAGAATTAACTACTAAGTGCCTGTCGTGGCAATTACCTCATTTAATTTCATCATAAATTTACAGGGTTGGAATTATGACCAATATTTTATATACAGAGTAGGAAGCTCAGAGAGGTAAAGTAATCTGTGGGGGAGCTAAGTTGGGAGCCCTTGCTTGGCTGGCTCCAAAAGCAACTAAACTCAGTCTACCTGAGCTCACTGACTGGGGGATGGCTCCTGGCTAGCCTGCATAGCTCTACCGTTAATGTTCCTAATGAATCTGCCCTTGCACATGAACACATGAACCTGGGCTAGAAGGGAAAGTAGTGGTCTAGCAAACCAGGTGACAATCCCTAACAGCTTAAATAGACATCCTTTTAAAGGGTGCAGGACATCTCTCCCCTCCACCTTATATAATATCTTCAACTTTGAATTCACTCTTAGACGAACAGGTTATTTGTTCCCTCAAGAGCCCTGCTGGGCTAAGAGCAAGGATTTGGTGTGTTATCACAAAACAGCTCCAGTGGGTAACTGGTGCTGATACTAGAAAAAAGGATTGAAATTAATCTAAAATCTTGGACCTTGCAAGAAATTCTTAAGTATCTAGATTTTTAGTTGCTTCAATTACTTATCTTAAAGGTGTCATGGTGAATTTGTTAAATGTCCAAAGAAATTTCTGGAGAATTTGGAACCACAAATTTATAGATTATTGGATTTTAAATCAGCATTCACTTTATTAATATTACAGAGTTTTTGTGTTTTTTTCCTTAATACTCAAAGTCCAATTTACAAATCTTATTTTTCTATAATTACAATATTTGAACAAAAAAATTACTTTCACTTGAAAATTAAATTTTAAAAACTTTTACCGGAACTTATTTTAATGCTGTACTCCCCAGTCACTCCTTGAAAACCTTATACAGGGTCGTTATGGGTCAGAACTGATTTGTGGCACTTAACAACAACAACAATATTAAAATAAACACATAAACTTCCTCTAAATGACTAATCTCATGAAGGAAACTAATTCACTTAATTCTATTAAATATTTAAACTTTCCTAAATTTAATGTAATTAATTCTTCCTAGCATTGTAAATGGAGTCCTGGTGCAGCGCTGTGAGATAAAGAACCGGACTGCAAGGTCGGTTTGAACTGTGATGTAACAGTTCAAACTCATCAGTCATTCTTTGGAAATCCTATATAGGGTTGCTATGAGTTGGAACCAACTTGATGGCACTTTACAACAAGAAGAAGCATTGCAAATGCCTAAAGTTGCAAATTCACCACCCAGACATGAAAGTGGCATTTAGAGCTTGAAAGAGCTCTGCTTTCTCTGACAAACAGGAAGTTTTCCTCTTTTTTGATAATGCAAACAATACAATCAATCATGTTTCTTTATTTGCTCTGGCTGCTAGGTAGCTCAAAGTCTAAACAGATGCACAGATAAAACATAGGTGGTGACTCTATTAGTGATCAATTTTTTCTCTTTAATGTTGACCCTTATTTTCTACTTCAATTCGTATTTTATTACTTTATTTCATATGATTCAGTTCCTTGTGAAAAGGATGCTGTAAATGAAAAGAAATAAATAGAACTTGAATACTATTGTTACTAGCTGTCTTCAAAATAAGGAACCCTGGTGGCATGGTGATTAAATATTCAGCTGCTAACCAAAAGGTCAGGGGTTTGAATGCACCAACCTGCTCTGAAGGAAAAAAGAGCAGTCTGCTTCCAGATAGATCACAGCTTTAGCAACTCTATGGGGCAGTTAGTTCTACTATGTCCTGTAAGTTTCATGTGAGTGTGAATCGTCACCACAGCAGTTGATTTTTGTTCCTCAAAACAGTTGGGAAAAAACTCTAACCATTAGTAAATATCAATCCTGCAGCTGATAGAGAAAACAAATATTTATCATTTGGGAGTGAGCTCTCTGGGATGCACTTCTCTGCCCCCACTCCCAGAGAATGGAAAATTCTATGTTTTAACTCAGACCATTCCAAATATCTTCCTGTGTGATTTACTTCCAGTCTACTTTACTGTGACAGGATAACTTTATTTGTATAAGTTATCATGTTCCAATTTTTTTTTTTTTTAAATCTCAGTGTTGAAATCTTAGCATGGGCTAGGCACCGTTCAAACCATTTAAGATAATGATGTGTATGGTGGCCAGCTAATAAGCCATTCTTTGCGGAGCCCTGGTGTGGCACTGTGGGTTAATGCGCCAGACTGCAAAGCTGCTTGAACTACAAGATTGGCAGTTCAAGCTCACCAGCTACTCCGCACCTCGGAAACCCTATAGAGGGTCGCCATGGGTCAGAACCAACACTGACGGCACTTCACAACAACAACAACTGGTAGTGTAGTGGTTATGAATTGGGCTGCAAACTTCATGGTTAGCAATTCAAAACTACCAGCTGTTCCACTGAAGAAAGATGAGGCTTTCTGCTCCCATAAAGATTTACAGCCTCGGAAGCCCTGTTCAAGGTCGCTATGAATCGGAACCAACTCCACAGCACATAACCACCACCACCATCTTCAATGGTGTGGTGCCTGTGGGTTAATACGACAGACTGCAAAGCCATTTGAACTGCAAGATCAATGGTGCAAGGAAACCCTATTCAGGGTTGCTATGGGTCGGAACAAACTTGACGGCACTATACAGCAATGACGACTCTCCAATGGAGAAGACAATTTTACCTAATAGTATAAAATATGAATTATTCCTGCGTTTATAATATATTTTAATGAACTATGATTAGAATTAGGAGTCCTGATAGCATTGTTGTTGTCAGGTGCCATCGAGTTGGAAGCGACTCATAGTGACCCCATGCACAGCAGAACGAAACAATGTCCGATCCTGGGCCAACCTCACTACCGCTGCCACACTCAATGCCATCAATGATGCCAC